>NC_073246.2:7167188-7804375 GCF_029281585.2 Gorilla gorilla gorilla
CTCGCAACATCTTGCTGCCTTCGGGAGCACCGGCCTGGCTCTGCTCCTCTCCCAACTGGCGGCTTCAATGAGTGCCGCGGCCGCCACGCGTCGCCTTTATAGACGCACAGGGCAGAGTGGGTGGGACTTCTCCTTGATAGGTTGCTGCTTCAATCCAATCACACTGAGCCTCATCTTCCACCAGACTCCAGCTTGGGAATGCCCCAGGGGGTGCGCTAGCGGAATCAACTGGAACTCCTGGTTGCTAACCTTGGAGCTAGGTTGCTTTTCCTGAGTTAATTAACTGTCCCTGCAGGGCCGTCCTATAATGGCTACTGGAATTGGGCTACCTAGGATTAAATGAGGGTTCAGGGAGGTTGGTCAACTTGCTTGGGCCCACACAGCACCCCATGGAGCCAGGACTGATCCAGCAGTCTGCTGCATGCTGGAGGGCAGGATCCCTCTGGGGTTGCCTTTCCCTGCTCTGTGCACTCCTCCGCTGCGGGCAAATTGAGGACAGGAAGTGGACCGCACCCACTTCTCTCCCAGGACTCGGGCAATGTTCAACACAGGGGGTCTTCAAAAGGTTCATAGAAAATGCACATGCTGAAGAAACTATGCATGGATTTCCACTGGTTTGCACTCAAATAAACTTGTCTTAACTTCTTATCACCTTTCTGAACTAGATCTAGTTTGAGGCACTGAGAAGGATGAGACATCCACTGAAAAGGACTCCTATCAGAGCAACATGAATTCCACGAAAATTGCAGCAAGAGCAAACATCACATTTCTGGTGAAGCTTGTGTGGAAGAATGAAGAAATCATTGATGTTTTCAGAAAAGCTTATAAGGACACTACCCCAAAGAAATGAACTCTCTACGAATGTATAGCTTGTTTCAAGAAGAGGTGAGAAGATGTGGAAGATGAATCCTGCAGTGGCTGTGAAAACCACTGTGCCCAGATCAGCTGCAGTTACGACGAGAGCTATCAGTGGAAATTTTAAACAGGAGGGATCACGATCCTGACGCATCCCTCTGACAGATTATAACCGGAAGTTGGAACATGGCTTTACCAATATGATCTCGAGGGCAAGGCATCATCAAAGCGGTGGCTACCAAGAGGTGGCAGTGGTCCAGTCAAAGGAAAAGGAGGCCAGTCAGGAGCCAACATCATGGCATCAGTGTTTTGGGACACTCAAGGCATTTTGCTTGCTGACTTTCTGAAGGGCCAAACATCTGCTTTTTAGGAGAGTGTTCTGAGAAGCTTAGAAAAAGCTTTGGTAGAAACATGCTGGGAAAGTCTCACCAGATCCTTGTTCACCACCTAAGTGCTCTGCTCATTCCTCTCATCAAACAAGGGCAGTTATGTCAGTTTCAATGGGCAGTCCTCAGGAATTCACCTTACGGGCTGCTTTCATTCCTTCTAGACTCTTTTTCTTTCCTAATGATAAAAAGTCTCCTTGCCTTGCTTGGAAAGATGAGAGAAAGTCTCCTTGCCTTGCTTGGACAGATGAGAGATGAGGTCCTCCTCTTCTCTCCCAGGACAGAATGGTCAGACTTGAGTTTCCTTTCTCCTCACTCTTCTCCTCCTTGAGGGAGGTGCTGTGCCGGACAGACCTACTCCCGTGTCTAGACACGGGTAGACTCGTTTAAGATCCTCACAGGCAATCCTCCATGGGGTCAAAGGGGAAGGACTTATTTCTTCAGGGCTCAGTAGTCCACATCCTTACGCGCACCTTCACCAGCCGAGGGCGGGGTAGCGGTGGGTGAAAGGGCGTGGCTCAGAGCCCGCTTCTTCCGCTCGGGCGTATCCTGGGAGGAACCCTTGTCCAGTGAGCAGGTCTTCGTCTCCACCAAATTCCCTAGGGGGACATTTCTGGCAGCCCTTCTTGTTCAGCAGCTTACGGGGGTCAGGTGGACCTCTGCTGGTCACCAGCCTGAAGCCCTTTCTCCATTTCAGCTACTTTTGCAGTTGCCTAGGTGACTTTTGAACCTCATTACCCAGAACAGCAAACGGACGAGGGGTGAGAAGAGTGCCGTCTGGGTTTGCAGCATAGTGCTGCCTTATAGGAGTTGTGCAGTCTTCGGTTGTGTGAGACCTCACCTGGCTGATTTGTGGGAATGCCTCCACAAATTCGCTAAATTCAGTAGCTTTTGCCTTCCAAGATTCATTTACACAATGTTGAATGCTTTAAATGAATGAGCATGAAGAGTGCTGGGCTGGAAAGTGATGATATGGGTGGTAGGGACTCCTCGGAGTAGAGGAGTAGAGTTTTACTATTATAACTAGGAGGCAAACAAAAAGGCGCTGAACGTGATCCATAATAAAAGAAGCACACACTCACAAAGCTCCGTACCAACTACATTAAAATGGAAATCATGATATTTGGAAATACAACTTAATTGGAAATCATTAAGTAATCTCATCAAACATTTCTCAGTGGGTGGCAGGGCTATGGCGGGAAAACGGCAATGGTTCTGGCACCTACTTAACTTGATTCCATGAAATTCACCCAACAGGCCTCCAGAGAAGATATTACTGCTTTGATATTACAAAGGGAAAAGCAGCTATGGCGTCTCTAAAAAGCACAACGTTCTAGGACTGGAATGACTTTAAATCCACACATAAATTTCTGAGTGTTTTTTGCCATAAGGTACTTTCCACCTTACTGTAAAGCACATCCTAAAATTGTCTGCAATGCAAATGGATTATGTGCATCCAACAGGAAACAGCACAGGTTGAGAAGCTGTTACTTCATAGCTCATTGCGACCCCTAGTGAAAAGTGTGGGGTCTCATCACTTTTGCCCCCACCTTTTGCCTGTTGGTTTCTCCACACCGTCAGGAGGATTTGACCAACTCCCTGTGGCTCAGGTTCGCTTATGCAGCCTGGTGGGGAAACCAGTGGGTATTGAAGACCTGCCTCTGGTGTGCCAGGAAGTTGTGCCTGCCGGCCACTCTGACTTGCGATCTTCCGCCTCAGTGTATGGCATCCTACAGCTGGGTAATTAACATTGCCAGCATGATAAGAAGGTCCCTTCATCACTATTGCCACTAGTCCTTCCGACTCCTGTGCCCGGTTTCTTCTTTATTGGAACCCAAGAACGAGCAAACATAGTATTTTCAAACATCTCTCCCCCTTCACTGGTAACACCAATACTCCACCATCCTAATTCCCTCAGAAGCATTCAGTCTCTCCATCCTGAGGTGGTGAAATCCCTCTAGGCATTTATAAGTATACCTGGACATAAGAAATACAAGATACCATTGTATTAACTAAATATAGTGTTGCTAAGTTCGTACTTTTCCTTGGTTGATTTTATTTTATAAATAGGTATCAGTGGCATTTTTCAAAATGCGGTAGGCACAGAGAGTATATATGATGGAATTACATCCTCCTTCCCTGCACTCAGCAACCGAGATCTTCCCCCTACGGGCACTCAAAGGTTTCATTGTCTGAAATATCAGCCTAAACGTAGTTTATGTTTAGTAAGCAACAACTGTAAATAGTCCCACATCCAAACGGAGTGGATTTAGGTTTCACTTTTCCAAGGAAAATCCATCAAAGAATTTTTCCACATACTTTAAAACCATCCCACGTATAGAATCCATTATTATTGATGGGGACAGGCCCGAGGGGCAGAGGCGGGGATTCCGGGGGACTGGGAGTGGGGGGTTGGGGTTACTCTTGGCTTTTTGCCCTCTCCTGCCGCCGGCTGCTCCAGTTTCTTTCGCTCTGCGGCGCGGTGGACAGGGTGAGCTCTCGGGACTGATGGCGGTTTTGGAAGAGGCCTGGGGCTAAGGACAGGCCAGGGCGGCGGGAGAGGCGGACCGCTGGCGTGGCTGGATCTGGGCGCGCTGTCGGACCTTCCACATCACCAGCTGCAGGCAGGCGTTTGCGTCCTCGCTGGAGTTCTGGCCGTCCTGGCTGTCCTGGATGATCTGTCCCAGGTAGTCGGCCGCGAGATTCCTGAGGGAGCGCTTGTAGGGGAAACCCAGGTAGTGCGGGAAGAGCACGGCCGTGTCCACCACGGTGCTGTGGATGAGCTTCAGGGCCAGCAGATCGCTCTCCAGGCTGTGCCCGATGAGGATGGTTTGGGCGCTGAAAAAGCTCAGCAGGATGGCTTGGACTTGGGGCAAGGTGATGCCCGTCTTGGCGACGTCGGCCTCGGTGACTCCGGAAAACCTGGTGTTGTAGTCCACGATCTCGTTGTCGGGCTTGACGAAGGTGTCGTACACCACTCGCATGTCAGCGTCCACCACGGTGACGCGGGTCAGCTCTAGGCCATGCGTGGTGTAGCACATCTCACAGTCCAAGGCGTAGATTCCTGGATAAGCGTCTCTGGACAACTCTTTCTTGAAGGTCTCCACGGAGCCATCGAGGCTCTCCTTGCGGCCGTCCCGCACGTGCTGCTTTGCCACCTGGCAGCCCACAGAGCCAGGAGCAGCTGCACAGCAGGTGTACTGGCTAACCCGGCCTCCAGCCACCTGGCTCGAGCGGACCCGCCCCCAGTGATAATAACACAACTGGTCGCGTACACAGCGGCCCGAGGAGGACACCAGGTACTCGGTGCCACAACGGCAGCAGACCCTGCAGGAGGAGTCGCCGGGCCCCTTCCCCTGGCCAGTGAAGAGGACGGCGCCTCCGGGCCGCTCGGGGTGCGGGAAGGGGTAGCCGTTCTCCTTGAGCTGGTCCTGGGTGAGCAGGAACTCCTGGAGGCGGCCGTACAGGGCGGCCCTGCTGAGGCCGGGCATGGAGCTGGGGGTCAGGCCCTTGAGTCTCTTGAGGGTGTTCAGGACCACGTTCAGGTACCTGTTCTTGTTGGGGCTGCAGTCGTAGGCCACCTTCTCCTCGTTCAGCGCCTTCTCCTCGGCCTCCTGCTTGGAGGCGCAGAACTTGAGACACTCTTCGGTGAACAGTTGGAGATAGCCTCGGCGGATGACGGTGGGGACTTGGCACCCAGACCTTCGGAGGATAATGGGTTTCTTCAAACTCGGTAAGGATGGACCACGGACGATTCGCTTAGAGCTGATGGTGGTGGTGGTCTTGCATGCCATCCCTGACCTGTTGCGCGTCTTCCCTGGCTGTCTGCCGACCTTGGAGCCACTGGAGCGTTGGCTGCTGCTGGCCACCCGGGTTCTCTTGGCATCTGCGTAACCTGTGACCAAGCAAGGGCTGGAAGAGTGGGCGATCGTCTTCCTCTTCCTGGGGGCTGCGATGCGGACTCCCGAGGGCCTCTCTGTCAGCCTCGGGGCACCTGGCAAGCAGCAGGCCGATCCCCTCTGTGCAGGGAAGTAGCACGCCTCCGTCACCATCTTGGGCCACGCTGGGGGCACCGCCGGACCCCTGTTCTGGAGCTCGGCCTGGATGTCCACAAATGCTGAGGCCTGGTTGTGCATCTGGGGCACCCGGAGCCCGAAGCTCTGGGCAGGCTGATGAGAGGGCAGTGGGAATTCTGGAGCCTCCAGGGCCGCCTCCTCGGCCACCTTCTTAGCTTCTGGGTACCCAGGTGGGAACCAGCAGGGAGCTGTGGCTCGCAACATCTTGCTGCCTTCGGGAGCACCGGCCTGGCTCTGCTCCGCTCCCAGCTGGCGGCTTGCCTCCAGGGCCGCCTCCTCGGCCACCTTCTTAGCTTCTGGGTATCCAGGTGGGAACCAGCAGGGAGCTGTGGCTCGCAACATCTTGCTGCCTTCTGGAGCACCGGCCTGGCTCTGCTCCTCTCCCAACTGGCGGCTTCAGTGAGTGCCGCGGCCGCCACGCGTCGCCTTTATAGACGCACAGGGCAGAGTGGGTGGGACTTCTCCTTGATAGGTTGCTGCTTCAATCCAATCACACTGAGCCTCATCTTCCACCAGACTCCAGCTTGGGAATGCCCCAGGGGGTGCGCTAGCGGAATCAACTGGAACTCCTGGTTGCTAACCTTGGAGCTAGGTTGCTTTTCCTGAGTTAATTAGCTGTCCCTGCAGGGCCGTCCTATAATGGCTACTGGAATTGGGCTACCTAGGATTAAATGAGGGTTCAGGGAGGTTGGTCAACTTGCTTGGGCCCACACAGCACCCCATGGAGCCAGGACTGATCCAGCAGTCTGCTGCATGCTGGAGGGCAGGATCCCTCTGGGGTTGCCTTTCCCTGCTCTGTGCACTCCTCCGCTGCGGGCAAATTGAGGACAGGAAGTGGACCGCACCCACTTCTCTCCCAGGACTCGGGCAATGTTCAACACAGGGGGTCTTCAAAAGGTTCATAGAAAATGCACATGCTGAAGAAACTATGCATGGATTTCCACTGGTTTGCACTCAAATAAACTTGTCTTAACTTCTTATCACCTTTCTGAACTAGATCTAGTTTGAGGCACTGAGAAGGATGAGACATCCACTGAAAAGGACTCCTATCAGAGCAACATGAATTCCACGAAAATTGCAGCAAGAGCAAACATCAAATTTCTGGTGAAGCTTGTGTGGAAGAATGAAGAAATCATTGATGTTTTCAGAAAAGCTTATAAGGACACTACCCCAAAGAAATGAACTCTCTACGAATGTATAGCTTGTTTCAAGAAGAGGTGAGAAGATGTGGAAGATGAATCCTGCAGTGGCTGTGAAAACCACTGTGCCCAGATCAGCTGCAGTTACGACGAGAGCTATCAGTGGAAATTTTAAACAGGAGGGATCACGATCCTGACGCATCCCTCTGACAGACTATAACCGGAAGTTGGAACATGGCTTTACCAATATGATCTCGAGGGCAAGGCATCATCAAAGCGGTGGCTACCAAGAGGTGGCAGTGGTCCAGTCAAAGGAAAAGGAGGCCAGTCAGGAGCCAACATCATGGCATCAGTGTTTTGGGACACTCAAGGCATTTTGCTTGCTGACTTTCTGAAGGGCCAAACATCTGCTTTTTAGGAGAGTGTTCTGAGAAGCTTAGAAAAAGCTTTGGTAGAAACATGCTGGGAAAGTCTCACCAGATCCTTGTTCACCACCTAAGTGCTCTGCTCATTCCTCTCATCAAACAAGGGCAGTTATGTCAGTTTCAATGGGCAGTCCTCAGGAATTCACCTTACGGGCTGCTTTCATTCCTTCTAGACTCTTTTTCTTTCCTAATGATAAAAAGTCTCCTTGCCTTGCTTGGAAAGATGAGAGAAAGTCTCCTTGCCTTGCTTGGACAGATGAGAGATGAGGTCCTCCTCTTCTCTCCCAGGACAGAATGGTCAGACTTGAGTTTCCTTTCTCCTCACTCTTCTCCTCCTTGAGGGAGGTGCTGTGCCGGACAGACCTACTCCCGTGTCTAGACACGGGTAGACTCGTTTAAGATCCTCACAGGCAATCCTCCATGGGGTCAAAGGGGAAGGACTTATTTCTTCAGGGCTCAGTAGTCCACATCCTTACGCGCACCTTCACCAGCCGAGGGCGGGGTAGCGGTGGGTGAAAGGGCGTGGCTCAGAGCCCGCTTCTTCCGCTCGGGCGTATCCTGGGAGGAACCCTTGTCCAGTGAGCAGGTCTTCGTCTCCACCAAATTCCCTAGGGGGACATTTCTGGCAGCCCTTCTTGTTCAGCAGCTTACGGGGGTCAGGTGGACCTCTGCTGGTCACCAGCCTGAAGCCCTTTCTCCATTTCAGCTACTTTTGCAGTTGCCTAGGTGACTTTTGAACCTCATTACCCAGAACAGCAAACGGACGAGGGGTGAGAAGAGTGCCGTCTGGGTTTGCAGCATAGTGCTGCCTTATAGGAGTTGTGCAGTCTTCGGTTGTGTGAGACCTCACCTGGCTGATTTGTGGGAATGCCTCCACAAATTCGCTAAATTCAGTAGCTTTTGCCTTCCAAGATTCATTTACACAATGTTGAATGCTTTAAATGAATGAGCATGAAGAGTGCTGGGCTGGAAAGTGATGATATGGGTGGTAGGGACTCCTCGGAGTAGAGGAGTAGAGTTTTACTATTATAACTAGGAGGCAAACAAAAAGGCGCTGAACGTGATCCATAATAAAAGAAGCACACACTCACAAAGCTCCGTACCAACTACATTAAAATGGAAATCATGATATTTGGAAATACAACTTAATTGGAAATCATTAAGTAATCTCATCAAACATTTCTCAGTGGGTGGCAGGGCTATGGCGGGAAAACGGCAATGGTTCTGGCACCTACTTAACTTGATTCCATGAAATTCACCCAACAGGCCTCCAGAGAAGATATTACTGCTTTGATATTACAAAGGGAAAAGCAGCTATGGCGTCTCTAAAAAGCACAACGTTCTAGGACTGGAATGACTTTAAATCCACACATAAATTTCTGAGTGTTTTTTGCCATAAGGTACTTTCCACCTTACTGTAAAGCACATCCTAAAATTGTCTGCAATGCAAATGGATTATGTGCATCCAACAGGAAACAGCACAGGTTGAGAAGCTGTTACTTCATAGCTCATTGCGACCCCTAGTGAAAAGTGTGGGGTCTCATCACTTTTGCCCCCACCTTTTGCCTGTTGGTTTCTCCACACCGTCAGGAGGATTTGACCAACTCCCTGTGGCTCAGGTTCGCTTATGCAGCCTGGTGGGGAAACCAGTGGGTATTGAAGACCTGCCTCTGGTGTGCCAGGAAGTTGTGCCTGCCGGCCACTCTGACTTGCGATCTTCCGCCTCAGTGTATGGCATCCTACAGCTGGGTAATTAACATTGCCAGCATGATAAGAAGGTCCCTTCATCACTATTGCCACTAGTCCTTCCGACTCCTGTGCCCGGTTTCTTCTTTATTGGAACCCAAGAACGAGCAAACATAGTATTTTCAAACATCTCTCCCCCTTCACTGGTAACACCAATACTCCACCATCCTAATTCCCTCAGAAGCATTCAGTCTCTCCATCCTGAGGTGGTGAAATCCCTCTAGGCATTTATAAGTATACCTGGACATAAGAAATACAAGATACCATTGTATTAACTAAATATAGTGTTGCTAAGTTCGTACTTTTCCTTGGTTGATTTTATTTTATAAATAGGTATCAGTGGCATTTTTCAAAATGCGGTAGGCACAGAGAGTATATATGATGGAATTACATCCTCCTTCCCTGCACTCAGCAACCGAGATCTTCCCCCTACGGGCACTCAAAGGTTTCATTGTCTGAAATATCAGCCTAAACGTAGTTTATGTTTAGTAAGCAACAACTGTAAATAGTCCCACATCCAAACGGAGTGGATTTAGGTTTCACTTTTCCAAGGAAAATCCATCAAAGAATTTTTCCACATACTTTAAAACCATCCCACGTATAGAATCCATTATTATTGATGGGGACAGGCCCGAGGGGCAGAGGCGGGGATTCCGGGGGACTGGGAGTGGGGGGTTGGGGTTACTCTTGGCTTTTTGCCCTCTCCTGCCGCCGGCTGCTCCAGTTTCTTTCGCTCTGCGGCGCGGTGGACAGGGTGAGCTCTCGGGACTGATGGCGGTTTTGGAAGAGGCCTGGGGCTAAGGACAGGCCAGGGCGGCGGGAGAGGCGGACCGCTGGCGTGGCTGGATCTGGGCGCGCTGTCGGACCTTCCACATCACCAGCTGCAGGCAGGCGTTTGCGTCCTCGCTGGAGTTGTGGCCGTCCTGGCTGTCCTGGATGATCTGTCCCAGGTAGTCGGCCGCGAGATTCCTGAGGGAGCGCTTGTAGGGGAAACCCAGGTAGTGCGGGAAGAGCACGGCCGTGTCCACCACGGTGCTGTGGATGAGCTTCAGGGCCAGCAGATCGCTCTCCAGGCTGTGCCCGATGAGGATGGTTTGGGCGCTGAAAAAGCTCAGCAGGATGGCTTGGACTTGGGGCAAGGTGATGCTCGTCTTGGCGACGTCGGCCTCGGTGACTCCGGAAAACCTGGTGTTGTAGTCCACGATCTCGTTGTCGGGCTTGACGAAGGTGTCGTACACCACTCGCATGTCAGCGTCCACCACGGTGACGCGGGTCAGCTCTAGGCCATGCGTGGTGTAGCACATCTCACAGTCCAAGGCGTAGATTCCTGGATAAGCGTCTCTGGACAACTCTTTCTTGAAGGTCTCCACGGAGCCATCGAGGCTCTCCTTGCGGCCGTCCCGCACGTGCTGCTTTGCCACCTGGCAGCCCACAGAGCCAGGAGCAGCTGCACAGCAGGTGTACTGGCTAACCCGGCCTCCAGCCACCTGGCTCGAGCGGACCCGCCCCCAGTGATAATAACACAACTGGTCGCGTACACAGCGGCCCGAGGAGGACACCAGGTACTCGGTGCCACAACGGCAGCAGACCCTGCAGGAGGAGTCGCCGGGCCCCTTCCCCTGGCCAGTGAAGAGGACGGCGCCTCCGGGCCGCTCGGGGTGCGGGAAGGGGTAGCCGTTCTCCTTGAGCTGGTCCTGGGTGAGCAGGAACTCCTGGAGGCGGCCGTACAGGGCGGCCCTGCTGAGGCCGGGCATGGAGCTGGGGGTCAGGCCCTTGAGTCTCTTGAGGGTGTTCAGGACCACGTTCAGGTACCTGTTCTTGTTGGGGCTGCAGTCGTAGGCCACCTTCTCCTCGTTCAGCGCCTTCTCCTCGGCCTCCTGCTTGGAGGCGCAGAACTTGAGACACTCTTCGGTGAACAGTTGGAGATAGCCTCGGCGGATGACGGTGGGGACTTGGCACCCAGACCTTCGGAGGATAATGGGTTTCTTCAAACTCGGTAAGGATGGACCACGGACGATTCGCTTAGAGCTGATGGTGGTGGTGGTCTTGCATGCCATCCCTGACCTGTTGCGCGTCTTCCCTGGCTGTCTGCCGACCTTGGAGCCACTGGAGCGTTGGCTGCTGCTGGCCACCCGGGTTCTCTTGGCATCTGCGTAACCTGTGACCAAGCAAGGGCTGGAAGAGTGGGCGATCGTCTTCCTCTTCCTGGGGGCTGCGATGCGGACTCCCGAGGGCCTCTCTGTCAGCCTCGGGGCGCCTGGCAAGCAGCAGGCCGATCCCCTCTGTGCAGGGAAGTAGCACGACTCCGTCACCATCTTGGGCCACGCTGGGGGCACCGCCGGACCCCTGTTCTGGAGCTCGGCCTGGATGTCCACAAATGCTGAGGCCTGGTTGTGCATCTGGGGCACCCGGAGCCCGAAGCTCTGGGCAGGCTGATGAGAGGGCAGTGGGAATTCTGGAGCCTCCAGGGCCGCCTCCTCGGCCACCTTCTTAGCTTCTGGGTACCCAGGTGGGAACCAGCAGGGAGCTGTGGCTCGCAACATCTTGCTGCCTTCGGGAGCACCGGCCTGGCTCTGCTCCGCTCCCAGCTGGCGGCTTGCCTCCAGGGCCGCCTCCTCGGCCACCTTCTTAGCTTCTGGGTATCCAGGTGGGAACCAGCAGGGAGCTGTGGCTCGCAACATCTTGCTGCCTTCGGGAGCACCGGCCTGGCTCTGCTCCTCTCCCAACTGGCGGCTTCAGTGAGTGCCGCCGCCGCCACGCGTCGCCTTTATAGACGCACAGGGCAGAGTGGGTGGGACTTCTCCTTGATAGGTTGCTGCTTCAATCCAATCACACTGAGCCTCATCTTCCACCAGACTCCAGCTTGGGAATGCCCCAGGGGGTGCGCTAGCGGAATCAACTGGAACTCCTGGTTGCTAACCTTGGAGCTAGGTTGCTTTTCCTGAGTTAATTAACTGTCCCTGCAGGGCCGTCCTATAATGGCTACTGGAATTGGGCTACCTAGGATTAAATGAGGGTTCAGGGAGGTTGGTCAACTTGCTTGGGCCCACACAGCACCCCATGGAGCCAGGACTGATCCAGCAGTCTGCTGCATGCTGGAGGGCAGGATCCCTCTGGGGTTGCCTTTCCCTGCTCTGTGCACTCCTCCGCTGCGGGCAAATTGAGGACAGGAAGTGGACCGCACCCACTTCTCTCCCAGGACTCGGGCAATGTTCAACACAGGGGGTCTTCAAAAGGTTCATAGAAAATGCACATGCTGAAGAAACTATGCATGGATTTCCACTGGTTTGCACTCAAATAAACTTGTCTTAACTTCTTATCACCTTTCTGAACTAGATCTAGTTTGAGGCACTGAGAAGGATGAGACATCCACTGAAAAGGACTCCTATCAGAGCAACATGAATTCCACGAAAATTGCAGCAAGAGCAAACATCAAATTTCTGGTGAAGCTTGTGTGGAAGAATGAAGAAATCATTGATGTTTTCAGAAAAGCTTATAAGGACACTACCCCAAAGAAATGAACTCTCTACGAATGTATAGCTTGTTTCAAGAAGAGGTGAGAAGATGTGGAAGATGAATCCTGCAGTGGCTGTGAAAACCACTGTGCCCAGATCAGCTGCAGTTACGACGAGAGCTATCAGTGGAAATTTTAAACAGGAGGGATCACGATCCTGACGCATCCCTCTGACAGACTATAACCGGAAGTTGGAACATGGCTTTACCAATATGATCTCGAGGGCAAGGCATCATCAAAGCGGTGGCTACCAAGAGGTGGCAGTGGTCCAGTCAAAGGAAAAGGAGGCCAGTCAGGAGCCAACATCATGGCATCAGTGTTTTGGGACACTCAAGGCATTTTGCTTGCTGACTTTCTGAAGGGCCAAACATCTGCTTTTTAGGAGAGTGTTCTGAGAAGCTTAGAAAAAGCTTTGGTAGAAACATGCTGGGAAAGTCTCACCAGATCCTTGTTCACCACCTAAGTGCTCTGCTCATTCCTCTCATCAAACAAGGGCAGTTATGTCAGTTTCAATGGGCAGTCCTCAGGAATTCACCTTACGGGCTGCTTTCATTCCTTCTAGACTCTTTTTCTTTCCTAATGATAAAAAGTCTCCTTGCCTTGCTTGGAAAGATGAGAGAAAGTCTCCTTGCCTTGCTTGGACAGATGAGAGATGAGGTCCTCCTCTTCTCTCCCAGGACAGAATGGTCAGACTTGAGTTTCCTTTCTCCTCACTCTTCTCCTCCTTGAGGGAGGTGCTGTGCCGGACAGACCTACTCCCGTGTCTAGACACGGGTAGACTCGTTTAAGATCCTCACAGGCAATCCTCCATGGGGTCAAAGGGGAAGGACTTATTTCTTCAGGGCTCAGTAGTCCACATCCTTACGCGCACCTTCACCAGCCGAGGGCGGGGTAGCAGTGGGTGAAAGGGCGTGGCTCAGAGCCCGCTTCTTCCGCTCGGGCGTATCCTGGGAGGAACCCTTGTCCAGTGAGCAGGTCTTCGTCTCCACCAAATTCCCTAGGGGGACATTTCTGGCAGCCCTTCTTGTTCAGCAGCTTACGGGGGTCAGGTGGACCTCTGCTGGTCACCAGCCTGAAGCCCTTTCTCCATTTCAGCTACTTTTGCAGTTGCCTAGGTGACTTTTGAACCTCATTACCCAGAACAGCAAACGGACGAGGGGTGAGAAGAGTGCCGTCTGGGTTTGCAGCATAGTGCTGCCTTATAGGAGTTGTGCAGTCTTCGGTTGTGTGAGACCTCACCTGGCTGATTTGTGGGAATGCCTCCACAAATTCGCTAAATTCAGTAGCTTTTGCCTTCCAAGATTCATTTACACAATGTTGAATGCTTTAAATGAATGAGCATGAAGAGTGCTGGGCTGGAAAGTGATGATATGGGTGGTAGGGACTCCTCGGAGTAGAGGAGTAGAGTTTTACTATTATAACTAGGAGGCAAACAAAAAGGCGCTGAACGTGATCCATAATAAAAGAAGCACACACTCACAAAGCTCCGTACCAACTACATTAAAATGGAAATCATGATATTTGGAAATACAACTTAATTGGAAATCATTAAGTAATCTCATCAAACATTTCTCAGTGGGTGGCAGGGCTATGGCGGGAAAACGGCAATGGTTCTGGCACCTACTTAACTTGATTCCATGAAATTCACCCAACAGGCCTCCAGAGAAGATATTACTGCTTTGATATTACAAAGGGAAAAGCAGCTATGGCGTCTCTAAAAAGCACAACGTTCTAGGACTGGAATGACTTTAAATCCACACATAAATTTCTGAGTGTTTTTTGCCATAAGGTACTTTCCACCTTACTGTAAAGCACATCCTAAAATTGTCTGCAATGCAAATGGATTATGTGCATCCAACAGGAAACAGCACAGGTTGAGAAGCTGTTACTTCATAGCTCATTGCGACCCCTAGTGAAAAGTGTGGGGTCTCATCACTTTTGCCCCCACCTTTTGCCTGTTGGTTTCTCCACACCGTCAGGAGGATTTGACCAACTCCCTGTGGCTCAGGTTCGCTTATGCAGCCTGGTGGGGAAACCAGTGGGTATTGAAGACCTGCCTCTGGTGTGCCAGGAAGTTGTGCCTGCCGGCCACTCTGACTTGCGATCTTCCGCCTCAGTGTATGGCATCCTACAGCTGGGTAATTAACATTGCCAGCATGATAAGAAGGTCCCTTCATCACTATTGCCACTAGTCCTTCCGACTCCTGTGCCCGGTTTCTTCTTTATTGGAACCCAAGAACGAGCAAACATAGTATTTTCAAACATCTCTCCCCCTTCACTGGTAACACCAATACTCCACCATCCTAATTCCCTCAGAAGCATTCAGTCTCTCCATCCTGAGGTGGTGAAATCCCTCTAGGCATTTATAAGTATACCTGGACATAAGAAATACAAGATACCATTGTATTAACTAAATATAGTGTTGCTAAGTTCGTACTTTTCCTTGGTTGATTTTATTTTATAAATAGGTATCAGTGGCATTTTTCAAAATGCGGTAGGCACAGAGAGTATATATGATGGAATTACATCCTCCTTCCCTGCACTCAGCAACCGAGATCTTCCCCCTACGGGCACTCAAAGGTTTCATTGTCTGAAATATCAGCCTAAACGTAGTTTATGTTTAGTAAGCAACAACTGTAAATAGTCCCACATCCAAACGGAGTGGATTTAGGTTTCACTTTTCCAAGGAAAATCCATCAAAGAATTTTTCCACATACTTTAAAACCATCCCACGTATAGAATCCATTATTATTGATGGGGACAGGCCCGAGGGGCAGAGGCGGGGATTCCGGGGGACTGGGAGTGGGGGGTTGGGGTTACTCTTGGCTTTTTGCCCTCTCCTGCCGCCGGCTGCTCCAGTTTCTTTCGCTCTGCGGCGCGGTGGACAGGGTGAGCTCTCGGGACTGATGGCGGTTTTGGAAGAGGCCTGGGGCTAAGGACAGGCCAGGGCGGCGGGAGAGGCGGACCGCTGGCGTGGCTGGATCTGGGCGCGCTGTCGGACCTTCCACATCACCAGCTGCAGGCAGGCGTTTGCGTCCTCGCTGGAGTTGTGGCCGTCCTGGCTGTCCTGGATGATCTGTCCCAGGTAGTCGGCCGCGAGATTCCTGAGGGAGCGCTTGTAGGGGAAACCCAGGTAGTGCGGGAAGAGCACGGCCGTGTCCACCACGGTGCTGTGGATGAGCTTCAGGGCCAGCAGATCGCTCTCCAGGCTGTGCCCGATGAGGATGGTTTGGGCGCTGAAAAAGCTCAGCAGGATGGCTTGGACTTGGGGCAAGGTGATGCTCGTCTTGGCGACGTCGGCCTCGGTGACTCCGGAAAACCTGGTGTTGTAGTCCACGATCTCGTTGTCGGGCTTGACGAAGGTGTCGTACACCACTCGCATGTCAGCGTCCACCACGGTGACGCGGGTCAGCTCTAGGCCATGCGTGGTGTAGCACATCTCACAGTCCAAGGCGTAGATTCCTGGATAAGCGTCTCTGGACAACTCTTTCTTGAAGGTCTCCACGAAGCCATCGAGGCTCTCCTTGCGGCCGTCCCGCACGTGCTGCTTTGCCACCTGGCAGCCCACAGAGCCAGGAGCAGCTGCACAGCAGGTGTACTGGCTAACCCGGCCTCCAGCCACCTGGCTCGAGCGGACCCGCCCCCAGTGATAATAACACAACTGGTCGCGTACACAGCGGCCCGAGGAGGACACCAGGTACTCGGTGCCACAACGGCAGCAGACCCTGCAGGAGGAGTCGCCGGGCCCCTTCCCCTGGCCAGTGAAGAGGACGGCGCCTCCGGGCCGCTCGGGGTGCGGGAAGGGGTAGCCGTTCTCCTTGAGCTGGTCCTGGGTGAGCAGGAACTCCTGGAGGCGGCCGTACAGGGCGGCCCTGCTGAGGCCGGGCATGGAGCTGGGGGTCAGGCCCTTGAGTCTCTTGAGGGTGTTCAGGACCACGTTCAGGTACCTGTTCTTGTTGGGGCTGCAGTCGTAGGCCACCTTCTCCTCGTTCAGCGCCTTCTCCTCGGCCTCCTGCTTGGAGGCGCAGAACTTGAGACACTCTTCGGTGAACAGTTGGAGATAGCCTCGGCGGATGACGGTGGGGACTTGGCACCCAGACCTTCGGAGGATAATGGGTTTCTTCAAACTCGGTAAGGATGGACCACGGACGATTCGCTTAGAGCTGATGGTGGTGGTGGTCTTGCATGCCATCCCTGACCTGTTGCGCGTCTTCCCTGGCTGTCTGCCGACCTTGGAGCCACTGGAGCGTTGGCTGCTGCTGGCCACCCGGGTTCTCTTGGCATCTGCGTAACCTGTGACCAAGCAAGGGCTGGAAGAGTGGGCGATCGTCTTCCTCTTCCTGGGGGCTGCGATGCGGACTCCCGAGGGCCTCTCTGTCAGCCTCGGGGCACCTGGCAAGCAGCAGGCCGATCCCCTCTGTGCAGGGAAGTAGCACGCCTCCGTCACCATCTTGGGCCACGCTGGGGGCACCGCCGGACCCCTGTTCTGGAGCTCGGCCTGGATGTCCACAAATGCTGAGGCCTGGTTGTGCATCTGGGGCACCCGGAGCCCGAAGCTCTGGGCAGGCTGATGAGAGGGCAGTGGGAATTCTGGAGCCTCCAGGGCCGCCTCCTCGGCCACCTTCTTAGCTTCTGGGTACCCAGGTGGGAACCAGCAGGGAGCTGTGGCTCGCAACATCTTGCTGCCTTCGGGAGCACCGGCCTGGCTCTGCTCCGCTCCCAGCTGGCGGCTTGCCTCCAGGGCCGCCTCCTCGGCCACCTTCTTAGCTTCTGGGTATCCAGGTGGGAACCAGCAGGGAGCTGTGGCTCGCAACATCTTGCTGCCTTCGGGAGCACCGGCCTGGCTCTGCTCCTCTCCCAACTGGCGGCTTCAGTGAGTGCCGCCGCCGCCACGCGTCGCCTTTATAGACGCACAGGGCAGAGTGGGTGGGACTTCTCCTTGATAGGTTGCTGCTTCAATCCAATCACACTGAGCCTCATCTTCCACCAGACTCCAGCTTGGGAATGCCCCAGGGGGTGCGCTAGCGGAATCAACTGGAACTCCTGGTTGCTAACCTTGGAGCTAGGTTGCTTTTCCTGAGTTAATTAGCTGTCCCTGCAGGGCCGTCCTATAATGGCTACTGGAATTGGGCTACCTAGGATTAAATGAGGGTTCAGGGAGGTTGGTCAACTTGCTTGGGCCCACACAGCACCCCATGGAGCCAGGACTGATCCAGCAGTCTGCTGCATGCTGGAGGGCAGGATCCCTCTGGGGTTGCCTTTCCCTGCTCTGTGCACTCCTCCGCTGCGGGCAAATTGAGGACAGGAAGTGGACCGCACCCACTTCTCTCCCAGGACTCGGGCAATGTTCAACACAGGGGGTCTTCAAAAGGTTCATAGAAAATGCACATGCTGAAGAAACTATGCATGGATTTCCACTGGTTTGCACTCAAATAAACTTGTCTTAACTTCTTATCACCTTTCTGAACTAGATCTAGTTTGAGGCACTGAGAAGGATGAGACATCCACTGAAAAGGACTCCTATCAGAGCAACATGAATTCCACGAAAATTGCAGCAAGAGCAAACATCAAATTTCTGGTGAAGCTTGTGTGGAAGAATGAAGAAATCATTGATGTTTTCAGAAAAGCTTATAAGGACACTACCCCAAAGAAATGAACTCTCTACGAATGTATAGCTTGTTTCAAGAAGAGGTGAGAAGATGTGGAAGATGAATCCTGCAGTGGCTGTGAAAACCACTGTGCCCAGATCAGCTGCAGTTACGACGAGAGCTATCAGTGGAAATTTTAAACAGGAGGGATCACGATCCTGACGCATCCCTCTGACAGACTATAACCGGAAGTTGGAACATGGCTTTACCAATATGATCTCGAGGGCAAGGCATCATCAAAGCGGTGGCTACCAACAGGTGGCAGTGGTCCAGTCAAAGGAAAAGGAGGCCAGTCAGGAGCCAACATCATGGCATCAGTGTTTTGGGACACTCAAGGCATTTTGCTTGCTGACTTTCTGAAGGGCCAAACATCTGCTTTTTAGGAGAGTGTTCTGAGAAGCTTAGAAAAAGCTTTGGTAGAAACATGCTGGGAAAGTCTCACCAGATCCTTGTTCACCACCTAAGTGCTCTGCTCATTCCTCTCATCAAACAAGGGCAGTTATGTCAGTTTCAATGGGCAGTCCTCAGGAATTCACCTTACGGGCTGCTTTCATTCCTTCTAGACTCTTTTTCTTTCCTAATGATAAAAAGTCTCCTTGCCTTGCTTGGACAGATGAGAGATGAGGTCCTCCTCTTCTCTCCCAGGACAGAATGGTCAGACTTGAGTTTCCTTTCTCCTCACTCTTCTCCTCCTTGAGGGAGGTGCTGTGCCGGACAGACCTACTCCCGTGTCTAGACACGGGTAGACTCGTTTAAGATCCTCACAGGCAATCCTCCATGGGGTCAAAGGGGAAGGACTTATTTCTTCAGGGCTCAGTAGTCCACATCCTTACGCGCACCTTCACCAGCCGAGGGCGGGGTAGCGGTGGGTGAAAGGGCGTGGCTCAGAGCCCGCTTCTTCCGCTCGGGCGTATCCTGGGAGGAACCCTTGTCCAGTGAGCAGGTCTTCGTCTCCACCAAATTCCCTAGGGGGACATTTCTGGCAGCCCTTCTTGTTCAGCAGCTTACGGGGGTCAGGTGGACCTCTGCTGGTCACCAGCCTGAAGCCCTTTCTCCATTTCAGCTACTTTTGCAGTTGCCTAGGTGACTTTTGAACCTCATTACCCAGAACAGCAAACGGACGAGGGGTGAGAAGAGTGCCGTCTGGGTTTGCAGCATAGTGCTGCCTTATAGGAGTTGTGCAGTCTTCGGTTGTGTGAGACCTCACCTGGCTGATTTGTGGGAATGCCTCCACAAATTCGCTAAATTCAGTAGCTTTTGCCTTCCAAGATTCATTTACACAATGTTGAATGCTTTAAATGAATGAGCATGAAGAGTGCTGGGCTGGAAAGTGATGATATGGGTGGTAGGGACTCCTCGGAGTAGAGGAGTAGAGTTTTACTATTATAACTAGGAGGCAAACAAAAAGGCGCTGAACGTGATCCATAATAAAAGAAGCACACACTCACAAAGCTCCGTACCAACTACATTAAAATGGAAATCATGATATTTGGAAATACAACTTAATTGGAAATCATTAAGTAATCTCATCAAACATTTCTCAGTGGGTGGCAGGGCTATGGCGGGAAAACGGCAATGGTTCTGGCACCTACTTAACTTGATTCCATGAAATTCACCCAACAGGCCTCCAGAGAAGATATTACTGCTTTGATATTACAAAGGGAAAAGCAGCTATGGCGTCTCTAAAAAGCACAACGTTCTAGGACTGGAATGACTTTAAATCCACACATAAATTTCTGAGTGTTTTTTGCCATAAGGTACTTTCCACCTTACTGTAAAGCACATCCTAAAATTGTCTGCAATGCAAATGGATTATGTGCATCCAACAGGAAACAGCACAGGTTGAGAAGCTGTTACTTCATAGCTCATTGCGACCCCTAGTGAAAAGTGTGGGGTCTCATCACTTTTGCCCCCACCTTTTGCCTGTTGGTTTCTCCACACCGTCAGGAGGATTTGACCAACTCCCTGTGGCTCAGGTTCGCTTATGCAGCCTGGTGGGGAAACCAGTGGGTATTGAAGACCTGCCTCTGGTGTGCCAGGAAGTTGTGCCTGCCGGCCACTCTGACTTGCGATCTTCCGCCTCAGTGTATGGCATCCTACAGCTGGGTAATTAACATTGCCAGCATGATAAGAAGGTCCCTTCATCACTATTGCCACTAGTCCTTCCGACTCCTGTGCCCGGTTTCTTCTTTATTGGAACCCAAGAACGAGCAAACATAGTATTTTCAAACATCTCTCCCCCTTCACTGGTAACACCAATACTCCACCATCCTAATTCCCTCAGAAGCATTCAGTCTCTCCATCCTGAGGTGGTGAAATCCCTCTAGGCATTTATAAGTATACCTGGACATAAGAAATACAAGATACCATTGTATTAACTAAATATAGTGTTGCTAAGTTCGTACTTTTCCTTGGTTGATTTTATTTTATAAATAGGTATCAGTGGCATTTTTCAAAATGCGGTAGGCACAGAGAGTATATATGATGGAATTACATCCTCCTTCCCTGCACTCAGCAACCGAGATCTTCCCCCTACGGGCACTCAAAGGTTTCATTGTCTGAAATATCAGCCTAAACGTAGTTTATGTTTAGTAAGCAACAACTGTAAATAGTCCCACATCCAAACGGAGTGGATTTAGGTTTCACTTTTCCAAGGAAAATCCATCAAAGAATTTTTCCACATACTTTAAAACCATCCCACGTATAGAATCCATTATTATTGATGGGGACAGGCCCGAGGGGCAGAGGCGGGGATTCCGGGGGACTGGGAGTGGGGGGTTGGGGTTACTCTTGGCTTTTTGCCCTCTCCTGCCGCCGGCTGCTCCAGTTTCTTTCGCTCTGCGGCGCGGTGGACAGGGTGAGCTCTCGGGACTGATGGCGGTTTTGGAAGAGGCCTGGGGCTAAGGACAGGCCAGGGCGGCGGGAGAGGCGGACCGCTGGCGTGGCTGGATCTGGGCGCGCTGTCGGACCTTCCACATCACCAGCTGCAGGCAGGCGTTTGCGTCCTCGCTGGAGTTGTGGCCGTCCTGGCTGTCCTGGATGATCTGTCCCAGGTAGTCGGCCGCGAGATTCCTGAGGGAGCGCTTGTAGGGGAAACCCAGGTAGTGCGGGAAGAGCACGGCCGTGTCCACCACGGTGCTGTGGATGAGCTTCAGGGCCAGCAGATCGCTCTCCAGGCTGTGCCCGATGAGGATGGTTTGGGCGCTGAAAAAGCTCAGCAGGATGGCTTGGACTTGGGGCAAGGTGATGCTCGTCTTGGCGACGTCGGCCTCGGTGACTCCGGAAAACCTGGTGTTGTAGTCCACGATCTCATTGTCGGGCTTGACGAAGGTGTCGTACACCACTCGCATGTCAGCGTCCACCACGGTGACGCGGGTCAGCTCTAGGCCATGCGTGGTGTAGCACATCTCACAGTCCAAGGCGTAGATTCCTGGATAAGCGTCTCTGGACAACTCTTTCTTGAAGGTCTCCACGAAGCCATCGAGGCTCTCCTTGCGGCCGTCCCGCACGTGCTGCTTTGCCACCTGGCAGCCCACAGAGCCAGGAGCAGCTGCACAGCAGGTGTACTGGCTAACCCGGCCTCCAGCCACCTGGCTCGAGCGGACCCGCCCCCAGTGATAATAACACAACTGGTCGCGTACACAGCGGCCCGAGGAGGACACCAGGTACTCGGTGCCACAACGGCAGCAGACCCTGCAGGAGGAGTCGCCGGGCCCCTTCCCCTGGCCAGTGAAGAGGACGGCGCCTCCGGGCCGCTCGGGGTGCGGGAAGGGGTAGCCGTTCTCCTTGAGCTGGTCCTGGGTGAGCAGGAACTCCTGGAGGCGGCCGTACAGGGCGGCCCTGCTGAGGCCGGGCATGGAGCTGGGGGTCAGGCCCTTGAGTCTCTTGAGGGTGTTCAGGACCACGTTCAGGTACCTGTTCTTGTTGGGGCTGCAGTCGTAGGCCACCTTCTCCTCGTTCAGCGCCTTCTCCTCGGCCTCCTGCTTGGAGGCGCAGAACTTGAGACACTCTTCGGTGAACAGTTGGAGATAGCCTCGGCGGATGACGGTGGGGACTTGGCACCCAGACCTTCGGAGGATAATGGGTTTCTTCAAACTCGGTAAGGATGGACCACGGACGATTCGCTTAGAGCTGATGGTGGTGGTGGTCTTGCATGCCATCCCTGACCTGTTGCGCGTCTTCCCTGGCTGTCTGCCGACCTTGGAGCCACTGGAGCGTTGGCTGCTGCTGGCCACCCGGGTTCTCTTGGCATCTGCGTAACCTGTGACCAAGCAAGGGCTGGAAGAGTGGGCGATCGTCTTCCTCTTCCTGGGGGCTGCGATGCGGACTCCCGAGGGCCTCTCTGTCAGCCTCGGGGCGCCTGGCAAGCAGCAGGCCGATCCCCTCTGTGCAGGGAAGTAGCACGACTCCGTCACCATCTTGGGCCACGCTGGGGGCACCGCCGGACCCCTGTTCTGGAGCTCGGCCTGGATGTCCACAAATGCTGAGGCCTGGTTGTGCATCTGGGGCACCCGGAGCCCGAAGCTCTGGGCAGGCTGATGAGAGGGCAGTGGGAATTCTGGAGCCTCCAGGGCCGCCTCCTCGGCCACCTTCTTAGCTTCTGGGTACCCAGGTGGGAACCAGCAGGGAGCTGTGGCTCGCAACATCTTGCTGCCTTCGGGAGCACCGGCCTGGCTCTGCTCCGCTCCCAGCTGGCGGCTTGCCTCCAGGGCCGCCTCCTCGGCCACCTTCTTAGCTTCTGGGTATCCAGGTGGGAACCAGCAGGGAGCTGTGGCTCGCAACATCTTGCTGCCTTCGGGAGCACCGGCCTGGCTCTGCTCCTCTCCCAACTGGCGGCTTCAATGAGTGCCGCCGCCGCCACGCGTCGCCTTTATAGACGCACAGGGCAGAGTGGGTGGGACTTCTCCTTGATAGGTTGCTGCTTCAATCCAATCACACTGAGCCTCATCTTCCACCAGACTCCAGCTTGGGAATGCCCCAGGGGGTGCGCTAGCGGAATCAACTGGAACTCCTGGTTGCTAACCTTGGAGCTAGGTTGCTTTTCCTGAGTTAATTAACTGTCCCTGCAGGGCCGTCCTATAATGGCTACTGGAATTGGGCTACCTAGGATTAAATGAGGGTTCAGGGAGGTTGGTCAACTTGCTTGGGCCCACACAGCACCCCATGGAGCCAGGACTGATCCAGCAGTCTGCTGCATGCTGGAGGGCAGGATCCCTCTGGGGTTGCCTTTCCCTGCTCTGTGCACTCCTCCGCTGCGGGCAAATTGAGGACAGGAAGTGGACCGCACCCACTTCTCTCCCAGGACTCGGGCAATGTTCAACACAGGGGGTCTTCAAAAGGTTCATAGAAAATGCACATGCTGAAGAAACTATGCATGGATTTCCACTGGTTTGCACTCAAATAAACTTGTCTTAACTTCTTATCACCTTTCTGAACTAGATCTAGTTTGAGGCACTGAGAAGGATGAGACATCCACTGAAAAGGACTCCTATCAGAGCAACATGAATTCCACGAAAATTGCAGCAAGAGCAAACATCAAATTTCTGGTGAAGCTTGTGTGGAAGAATGAAGAAATCATTGATGTTTTCAGAAAAGCTTATAAGGACACTACCCCAAAGAAATGAACTCTCTACGAATGTATAGCTTGTTTCAAGAAGAGGTGAGAAGATGTGGAAGATGAATCCTGCAGTGGCTGTGAAAACCACTGTGCCCAGATCAGCTGCAGTTACGACGAGAGCTATCAGTGGAAATTTTAAACAGGAGGGATCACGATCCTGACGCATCCCTCTGACAGATTATAACCGGAAGTTGGAACATGGCTTTACCAATATGATCTCGAGGGCAAGGCATCATCAAAGCGGTGGCTACCAAGAGGTGGCAGTGGTCCAGTCAAAGGAAAAGGAGGCCAGTCAGGAGCCAACATCATGGCATCAGTGTTTTGGGACACTCAAGGCATTTTGCTTGCTGACTTTCTGAAGGGCCAAACATCTGCTTTTTAGGAGAGTGTTCTGAGAAGCTTAGAAAAAGCTTTGGTAGAAACATGCTGGGAAAGTCTCACCAGATCCTTGTTCACCACCTAAGTGCTCTGCTCATTCCTCTCATCAAACAAGGGCAGTTATGTCAGTTTCAATGGGCAGTCCTCAGGAATTCACCTTACGGGCTGCTTTCATTCCTTCTAGACTCTTTTTCTTTCCTAATGATAAAAAGTCTCCTTGCCTTGCTTGGAAAGATGAGAGAAAGTCTCCTTGCCTTGCTTGGACAGATGAGAGATGAGGTCCTCCTCTTCTCTCCCAGGACAGAATGGTCAGACTTGAGTTTCCTTTCTCCTCACTCTTCTCCTCCTTGAGGGAGGTGCTGTGCCGGACAGACCTACTCCCGTGTCTAGACACGGGTAGACTCGTTTAAGATCCTCACAGGCAATCCTCCATGGGGTCAAAGGGGAAGGACTTATTTCTTCAGGGCTCAGTAGTCCACATCCTTACGCGCACCTTCACCAGCCGAGGGCGGGGTAGCGGTGGGTGAAAGGGCGTGGCTCAGAGCCCGCTTCTTCCGCTCGGGCGTATCCTGGGAGGAACCCTTGTCCAGTGAGCAGGTCTTCGTCTCCACCAAATTCCCTAGGGGGACATTTCTGGCAGCCCTTCTTGTTCAGCAGCTTACGGGGGTCAGGTGGACCTCTGCTGGTCACCAGCCTGAAGCCCTTTCTCCATTTCAGCTACTTTTGCAGTTGCCTAGGTGACTTTTGAACCTCATTACCCAGAACAGCAAACGGACGAGGGGTGAGAAGAGTGCCGTCTGGGTTTGCAGCATAGTGCTGCCTTATAGGAGTTGTGCAGTCTTCGGTTGTGTGAGACCTCACCTGGCTGATTTGTGGGAATGCCTCCACAAATTCGCTAAATTCAGTAGCTTTTGCCTTCCAAGATTCATTTACACAATGTTGAATGCTTTAAATGAATGAGCATGAAGAGTGCTGGGCTGGAAAGTGATGATATGGGTGGTAGGGACTCCTCGGAGTAGAGGAGTAGAGTTTTACTATTATAACTAGGAGGCAAACAAAAAGGCGCTGAACGTGATCCATAATAAAAGAAGCACACACTCACAAAGCTCCGTACCAACTACATTAAAATGAAAATCATGATATTTGGAAATACAACTTAATTGGAAATCATTAAGTAATCTCATCAAACATTTCTCAGTGGGTGGCAGGGCTATGGCGGGAAAACGGCAATGGTTCTGGCACCTACTTAACTTGATTCCATGAAATTCACCCAACAGGCCTCCAGAGAAGATATTACTGCTTTGATATTACAAAGGGAAAAGCAGCTATGGCGTCTCTAAAAAGCACAACGTTCTAGGACTGGAATGACTTTAAATCCACACATAAATTTCTGAGTGTTTTTTGCCATAAGGTACTTTCCACCTTACTGTAAAGCACATCCTAAAATTGTCTGCAATGCAAATGGATTATGTGCATCCAACAGGAAACAGCACAGGTTGAGAAGCTGTTACTTCATAGCTCATTGCGACCCCTAGTGAAAAGTGTGGGGTCTCATCACTTTTGCCCCCACCTTTTGCCTGTTGGTTTCTCCACACCGTCAGGAGGATTTGACCAACTCCCTGTGGCTCAGGTTCGCTTATGCAGCCTGGTGGGGAAACCAGTGGGTATTGAAGACCTGCCTCTGGTGTGCCAGGAAGTTGTGCCTGCCGGCCACTCTGACTTGCGATCTTCCGCCTCAGTGTATGGCATCCTACAGCTGGGTAATTAACATTGCCAGCATGATAAGAAGGTCCCTTCATCACTATTGCCACTAGTCCTTCCGACTCCTGTGCCCGGTTTCTTCTTTATTGGAACCCAAGAACGAGCAAACATAGTATTTTCAAACATCTCTCCCCCTTCACTGGTAACACCAATACTCCACCATCCTAATTCCCTCAGAAGCATTCAGTCTCTCCATCCTGAGGTGGTGAAATCCCTCTAGGCATTTATAAGTATACCTGGACATAAGAAATACAAGATACCATTGTATTAACTAAATATAGTGTTGCTAAGTTCGTACTTTTCCTTGGTTGATTTTATTTTATAAATAGGTATCAGTGGCATTTTTCAAAATGCGGTAGGCACAGAGAGTATATATGATGGAATTACATCCTCCTTCCCTGCACTCAGCAACCGAGATCTTCCCCCTACGGGCACTCAAAGGTTTCATTGTCTGAAATATCAGCCTAAACGTAGTTTATGTTTAGTAAGCAACAACTGTAAATAGTCCCACATCCAAACGGAGTGGATTTAGGTTTCACTTTTCCAAGGAAAATCCATCAAAGAATTTTTCCACATACTTTAAAACCATCCCACGTATAGAATCCATTATTATTGATGGGGACAGGCCCGAGGGGCAGAGGCGGGGATTCCGGGGGACTGGGAGTGGGGGGTTGGGGTTACTCTTGGCTTTTTGCCCTCTCCTGCCGCCGGCTGCTCCAGTTTCTTTCGCTCTGCGGCGCGGTGGACAGGGTGAGCTCTCGGGACTGATGGCGGTTTTGGAAGAGGCCTGGGGCTAAGGACAGGCCAGGGCGGCGGGAGAGGCGGACCGCTGGCGTGGCTGGATCTGGGCGCGCTGTCGGACCTTCCACATCACCAGCTGCAGGCAGGCGTTTGCGTCCTCGCTGGAGTTGTGGCCGTCCTGGCTGTCCTGGATGATCTGTCCCAGGTAGTCGGCCGCGAGATTCCTGAGGGAGCGCTTGTAGGGGAAACCCAGGTAGTGCGGGAAGAGCACGGCCGTGTCCACCACGGTGCTGTGGATGAGCTTCAGGGCCAGCAGATCGCTCTCCAGGCTGTGCCCGATGAGGATGGTTTGGGCGCTGAAAAAGCTCAGCAGGATGGC
The DNA here is from genome assembly GCF_029281585.2 of Gorilla gorilla gorilla. Classification (NCBI taxonomy): domain Eukaryota; kingdom Metazoa; phylum Chordata; class Mammalia; order Primates; family Hominidae; genus Gorilla; species Gorilla gorilla. The sequence continues at coordinate 7,193,854 of NC_073246.2, forward strand.
TTGGACTTGGGGCAAGGTGATGCTCGTCTTGGCGACGTCGGCCTCGGTGACTCCGGAAAACCTGGTGTTGTAGTCCACGATCTCGTTGTCGGGCTTGACGAAGGTGTCGTACACCACTCGCATGTCAGCGTCCACCACGGTGACGCGGGTCAGCTCTAGGCCATGCGTGGTGTAGCACATCTCACAGTCCAAGGCGTAGATTCCTGGATAAGCGTCTCTGGACAACTCTTTCTTGAAGGTCTCCACGAAGCCATCGAGGCTCTCCTTGCGGCCGTCCCGCACGTGCTGCTTTGCCACCTGGCAGCCCACAGAGCCAGGAGCAGCTGCACAGCAGGTGTACTGGCTAACCCGGCCTCCAGCCACCTGGCTCGAGCGGACCCGCCCCCAGTGATAATAACACAACTGGTCGCGTACACAGCGGCCCGAGGAGGACACCAGGTACTCGGTGCCACAACGGCAGCAGACCCTGCAGGAGGAGTCGCCGGGCCCCTTCCCCTGGCCAGTGAAGAGGACGGCGCCTCCGGGCCGCTCGGGGTGCGGGAAGGGGTAGCCGTTCTCCTTGAGCTGGTCCTGGGTGAGCAGGAACTCCTGGAGGCGGCCGTACAGGGCGGCCCTGCTGAGGCCGGGCATGGAGCTGGGGGTCAGGCCCTTGAGTCTCTTGAGGGTGTTCAGGACCACGTTCAGGTACCTGTTCTTGTTGGGGCTGCAGTCGTAGGCCACCTTCTCCTCGTTCAGCGCCTTCTCCTCGGCCTCCTGCTTGGAGGCGCAGAACTTGAGACACTCTTCGGTGAACAGTTGGAGATAGCCTCGGCGGATGACGGTGGGGACTTGGCACCCAGACCTTCGGAGGATAATGGGTTTCTTCAAACTCGGTAAGGATGGACCACGGACGATTCGCTTAGAGCTGATGGTGGTGGTGGTCTTGCATGCCATCCCTGACCTGTTGCGCGTCTTCCCTGGCTGTCTGCCGACCTTGGAGCCACTGGAGCGTTGGCTGCTGCTGGCCACCCGGGTTCTCTTGGCATCTGCGTAACCTGTGACCAAGCAAGGGCTGGAAGAGTGGGCGATCGTCTTCCTCTTCCTGGGGGCTGCGATGCGGACTCCCGAGGGCCTCTCTGTCAGCCTCGGGGCGCCTGGCAAGCAGCAGGCCGATCCCCTCTGTGCAGGGAAGTAGCACGCCTCCGTCACCATCTTGGGCCACGCTGGGGGCACCGCCGGACCCCTGTTCTGGAGCTCGGCCTGGATGTCCACAAATGCTGAGGCCTGGTTGTGCATCTGGGGCACCCGGAGCCCGAAGCTCTGGGCAGGCTGATGAGAGGGCAGTGGGAATTCTGGAGCCTCCAGGGCCGCCTCCTCGGCCACCTTCTTAGCTTCTGGGTACCCAGGTGGGAACCAGCAGGGAGCTGTGGCTCGCAACATCTTGCTGCCTTCGGGAGCACCGGCCTGGCTCTGCTCCGCTCCCAGCTGGCGGCTTGCCTCCAGGGCCGCCTCCTCGGCCACCTTCTTAGCTTCTGGGTATCCAGGTGGGAACCAGCAGGGAGCTGTGGCTCGCAACATCTTGCTGCCTTCGGGAGCACCGGCCTGGCTCTGCTCCTCTCCCAACTGGCGGCTTCAATGAGTGCCGCGGCCGCCACGCGTCGCCTTTATAGATGCACAGGGCAGAGTGGGTGGGACTTCTCCTTGATAGGTTGCTGCTTCAATCCAATCACACTGAGCCTCATCTTCCACCAGACTCCAGCTTGGGAATGCCCCAGGGGGTGCGCTAGCGGAATCAACTGGAACTCCTGGTTGCTAACCTTGGAGCTAGGTTGCTTTTCCTGAGTTAATTAACTGTCCCTGCAGGGCCGTCCTATAATGGCTACTGGAATTGGGCTACCTAGGATTAAATGAGGGTTCAGGGAGGTTGGTCAACTTGCTTGGGCCCACACAGCACCCCATGGAGCCAGGACTGATCCAGCAGTCTGCTGCATGCTGGAGGGCAGGATCCCTCTGGGGTTGCCTTTCCCTGCTCTGTGCACTCCTCCGCTGCGGGCAAATTGAGGACAGGAAGTGGACCGCACCCACTTCTCTCCCAGGACTCGGGCAATGTTCAACACAGGGGGTCTTCAAAAGGTTCATAGAAAATGCACATGCTGAAGAAACTATGCATGGATTTCCACTGGTTTGCACTCAAATAAACTTGTCTTAACTTCTTATCACCTTTCTGAACTAGATCTAGTTTGAGGCACTGAGAAGGATGAGACATCCACTGAAAAGGACTCCTATCAGAGCAACATGAATTCCACGAAAATTGCAGCAAGAGCAAACATCAAATTTCTGGTGAAGCTTGTGTGGAAGAATGAAGAAATCATTGATGTTTTCAGAAAAGCTTATAAGGACACTACCCCAAAGAAATGAACTCTCTACGAATGTATAGCTTGTTTCAAGAAGAGGTGAGAAGATGTGGAAGATGAATCCTGCAGTGGCTGTGAAAACCACTGTGCCCAGATCAGCTGCAGTTACGACGAGAGCTATCAGTGGAAATTTTAAACAGGAGGGATCACGATCCTGACGCATCCCTCTGACAGATTATAACCGGAAGTTGGAACATGGCTTTACCAATATGATCTCGAGGGCAAGGCATCATCAAAGCGGTGGCTACCAAGAGGTGGCAGTGGTCCAGTCAAAGGAAAAGGAGGCCAGTCAGGAGCCAACATCATGGCATCAGTGTTTTGGGACACTCAAGGCATTTTGCTTGCTGACTTTCTGAAGGGCCAAACATCTGCTTTTTAGGAGAGTGTTCTGAGAAGCTTAGAAAAAGCTTTGGTAGAAACATGCTGGGAAAGTCTCACCAGATCCTTGTTCACCACCTAAGTGCTCTGCTCATTCCTCTCATCAAACAAGGGCAGTTATGTCAGTTTCAATGGGCAGTCCTCAGGAATTCACCTTACGGGCTGCTTTCATTCCTTCTAGACTCTTTTTCTTTCCTAATGATAAAAAGTCTCCTTGCCTTGCTTGGAAAGATGAGAGAAAGTCTCCTTGCCTTGCTTGGACAGATGAGAGATGAGGTCCTCCTCTTCTCTCCCAGGACAGAATGGTCAGACTTGAGTTTCCTTTCTCCTCACTCTTCTCCTCCTTGAGGGAGGTGCTGTGCCGGACAGACCTACTCCCGTGTCTAGACACGGGTAGACTCGTTTAAGATCCTCACAGGCAATCCTCCATGGGGTCAAAGGGGAAGGACTTATTTCTTCAGGGCTCAGTAGTCCACATCCTTACGCGCACCTTCACCAGCCGAGGGCGGGGTAGCGGTGGGTGAAAGGGCGTGGCTCAGAGCCCGCTTCTTCCGCTCGGGCGTATCCTGGGAGGAACCCTTGTCCAGTGAGCAGGTCTTCGTCTCCACCAAATTCCCTAGGGGGACATTTCTGGCAGCCCTTCTTGTTCAGCAGCTTACGGGGGTCAGGTGGACCTCTGCTGGTCACCAGCCTGAAGCCCTTTCTCCATTTCAGCTACTTTTGCAGTTGCCTAGGTGACTTTTGAACCTCATTACCCAGAACAGCAAACGGACGAGGGGTGAGAAGAGTGCCGTCTGGGTTTGCAGCATAGTGCTGCCTTATAGGAGTTGTGCAGTCTTCGGTTGTGTGAGACCTCACCTGGCTGATTTGTGGGAATGCCTCCACAAATTCGCTAAATTCAGTAGCTTTTGCCTTCCAAGATTCATTTACACAATGTTGAATGCTTTAAATGAATGAGCATGAAGAGTGCTGGGCTGGAAAGTGATGATATGGGTGGTAGGGACTCCTCGGAGTAGAGGAGTAGAGTTTTACTATTATAACTAGGAGGCAAACAAAAAGGCGCTGAACGTGATCCATAATAAAAGAAGCACACACTCACAAAGCTCCGTACCAACTACATTAAAATGGAAATCATGATATTTGGAAATACAACTTAATTGGAAATCATTAAGTAATCTCATCAAACATTTCTCAGTGGGTGGCAGGGCTATGGCGGGAAAACGGCAATGGTTCTGGCACCTACTTAACTTGATTCCATGAAATTCACCCAACAGGCCTCCAGAGAAGATATTACTGCTTTGATATTACAAAGGGAAAAGCAGCTATGGCGTCTCTAAAAAGCACAACGTTCTAGGACTGGAATGACTTTAAATCCACACATAAATTTCTGAGTGTTTTTTGCCATAAGGTACTTTCCACCTTACTGTAAAGCACATCCTAAAATTGTCTGCAATGCAAATGGATTATGTGCATCCAACAGGAAACAGCACAGGTTGAGAAGCTGTTACTTCATAGCTCATTGCGACCCCTAGTGAAAAGTGTGGGGTCTCATCACTTTTGCCCCCACCTTTTGCCTGTTGGTTTCTCCACACCGTCAGGAGGATTTGACCAACTCCCTGTGGCTCAGGTTCGCTTATGCAGCCTGGTGGGGAAACCAGTGGGTATTGAAGACCTGCCTCTGGTGTGCCAGGAAGTTGTGCCTGCCGGCCACTCTGACTTGCGATCTTCCGCCTCAGTGTATGGCATCCTACAGCTGGGTAATTAACATTGCCAGCATGATAAGAAGGTCCCTTCATCACTATTGCCACTAGTCCTTCCGACTCCTGTGCCCGGTTTCTTCTTTATTGGAACCCAAGAACGAGCAAACATAGTATTTTCAAACATCTCTCCCCCTTCACTGGTAACACCAATACTCCACCATCCTAATTCCCTCAGAAGCATTCAGTCTCTCCATCCTGAGGTGGTGAAATCCCTCTAGGCATTTATAAGTATACCTGGACATAAGAAATACAAGATACCATTGTATTAACTAAATATAGTGTTGCTAAGTTCGTACTTTTCCTTGGTTGATTTTATTTTATAAATAGGTATCAGTGGCATTTTTCAAAATGCGGTAGGCACAGAGAGTATATATGATGGAATTACATCCTCCTTCCCTGCACTCAGCAACCGAGATCTTCCCCCTACGGGCACTCAAAGGTTTCATTGTCTGAAATATCAGCCTAAACGTAGTTTATGTTTAGTAAGCAACAACTGTAAATAGTCCCACATCCAAACGGAGTGGATTTAGGTTTCACTTTTCCAAGGAAAATCCATCAAAGAATTTTTCCACATACTTTAAAACCATCCCACGTATAGAATCCATTATTATTGATGGGGACAGGCCCGAGGGGCAGAGGCGGGGATTCCGGGGGACTGGGAGTGGGGGGTTGGGGTTACTCTTGGCTTTTTGCCCTCTCCTGCCGCCGGCTGCTCCAGTTTCTTTCGCTCTGCGGCGCGGTGGACAGGGTGAGCTCTCGGGACTGATGGCGGTTTTGGAAGAGGCCTGGGGCTAAGGACAGGCCAGGGCGGCGGGAGAGGCGGACCGCTGGCGTGGCTGGATCTGGGCGCGCTGTCGGACCTTCCACATCACCAGCTGCAGGCAGGCGTTTGCGTCCTCGCTGGAGTTGTGGCCGTCCTGGCTGTCCTGGATGATCTGTCCCAGGTAGTCGGCCGCGAGATTCCTGAGGGAGCGCTTGTAGGGGAAACCCAGGTAGTGCGGGAAGAGCACGGCCGTGTCCACCACGGTGCTGTGGATGAGCTTCAGGGCCAGCAGATCGCTCTCCAGGCTGTGCCCGATGAGGATGGTTTGGGCGCTGAAAAAGCTCAGCAGGATGGCTTGGACTTGGGGCAAGGTGATGCTCGTCTTGGCGACGTCGGCCTCGGTGACTCCGGAAAACCTGGTGTTGTAGTCCACGATCTCGTTGTCGGGCTTGACGAAGGTGTCGTACACCACTCGCATGTCAGCGTCCACCACGGTGACGCGGGTCAGCTCTAGGCCATGCGTGGTGTAGCACATCTCACAGTCCAAGGCGTAGATTCCTGGATAAGCGTCTCTGGACAACTCTTTCTTGAAGGTCTCCACGAAGCCATCGAGGCTCTCCTTGCGGCCGTCCCGCACGTGCTGCTTTGCCACCTGGCAGCCCACAGAGCCAGGAGCAGCTGCACAGCAGGTGTACTGGCTAACCCGGCCTCCAGCCACCTGGCTCGAGCGGACCCGCCCCCAGTGATAATAACACAACTGGTCGCGTACACAGCGGCCCGAGGAGGACACCAGGTACTCGGTGCCACAACGGCAGCAGACCCTGCAGGAGGAGTCGCCGGGCCCCTTCCCCTGGCCAGTGAAGAGGACGGCGCCTCCGGGCCGCTCGGGGTGCGGGAAGGGGTAGCCGTTCTCCTTGAGCTGGTCCTGGGTGAGCAGGAACTCCTGGAGGCGGCCGTACAGGGCGGCCCTGCTGAGGCCGGGCATGGAGCTGGGGGTCAGGCCCTTGAGTCTCTTGAGGGTGTTCAGGACCACGTTCAGGTACCTGTTCTTGTTGGGGCTGCAGTCGTAGGCCACCTTCTCCTCGTTCAGCGCCTTCTCCTCGGCCTCCTGCTTGGAGGCGCAGAACTTGAGACACTCTTCGGTGAACAGTTGGAGATAGCCTCGGCGGATGACGGTGGGGACTTGGCACCCAGACCTTCGGAGGATAATGGGTTTCTTCAAACTCGGTAAGGATGGACCACGGACGATTCGCTTAGAGCTGATGGTGGTGGTGGTCTTGCATGCCATCCCTGACCTGTTGCGCGTCTTCCCTGGCTGTCTGCCGACCTTGGAGCCACTGGAGCGTTGGCTGCTGCTGGCCACCCGGGTTCTCTTGGCATCTGCGTAACCTGTGACCAAGCAAGGGCTGGAAGAGTGGGCGATCGTCTTCCTCTTCCTGGGGGCTGCGATGCGGACTCCCGAGGGCCTCTCTGTCAGCCTCGGGGCGCCTGGCAAGCAGCAGGCCGATCCCCTCTGTGCAGGGAAGTAGCACGCCTCCGTCACCATCTTGGGCCACGCTGGGGGCACCGCCGGACCCCTGTTCTGGAGCTCGGCCTGGATGTCCACAAATGCTGAGGCCTGGTTGTGCATCTGGGGCACCCGGAGCCCGAAGCTCTGGGCAGGCTGATGAGAGGGCAGTGGGAATTCTGGAGCCTCCAGGGCCGCCTCCTCGGCCACCTTCTTAGCTTCTGGGTACCCAGGTGGGAACCAGCAGGGAGCTGTGGCTCGCAACATCTTGCTGCCTTCGGGAGCACCGGCCTGGCTCTGCTCCGCTCCCAGCTGGCGGCTTGCCTCCAGGGCCGCCTCCTCGGCCACCTTCTTAGCTTCTGGGTATCCAGGTGGGAACCAGCAGGGAGCTGTGGCTCGCAACATCTTGCTGCCTTCGGGAGCACCGGCCTGGCTCTGCTCCTCTCCCAACTGGCGGCTTCAATGAGTGCCGCGGCCGCCACGCGTCGCCTTTATAGACGCACAGGGCAGAGTGGGTGGGACTTCTCCTTGATAGGTTGCTGCTTCAATCCAATCACACTGAGCCTCATCTTCCACCAGACTCCAGCTTGGGAATGCCCCAGGGGGTGCGCTAGCGGAATCAACTGGAACTCCTGGTTGCTAACCTTGGAGCTAGGTTGCTTTTCCTGAGTTAATTAACTGTCCCTGCAGGGCCGTCCTATAATGGCTACTGGAATTGGGCTACCTAGGATTAAATGAGGGTTCAGGGAGGTTGGTCAACTTGCTTGGGCCCACACAGCACCCCATGGAGCCAGGACTGATCCAGCAGTCTGCTGCATGCTGGAGGGCAGGATCCCTCTGGGGTTGCCTTTCCCTGCTCTGTGCACTCCTCCGCTGCGGGCAAATTGAGGACAGGAAGTGGACCGCACCCACTTCTCTCCCAGGACTCGGGCAATGTTCAACACAGGGGGTCTTCAAAAGGTTCATAGAAAATGCACATGCTGAAGAAACTATGCATGGATTTCCACTGGTTTGCACTCAAATAAACTTGTCTTAACTTCTTATCACCTTTCTGAACTAGATCTAGTTTGAGGCACTGAGAAGGATGAGACATCCACTGAAAAGGACTCCTATCAGAGCAACATGAATTCCACGAAAATTGCAGCAAGAGCAAACATCAAATTTCTGGTGAAGCTTGTGTGGAAGAATGAAGAAATCATTGATGTTTTCAGAAAAGCTTATAAGGACACTACCCCAAAGAAATGAACTCTCTACGAATGTATAGCTTGTTTCAAGAAGAGGTGAGAAGATGTGGAAGATGAATCCTGCAGTGGCTGTGAAAACCACTGTGCCCAGATCAGCTGCAGTTACGACGAGAGCTATCAGTGGAAATTTTAAACAGGAGGGATCACGATCCTGACGCATCCCTCTGACAGACTATAACCGGAAGTTGGAACATGGCTTTACCAATATGATCTCGAGGGCAAGGCATCATCAAAGCGGTGGCTACCAACAGGTGGCAGTGGTCCAGTCAAAGGAAAAGGAGGCCAGTCAGGAGCCAACATCATGGCATCAGTGTTTTGGGACACTCAAGGCATTTTGCTTGCTGACTTTCTGAAGGGCCAAACATCTGCTTTTTAGGAGAGTGTTCTGAGAAGCTTAGAAAAAGCTTTGGTAGAAACATGCTGGGAAAGTCTCACCAGATCCTTGTTCACCACCTAAGTGCTCTGCTCATTCCTCTCATCAAACAAGGGCAGTTATGTCAGTTTCAATGGGCAGTCCTCAGGAATTCACCTTACGGGCTGCTTTCATTCCTTCTAGACTCTTTTTCTTTCCTAATGATAAAAAGTCTCCTTGCCTTGCTTGGAAAGATGAGAGAAAGTCTCCTTGCCTTGCTTGGACAGATGAGAGATGAGGTCCTCCTCTTCTCTCCCGGGACAGAATGGTCAGACTTGAGTTTCCTTTCTCCTCACTCTTCTCCTCCTTGAGGGAGGTGCTGTGCCGGACAGACCTACTCCCGTGTCTAGACACGGGTAGACTCGTTTAAGATCCTCACAGGCAATCCTCCATGGGGTCAAAGGGGAAGGACTTATTTCTTCAGGGCTCAGTAGTCCACATCCTTACGCGCACCTTCACCAGCCGAGGGCGGGGTAGCGGTGGGTGAAAGGGCGTGGCTCAGAGCCCGCTTCTTCCGCTCGGGCGTATCCTGGGAGGAACCCTTGTCCAGTGAGCAGGTCTTCGTCTCCACCAAATTCCCTAGGGGGACATTTCTGGCAGCCCTTCTTGTTCAGCAGCTTACGGGGGTCAGGTGGACCTCTGCTGGTCACCAGCCTGAAGCCCTTTCTCCATTTCAGCTACTTTTGCAGTTGCCTAGGTGACTTTTGAACCTCATTACCCAGAACAGCAAACGGACGAGGGGTGAGAAGAGTGCCGTCTGGGTTTGCAGCATAGTGCTGCCTTATAGGAGTTGTGCAGTCTTCGGTTGTGTGAGACCTCACCTGGCTGATTTGTGGGAATGCCTCCACAAATTCGCTAAATTCAGTAGCTTTTGCCTTCCAAGATTCATTTACACAATGTTGAATGCTTTAAATGAATGAGCATGAAGAGTGCTGGGCTGGAAAGTGATGATATGGGTGGTAGGGACTCCTCGGAGTAGAGGAGTAGAGTTTTACTATTATAACTAGGAGGCAAACAAAAAGGCGCTGAACGTGATCCATAATAAAAGAAGCACACACTCACAAAGCTCCGTACCAACTACATTAAAATGGAAATCATGATATTTGGAAATACAACTTAATTGGAAATCATTAAGTAATCTCATCAAACATTTCTCAGTGGGTGGCAGGGCTATGGCGGGAAAACGGCAATGGTTCTGGCACCTACTTAAATTGATTCCATGAAATTCACCCAACAGGCCTCCAGAGAAGATATTACTGCTTTGATATTACAAAGGGAAAAGCAGCTATGGCGTCTCTAAAAAGCACAACGTTCTAGGACTGGAATGACTTTAAATCCACACATAAATTTCTGAGTGTTTTTTGCCATAAGGTACTTTCCACCTTACTGTAAAGCACATCCTAAAATTGTCTGCAATGCAAATGGATTATGTGCATCCAACAGGAAACAGCACAGGTTGAGAAGCTGTTACTTCATAGCTCATTGCGACCCCTAGTGAAAAGTGTGGGGTCTCATCACTTTTGCCCCCACCTTTTGCCTGTTGGTTTCTCCACACCGTCAGGAGGATTTGACCAACTCCCTGTGGCTCAGGTTCGCTTATGCAGCCTGGTGGGGAAACCAGTGGGTATTGAAGACCTGCCTCTGGTGTGCCAGGAAGTTGTGCCTGCCGGCCACTCTGACTTGCGATCTTCCGCCTCAGTGTATGGCATCCTACAGCTGGGTAATTAACATTGCCAGCATGATAAGAAGGTCCCTTCATCACTATTGCCACTAGTCCTTCCGACTCCTGTGCCCGGTTTCTTCTTTATTGGAACCCAAGAACGAGCAAACATAGTATTTTCAAACATCTCTCCCCCTTCACTGGTAACACCAATACTCCACCATCCTAATTCCCTCAGAAGCATTCAGTCTCTCCATCCTGAGGTGGTGAAATCCCTCTAGGCATTTATAAGTATACCTGGACATAAGAAATACAAGATACCATTGTATTAACTAAATATAGTGTTGCTAAGTTCGTACTTTTCCTTGGTTGATTTTATTTTATAAATAGGTATCAGTGGCATTTTTCAAAATGCGGTAGGCACAGAGAGTATATATGATGGAATTACATCCTCCTTCCCTGCACTCAGCAACCGAGATCTTCCCCCTACGGGCACTCAAAGGTTTCATTGTCTGAAATATCAGCCTAAACGTAGTTTATGTTTAGTAAGCAACAACTGTAAATAGTCCCACATCCAAACGGAGTGGATTTAGGTTTCACTTTTCCAAGGAAAATCCATCAAAGAATTTTTCCACATACTTTAAAACCATCCCACGTATAGAATCCATTATTATTGATGGGGACAGGCCCGAGGGGCAGAGGCGGGGATTCCGGGGGACTGGGAGTGGGGGGTTGGGGTTACTCTTGGCTTTTTGCCCTCTCCTGCCGCCGGCTGCTCCAGTTTCTTTCGCTCTGCGGCGCGGTGGACAGGGTGAGCTCTCGGGACTGATGGCGGTTTTGGAAGAGGCCTGGGGCTAAGGACAGGCCAGGGCGGCGGGAGAGGCGGACCGCTGGCGTGGCTGGATCTGGGCGCGCTGTCGGACCTTCCACATCACCAGCTGCAGGCAGGCGTTTGCGTCCTCGCTGGAGTTGTGGCCGTCCTGGCTGTCCTGGATGATCTGTCCCAGGTAGTCGGCCGCGAGATTCCTGAGGGAGCGCTTGTAGGGGAAACCCAGGTAGTGCGGGAAGAGCACGGCCGTGTCCACCACGGTGCTGTGGATGAGCTTCAGGGCCAGCAGATCGCTCTCCAGGCTGTGCCCGATGAGGATGGTTTGGGCGCTGAAAAAGCTCAGCAGGATGGCTTGGACTTGGGGCAAGGTGATGCTCGTCTTGGCGACGTCGGCCTCGGTGACTCCGGAAAACCTGGTGTTGTAGTCCACGATCTCGTTGTCGGGCTTGACGAAGGTGTCGTACACCACTCGCATGTCAGCGTCCACCACGGTGACGCGGGTCAGCTCTAGGCCATGCGTGGTGTAGCACATCTCACAGTCCAAGGCGTAGATTCCTGGATAAGCGTCTCTGGACAACTCTTTCTTGAAGGTCTCCACGAAGCCATCGAGGCTCTCCTTGCGGCCGTCCCGCACGTGCTGCTTTGCCACCTGGCAGCCCACAGAGCCAGGAGCAGCTGCACAGCAGGTGTACTGGCTAACCCGGCCTCCAGCCACCTGGCTCGAGCGGACCCGCCCCCAGTGATAATAACACAACTGGTCGCGTACACAGCGGCCCGAGGAGGACACCAGGTACTCGGTGCCACAACGGCAGCAGACCCTGCAGGAGGAGTCGCCGGGCCCCTTCCCCTGGCCAGTGAAGAGGACGGCGCCTCCGGGCCGCTCGGGGTGCGGGAAGGGGTAGCCGTTCTCCTTGAGCTGGTCCTGGGTGAGCAGGAACTCCTGGAGGCGGCCGTACAGGGCGGCCCTGCTGAGGCCGGGCATGGAGCTGGGGGTCAGGCCCTTGAGTCTCTTGAGGGTGTTCAGGACCACGTTCAGGTACCTGTTCTTGTTGGGGCTGCAGTCGTAGGCCACCTTCTCCTCGTTCAGCGCCTTCTCCTCGGCCTCCTGCTTGGAGGCGCAGAACTTGAGACACTCTTCGGTGAACAGCTGGAGATAGCCTCGGCGGATGACGGTGGGGACTTGGCACCCAGACCTTCGGAGGATAATGGGTTTCTTCAAACTCGGTAAGGATGGACCACGGACGATTCGCTTAGAGCTGATGGTGGTGGTGGTCTTGCATGCCATCCCTGACCTGTTGCGCGTCTTCCCTGGCTGTCTGCCGACCTTGGAGCCACTGGAGCGTTGGCTGCTGCTGGCCACCCGGGTTCTCTTGGCATCTGCGTAACCTGTGACCAAGCAAGGGCTGGAAGAGTGGGCGATCGTCTTCCTCTTCCTGGGGGCTGCGATGCGGACTCCCGAGGGCCTCTCTGTCAGCCTCGGGGCGCCTGGCAAGCAGCAGGCCGATCCCCTCTGTGCAGGGAAGTAGCACGACTCCGTCACCATCTTGGGCCACGCTGGGGGCACCGCCGGACCCCTGTTCTGGAGCTCGGCCTGGATGTCCACAAATGCTGAGGCCTGGTTGTGCATCTGGGGCACCCGGAGCCCGAAGCTCTGGGCAGGCTGATGAGAGGGCAGTGGGAATTCTGGAGCCTCCAGGGCCGCCTCCTCGGCCACCTTCTTAGCTTCTGGGTACCCAGGTGGGAACCAGCAGGGAGCTGTGGCTCGCAACATCTTGCTGCCTTCGGGAGCACCGGCCTGGCTCTGCTCCGCTCCCAGCTGGCGGCTTGCCTCCAGGGCCGCCTCCTCGGCCACCTTCTTAGCTTCTGGGTATCCAGGTGGGAACCAGCAGGGAGCTGTGGCTCGCAACATCTTGCTGCCTTCGGGAGCACCGGCCTGGCTCTGCTCCTCTCCCAACTGGCGGCTTCAATGAGTGCCGCCGCCGCCACGCGTCGCCTTTATAGACGCACAGGGCAGAGTGGGTGGGACTTCTCCTTGATAGGTTGCTGCTTCAATCCAATCACACTGAGCCTCATCTTCCACCAGACTCCAGCTTGGAAATGCCCCAGGGGGTGCGCTAGCGGAATCAACTGGAACTCCTGGTTGCTAACCTTGGAGCTAGGTTGCTTTTCCTGAGTTAATTAACTGTCCCTGCAGGGCCGTCCTATAATGGCTACTGGAATTGGGCTACCTAGGATTAAATGAGGGTTCAGGGAGGTTGGTCAACTTGCTTGGGCCCACACAGCACCCCATGGAGCCAGGACTGATCCAGCAGTCTGCTGCATGCTGGAGGGCAGGATCCCTCTGGGGTTGCCTTTCCCTGCTCTGTGCACTCCTCCGCTGCGGGCAAATTGAGGACAGGAAGTGGACCGCACCCACTTCTCTCCCAGGACTCGGGCAATGTTCAACACAGGGGGTCTTCAAAAGGTTCATAGAAAATGCACATGCTGAAGAAACTATGCATGGATTTCCACTGGTTTGCACTCAAATAAACTTGTCTTAACTTCTTATCACCTTTCTGAACTAGATCTAGTTTGAGGCACTGAGAAGGATGAGACATCCACTGAAAAGGACTCCTATCAGAGCAACATGAATTCCACGAAAATTGCAGCAAGAGCAAACATCAAATTTCTGGTGAAGCTTGTGTGGAAGAATGAAGAAATCATTGATGTTTTCAGAAAAGCTTATAAGGACACTACCCCAAAGAAATGAACTCTCTACGAATGTATAGCTTGTTTCAAGAAGAGGTGAGAAGATGTGGAAGATGAATCCTGCAGTGGCTGTGAAAACCACTGTGCCCAGATCAGCTGCAGTTACGACGAGAGCTATCAGTGGAAATTTTAAACAGGAGGGATCACGATCCTGACGCATCCCTCTGACAGACTATAACCGGAAGTTGGAACATGGCTTTACCAATATGATCTCGAGGGCAAGGCATCATCAAAGCGGTGGCTACCAAGAGGTGGCAGTGGTCCAGTCAAAGGAAAAGGAGGCCAGTCAGGAGCCAACATCATGGCATCAGTGTTTTGGGACACTCAAGGCATTTTGCTTGCTGACTTTCTGAAGGGCCAAACATCTGCTTTTTAGGAGAGTGTTCTGAGAAGCTTAGAAAAAGCTTTGGTAGAAACATGCTGGGAAAGTCTCACCAGATCCTTGTTCACCACCTAAGTGCTCTGCTCATTCCTCTCATCAAACAAGGGCAGTTATGTCAGTTTCAATGGGCAGTCCTCAGGAATTCACCTTACGGGCTGCTTTCATTCCTTCTAGACTCTTTTTCTTTCCTAATGATAAAAAGTCTCCTTGCCTTGCTTGGAAAGATGAGAGAAAGTCTCCTTGCCTTGCTTGGACAGATGAGAGATGAGGTCCTCCTCTTCTCTCCCGGGACAGAATGGTCAGACTTGAGTTTCCTTTCTCCTCACTCTTCTCCTCCTTGAGGGAGGTGCTGTGCCGGACAGACCTACTCCCGTGTCTAGACACGGGTAGACTCGTTTAAGATCCTCACAGGCAATCCTCCATGGGGTCAAAGGGGAAGGACTTATTTCTTCAGGGCTCAGTAGTCCACATCCTTACGCGCACCTTCACCAGCCGAGGGCGGGGTAGCGGTGGGTGAAAGGGCGTGGCTCAGAGCCCGCTTCTTCCGCTCGGGCGTATCCTGGGAGGAACCCTTGTCCAGTGAGCAGGTCTTCGTCTCCACCAAATTCCCTAGGGGGACATTTCTGGCAGCCCTTCTTGTTCAGCAGCTTACGGGGGTCAGGTGGACCTCTGCTGGTCACCAGCCTGAAGCCCTTTCTCCATTTCAGCTACTTTTGCAGTTGCCTAGGTGACTTTTGAACCTCATTACCCAGAACAGCAAACGGACGAGGGGTGAGAAGAGTGCCGTCTGGGTTTGCAGCATAGTGCTGCCTTATAGGAGTTGTGCAGTCTTCGGTTGTGTGAGACCTCACCTGGCTGATTTGTGGGAATGCCTCCACAAATTCGCTAAATTCAGTAGCTTTTGCCTTCCAAGATTCATTTACACAATGTTGAATGCTTTAAATGAATGAGCATGAAGAGTGCTGGGCTGGAAAGTGATGATATGGGTGGTAGGGACTCCTCGGAGTAGAGGAGTAGAGTTTTACTATTATAACTAGGAGGCAAACAAAAAGGCGCTGAACGTGATCCATAATAAAAGAAGCACACACTCACAAAGCTCCGTACCAACTACATTAAAATGGAAATCATGATATTTGGAAATACAACTTAATTGGAAATCATTAAGTAATCTCATCAAACATTTCTCAGTGGGTGGCAGGGCTATGGCGGGAAAACGGCAATGGTTCTGGCACCTACTTAACTTGATTCCATGAAATTCACCCAACAGGCCTCCAGAGAAGATATTACTGCTTTGATATTACAAAGGGAAAAGCAGCTATGGCGTCTCTAAAAAGCACAACGTTCTAGGACTGGAATGACTTTAAATCCACACATAAATTTCTGAGTGTTTTTTGCCATAAGGTACTTTCCACCTTACTGTAAAGCACATCCTAAAATTGTCTGCAATGCAAATGGATTATGTGCATCCAACAGGAAACAGCACAGGTTGAGAAGCTGTTACTTCATAGCTCATTGCGACCCCTAGTGAAAAGTGTGGGGTCTCATCACTTTTGCCCCCACCTTTTGCCTGTTGGTTTCTCCACACCGTCAGGAGGATTTGACCAACTCCCTGTGGCTCAGGTTCGCTTATGCAGCCTGGTGGGGAAACCAGTGGGTATTGAAGACCTGCCTCTGGTGTGCCAGGAAGTTGTGCCTGCCGGCCACTCTGACTTGCGATCTTCCGCCTCAGTGTATGGCATCCTACAGCTGGGTAATTAACATTGCCAGCATGATAAGAAGGTCCCTTCATCACTATTGCCACTAGTCCTTCCGACTCCTGTGCCCGGTTTCTTCTTTATTGGAACCCAAGAACGAGCAAACATAGTATTTTCAAACATCTCTCCCCCTTCACTGGTAACACCAATACTCCACCATCCTAATTCCCTCAGAAGCATTCAGTCTCTCCATCCTGAGGTGGTGAAATCCCTCTAGGCATTGATAAGTATACCTGGACATAAGAAATACAAGATACCATTGTATTAACTAAATATAGTGTTGCTAAGTTCGTACTTTTCCTTGGTTGATTTTATTTTATAAATAGGTATCAGTGGCATTTTTCAAAATGCGGTAGGCACAGAGAGTATATATGATGGAATTACATCCTCCTTCCCTGCACTCAGCAACCGAGATCTTCCCCCTACGGGCACTCAAAGGTTTCATTGTCTGAAATATCAGCCTAAACGTAGTTTATGTTTAGTAAGCAACAACTGTAAATAGTCCCACATCCAAACGGAGTGGATTTAGGTTTCACTTTTCCAAGGAAAATCCATCAAAGAATTTTTCCACATACTTTAAAACCATCCCACGTATAGAATCCATTATTATTGATGGGGACAGGCCCGAGGGGCAGAGGCGGGGATTCCGGGGGACTGGGAGTGGGGGGTTGGGGTTACTCTTGGCTTTTTGCCCTCTCCTGCCGCCGGCTGCTCCAGTTTCTTTCGCTCTGCGGCGCGGTGGACAGGGTGAGCTCTCGGGACTGATGGCGGTTTTGGAAGAGGCCTGGGGCTAAGGACAGGCCAGGGCGGCGGGAGAGGCGGACCGCTGGCGTGGCTGGATCTGGGCGCGCTGTCGGACCTTCCACATCACCAGCTGCAGGCAGGCGTTTGCGTCCTCACTGGAGTTGTGGCCGTCCTGGCTGTCCTGGATGATCTGTCCCAGGTAGTCGGCCGCGAGATTCCTGAGGGAGCGCTTGTAGGGGAAACCCAGGTAGTGCGGGAAGAGCACGGCCGTGTCCACCACGGTGCTGTGGATGAGCTTCAGGGCCAGCAGATCGCTCTCCAGGCTGTGCCCGATGAGGATGGTTTGGGCGCTGAAAAAGCTCAGCAGGATGGCTTGGACTTGGGGCAAGGTGATGCTCGTCTTGGCGACGTCGGCCTCGGTGACTCCGGAAAACCTGGTGTTGTAGTCCACGATCTCGTTGTCGGGCTTGACGAAGGTGTCGTACACCACTCGCATGTCAGCGTCCACCACGGTGACGCGGGTCAGCTCTAGGCCATGCGTGGTGTAGCACATCTCACAGTCCAAGGCGTAGATTCCTGGATAAGCGTCTCTGGACAACTCTTTCTTGAAGGTCTCCACGAAGCCATCGAGGCTCTCCTTGCGGCCGTCCCGCACGTGCTGCTTTGCCACCTGGCAGCCCACAGAGCCAGGAGCAGCTGCACAGCAGGTGTACTGGCTAACCCGGCCTCCAGCCACCTGGCTCGAGCGGACCCGCCCCCAGTGATAATAACACAACTGGTCGCGTACACAGCGGCCCGAGGAGGACACCAGGTACTCGGTGCCACAACGGCAGCAGACCCTGCAGGAGGAGTCGCCGGGCCCCTTCCCCTGGCCAGTGAAGAGGACGGCGCCTCCGGGCCGCTCGGGGTGCGGGAAGGGGTAGCCGTTCTCCTTGAGCTGGTCCTGGGTGAGCAGGAACTCCTGGAGGCGGCCGTACAGGGCGGCCCTGCTGAGGCCGGGCATGGAGCTGGGGGTCAGGCCCTTGAGTCTCTTGAGGGTGTTCAGGACCACGTTCAGGTACCTGTTCTTGTTGGGGCTGCAGTCGTAGGCCACCTTCTCCTCGTTCAGCGCCTTCTCCTCGGCCTCCTGCTTGGAGGCGCAGAACTTGAGACACTCTTCGGTGAACAGTTGGAGATAGCCTCGGCGGATGACGGTGGGGACTTGGCACCCAGACCTTCGGAGGATAATGGGTTTCTTCAAACTCGGTAAGGATGGACCACGGACGATTCGCTTAGAGCTGATGGTGGTGGTGGTCTTGCATGCCATCCCTGACCTGTTGCGCGTCTTCCCTGGCTGTCTGCCGACCTTGGAGCCACTGGAGCGTTGGCTGCTGCTGGCCACCCGGGTTCTCTTGGCATCTGCGTAACCTGTGACCAAGCAAGGGCTGGAAGAGTGGGCGATCGTCTTCCTCTTCCTGGGGGCTGCGATGCGGACTCCCGAGGGCCTCTCTGTCAGCCTCGGGGCGCCTGGCAAGCAGCAGGCCGATCCCCTCTGTGCAGGGAAGTAGCACGACTCCGTCACCATCTTGGGCCACGCTGGGGGCACCGCCGGACCCCTGTTCTGGAGCTCGGCCTGGATGTCCACAAATGCTGAGGCCTGGTTGTGCATCTGGGGCACCCGGAGCCCGAAGCTCTGGGCAGGCTGATGAGAGGGCAGTGGGAATTCTGGAGCCTCCAGGGCCGCCTCCTCGGCCACCTTCTTAGCTTCTGGGTACCCAGGTGGGAACCAGCAGGGAGCTGTGGCTCGCAACATCTTGCTGCCTTCGGGAGCACCGGCCTGGCTCTGCTCCGCTCCCAGCTGGCGGCTTGCCTCCAGGGCCGCCTCCTCGGCCACCTTCTTAGCTTCTGGGTATCCAGGTGGGAACCAGCAGGGAGCTGTGGCTCGCAACATCTTGCTGCCTTCGGGAGCACCGGCCTGGCTCTGCTCCTCTCCCAACTGGCGGCTTCAATGAGTGCCGCGGCCGCCACGCATCGCCTTTATAGACGCACAGGGCAGAGTGGGTGGGACTTCTCCTTGATAGGTTGCTGCTTCAATCCAATCACACTGAGCCTCATCTTCCACCAGACTCCAGCTTGGGAATGCCCCAGGGGGTGCGCTAGCGGAATCAACTGGAACTCCTGGTTGCTAACCTTGGAGCTAGGTTGCTTTTCCTGAGTTAATTAACTGTCCCTGCAGGGCCGTCCTATAATGGCTACTGGAATTGGGCTACCTAGGATTAAATGAGGGTTCAGGGAGGTTGGTCAACTTGCTTGGGCCCACACAGCACCCCATGGAGCCAGGACTGATCCAGCAGTCTGCTGCATGCTGGAGGGCAGGATCCCTCTGGGGTTGCCTTTCCCTGCTCTGTGCACTCCTCCGCTGCGGGCAAATTGAGGACAGGAAGTGGACCGCACCCACTTCTCTCCCAGGACTCGGGCAATGTTCAACACAGGGGGTCTTCAAAAGGTTCATAGAAAATGCACATGCTGAAGAAACTATGCATGGATTTCCACTGGTTTGCACTCAAATAAACTTGTCTTAACTTCTTATCACCTTTCTGAACTAGATCTAGTTTGAGGCACTGAGAAGGATGAGACATCCACTGAAAAGGACTCCTATCAGAGCAACATGAATTCCACGAAAATTGCAGCAAGAGCAAACATCAAATTTCTGGTGAAGCTTGTGTGGAAGAATGAAGAAATCATTGATGTTTTCAGAAAAGCTTATAAGGACACTACCCCAAAGAAATGAACTCTCTACGAATGTATAGCTTGTTTCAAGAAGAGGTGAGAAGATGTGGAAGATGAATCCTGCAGTGGCTGTGAAAACCACTGTGCCCAGATCAGCTGCAGTTACGACGAGAGCTATCAGTGGAAATTTTAAACAGGAGGGATCACGATCCTGACGCATCCCTCTGACAGACTATAACCGGAAGTTGGAACATGGCTTTACCAATATGATCTCGAGGGCAAGGCATCATCAAAGCGGTGGCTACCAACAGGTGGCAGTGGTCCAGTCAAAGGAAAAGGAGGCCAGTCAGGAGCCAACATCATGGCATCAGTGTTTTGGGACACTCAAGGCATTTTGCTTGCTGACTTTCTGAAGGGCCAAACATCTGCTTTTTAGGAGAGTGTTCTGAGAAGCTTAGAAAAAGCTTTGGTAGAAACATGCTGGGAAAGTCTCACCAGATCCTTGTTCACCACCTAAGTGCTCTGCTCATTCCTCTCATCAAACAAGGGCAGTTATGTCAGTTTCAATGGGCAGTCCTCAGGAATTCACCTTACGGGCTGCTTTCATTCCTTCTAGACTCTTTTTCTTTCCTAATGATAAAAAGTCTCCTTGCCTTGCTTGGAAAGATGAGAGAAAGTCTCCTTGCCTTGCTTGGACAGATGAGAGATGAGGTCCTCCTCTTCTCTCCCGGGACAGAATGGTCAGACTTGAGTTTCCTTTCTCCTCACTCTTCTCCTCCTTGAGGGAGGTGCTGTGCCGGACAGACCTACTCCCGTGTCTAGACACGGGTAGACTCGTTTAAGATCCTCACAGGCAATCCTCCATGGGGTCAAAGGGGAAGGACTTATTTCTTCAGGGCTCAGTAGTCCACATCCTTACGCGCACCTTCACCAGCCGAGGGCGGGGTAGCGGTGGGTGAAAGGGCGTGGCTCAGAGCCCGCTTCTTCCGCTCGGGCGTATCCTGGGAGGAACCCTTGTCCAGTGAGCAGGTCTTCGTCTCCACCAAATTCCCTAGGGGGACATTTCTGGCAGCCCTTCTTGTTCAGCAGCTTACGGGGGTCAGGTGGACCTCTGCTGGTCACCAGCCTGAAGCCCTTTCTCCATTTCAGCTACTTTTGCAGTTGCCTAGGTGACTTTTGAACCTCATTACCCAGAACAGCAAACGGACGAGGGGTGAGAAGAGTGCCGTCTGGGTTTGCAGCATAGTGCTGCCTTATAGGAGTTGTGCAGTCTTCGGTTGTGTGAGACCTCACCTGGCTGATTTGTGGGAATGCCTCCACAAATTCGCTAAATTCAGTAGCTTTTGCCTTCCAAGATTCATTTACACAATGTTGAATGCTTTAAATGAATGAGCATGAAGAGTGCTGGGCTGGAAAGTGATGATATGGGTGGTAGGGACTCCTCGGAGTAGAGGAGTAGAGTTTTACTATTATAACTAGGAGGCAAACAAAAAGGCGCTGAACGTGATCCATAATAAAAGAAGCACACACTCACAAAGCTCCGTACCAACTACATTAAAATGGAAATCATGATATTTGGAAATACAACTTAATTGGAAATCATTAAGTAATCTCATCAAACATTTCTCAGTGGGTGGCAGGGCTATGGCGGGAAAACGGCAATGGTTCTGGCACCTACTTAAATTGATTCCATGAAATTCACCCAACAGGCCTCCAGAGAAGATATTACTGCTTTGATATTACAAAGGGAAAAGCAGCTATGGCGTCTCTAAAAAGCACAACGTTCTAGGACTGGAATGACTTTAAATCCACACATAAATTTCTGAGTGTTTTTTGCCATAAGGTACTTTCCACCTTACTGTAAAGCACATCCTAAAATTGTCTGCAATGCAAATGGATTATGTGCATCCAACAGGAAACAGCACAGGTTGAGAAGCTGTTACTTCATAGCTCATTGCGACCCCTAGTGAAAAGTGTGGGGTCTCATCACTTTTGCCCCCACCTTTTGCCTGTTGGTTTCTCCACACCGTCAGGAGGATTTGACCAACTCCCTGTGGCTCAGGTTCGCTTATGCAGCCTGGTGGGGAAACCAGTGGGTATTGAAGACCTGCCTCTGGTGTGCCAGGAAGTTGTGCCTGCCGGCCACTCTGACTTGCGATCTTCCGCCTCAGTGTATGGCATCCTACAGCTGGGTAATTAACATTGCCAGCATGATAAGAAGGTCCCTTCATCACTATTGCCACTAGTCCTTCCGACTCCTGTGCCCGGTTTCTTCTTTATTGGAACCCAAGAACGAGCAAACATAGTATTTTCAAACATCTCTCCCCCTTCACTGGTAACACCAATACTCCACCATCCTAATTCCCTCAGAAGCATTCAGTCTCTCCATCCTGAGGTGGTGAAATCCCTCTAGGCATTTATAAGTATACCTGGACATAAGAAATACAAGATACCATTGTATTAACTAAATATAGTGTTGCTAAGTTCGTACTTTTCCTTGGTTGATTTTATTTTATAAATAGGTATCAGTGGCATTTTTCAAAATGCGGTAGGCACAGAGAGTATATATGATGGAATTACATCCTCCTTCCCTGCACTCAGCAACCGAGATCTTCCCCCTACGGGCACTCAAAGGTTTCATTGTCTGAAATATCAGCCTAAACGTAGTTTATGTTTAGTAAGCAACAACTGTAAATAGTCCCACATCCAAACGGAGTGGATTTAGGTTTCACTTTTCCAAGGAAAATCCATCAAAGAATTTTTCCACATACTTTAAAACCATCCCACGTATAGAATCCATTATTATTGATGGGGACAGGCCCGAGGGGCAGAGGCGGGGATTCCGGGGGACTGGGAGTGGGGGGTTGGGGTTACTCTTGGCTTTTTGCCCTCTCCTGCCGCCGGCTGCTCCAGTTTCTTTCGCTCTGCGGCGCGGTGGACAGGGTGAGCTCTCGGGACTGATGGCGGTTTTGGAAGAGGCCTGGGGCTAAGGACAGGCCAGGGCGGCGGGAGAGGCGGACCGCTGGCGTGGCTGGATCTGGGCGCGCTGTCGGACCTTCCACATCACCAGCTGCAGGCAGGCGTTTGCGTCCTCACTGGAGTTGTGGCCGTCCTGGCTGTCCTGGATGATCTGTCCCAGGTAGTCGGCCGCGAGATTCCTGAGGGAGCGCTTGTAGGGGAAACCCAGGTAGTGCGGGAAGAGCACGGCCGTGTCCACCACGGTGCTGTGGATGAGCTTCAGGGCCAGCAGATCGCTCTCCAGGCTGTGCCCGATGAGGATGGTTTGGGCGCTGAAAAAGCTCAGCAGGATGGCTTGGACTTGGGGCAAGGTGATGCTCGTCTTGGCGACGTCGGCCTCGGTGACTCCGGAAAACCTGGTGTTGTAGTCCACGATCTCGTTGTCGGGCTTGACGAAGGTGTCGTACACCACTCGCATGTCAGCGTCCACCACGGTGACGCGGGTCAGCTCTAGGCCATGCGTGGTGTAGCACATCTCACAGTCCAAGGCGTAGATTCCTGGATAAGCGTCTCTGGACAACTCTTTCTTGAAGGTCTCCACGAAGCCATCGAGGCTCTCCTTGCGGCCGTCCCGCACGTGCTGCTTTGCCACCTGGCAGCCCACAGAGCCAGGAGCAGCTGCACAGCAGGTGTACTGGCTAACCCGGCCTCCAGCCACCTGGCTCGAGCGGACCCGCCCCCAGTGATAATAACACAACTGGTCGCGTACACAGCGGCCCGAGGAGGACACCAGGTACTCGGTGCCACAACGGCAGCAGACCCTGCAGGAGGAGTCGCCGGGCCCCTTCCCCTGGCCAGTGAAGAGGACGGCGCCTCCGGGCCGCTCGGGGTGCGGGAAGGGGTAGCCGTTCTCCTTGAGCTGGTCCTGGGTGAGCAGGAACTCCTGGAGGCGGCCGTACAGGGCGGCCCTGCTGAGGCCGGGCATGGAGCTGGGGGTCAGGCCCTTGAGTCTCTTGAGGGTGTTCAGGACCACGTTCAGGTACCTGTTCTTGTTGGGGCTGCAGTCGTAGGCCACCTTCTCCTCGTTCAGCGCCTTCTCCTCGGCCTCCTGCTTGGAGGCGCAGAACTTGAGACACTCTTCGGTGAACAGCTGGAGATAGCCTCGGCGGATGACGGTGGGGACTTGGCACCCAGACCTTCGGAGGATAATGGGTTTCTTCAAACTCGGTAAGGATGGACCACGGACGATTCGCTTAGAGCTGATGGTGGTGGTGGTCTTGCATGCCATCCCTGACCTGTTGCGCGTCTTCCCTGGCTGTCTGCCGACCTTGGAGCCACTGGAGCGTTGGCTGCTGCTGGCCACCCGGGTTCTCTTGGCATCTGCGTAACCTGTGACCAAGCAAGGGCTGGAAGAGTGGGCGATCGTCTTCCTCTTCCTGGGGGCTGCGATGCGGACTCCCGAGGGCCTCTCTGTCAGCCTCGGGGCGCCTGGCAAGCAGCAGGCCGATCCCCTCTGTGCAGGGAAGTAGCACGACTCCGTCACCATCTTGGGCCACGCTGGGGGCACCGCCGGACCCCTGTTCTGGAGCTCGGCCTGGATGTCCACAAATGCTGAGGCCTGGTTGTGCATCTGGGGCACCCGGAGCCCGAAGCTCTGGGCAGGCTGATGAGAGGGCAGTGGGAATTCTGGAGCCTCCAGGGCCGCCTCCTCGGCCACCTTCTTAGCTTCTGGGTACCCAGGTGGGAACCAGCAGGGAGCTGTGGCTCGCAACATCTTGCTGCCTTCGGGAGCACCGGCCTGGCTCTGCTCCGCTCCCAGCTGGCGGCTTGCCTCCAGGGCCGCCTCCTCGGCCACCTTCTTAGCTTCTGGGTATCCAGGTGGGAACCAGCAGGGAGCTGTGGCTCGCAACATCTTGCTGCCTTCGGGAGCACCGGCCTGGCTCTGCTCCTCTCCCAACTGGCGGCTTCAATGAGTGCCGCCGCCGCCACGCGTCGCCTTTATAGACGCACAGGGCAGAGTGGGTGGGACTTCTCCTTGATAGGTTGCTGCTTCAATCCAATCACACTGAGCCTCATCTTCCACCAGACTCCAGCTTGGGAATGCCCCAGGGGGTGCGCTAGCGGAATCAACTGGAACTCCTGGTTGCTAACCTTGGAGCTAGGTTGCTTTTCCTGAGTTAATTAACTGTCCCTGCAGGGCCGTCCTATAATGGCTACTGGAATTGGGCTACCTAGGATTAAATGAGGGTTCAGGGAGGTTGGTCAACTTGCTTGGGCCCACACAGCACCCCATGGAGCCAGGACTGATCCAGCAGTCTGCTGCATGCTGGAGGGCAGGATCCCTCTGGGGTTGCCTTTCCCTGCTCTGTGCACTCCTCCGCTGCGGGCAAATTGAGGACAGGAAGTGGACCGCACCCACTTCTCTCCCAGGACTCGGGCAATGTTCAACACAGGGGGTCTTCAAAAGGTTCATAGAAAATGCACATGCTGAAGAAACTATGCATGGATTTCCACTGGTTTGCACTCAAATAAACTTGTCTTAACTTCTTATCACCTTTCTGAACTAGATCTAGTTTGAGGCACTGAGAAGGATGAGACATCCACTGAAAAGGACTCCTATCAGAGCAACATGAATTCCACGAAAATTGCAGCAAGAGCAAACATCAAATTTCTGGTGAAGCTTGTGTGGAAGAATGAAGAAATCATTGATGTTTTCAGAAAAGCTTATAAGGACACTACCCCAAAGAAATGAACTCTCTACGAATGTATAGCTTGTTTCAAGAAGAGGTGAGAAGATGTGGAAGATGAATCCTGCAGTGGCTGTGAAAACCACTGTGCCCAGATCAGCTGCAGTTACGACGAGAGCTATCAGTGGAAATTTTAAACAAATTTTAAAATTTGATATTTTAAGTGCGGTATATAGTATATATTTGGTGAAATTTGATATTTTATGTACAGTATATAATATATATTTGGTGTACTTTGATATTTTGCAAAGTGTATATAATATATATTGGGTGTACATTGATATTTTATGTGCAGCATATAATATATATTTGGTGTAGTTTTATATTTCATGTACAGTATATAATATATATTTGGCGAAAGTTGATAATTTATGTACAGTATATAATATATATTTGTAGAAATATGATATTTTATGTACAGTATATAATATATATTTGATATACTTTGACATTTTATGTACAGTATATAATATAAATTTGGTGTACTTATTTCATATACATTATATAGTATATATTTGGTGGAATTTGATATTTTATGTACAGGATATAATATATATTTGGTGAAATTTCATATTTTATGTGCAGTATATAATATATATTTGGTGAAATTAGATATTTTGTGTACAGTGTATAATATGTATTTGGTGAAATTTGATATTTTCTGTAGAGTATATAATGTATATTTGGTGTACTTTGATATTGTACATACAGTATATCATACATGTTAGGTGTAGTTTGATATTTCATGTACAGTATATAATATATATTTGATGAAAATTGATATTTTGTGAAGAGTATATAATATATATTGGGTGTACATTGATATTTTATGTACAGTATATAATATATATTTGGTGTAGTTTTAGATTTCATGTACAGTATATAATACATATTTGGTGAAAGTTGATATTTTATGTACAGTATATAATATATATTTGCTGAAATATGATATTTTATGTACAGTATATAATATATATTTGATGTACTTTGACATTTTATTTACAGTATATAATGTATATTTGGTATACTTTGATATTTCATGTACAGCATATAATATATATTTGTTGAAATTTGGTATTTTATGTACAGTATATAATAAACATTTGGTGAAATTTGCTATTTTATGTACAGTATATAATATATAGTTGGTGTACTTTGACCTTATATGTACAGTATATAATATATATTTGGCGAACTTTCATATTTTATGTACAGTATATAACATATATTTAGTGAAATTTGATATTTTATGTGCAGTATTTAATACTTATTTGGAAAAATTTGATATTTTATGTACAGTATGTAATATATATTTGGGGAAATTTGATATTTTTTGTACAGTTTATAATATATATTGGGTGTAATTTGATATTTTCTGTAGAGTATATAATATATATATGGTGAAATTTGATATTTTAAGTGCGGTATATAGTATATATTTGGTGAAATTTGATATTTTATGTACAGTACGCAACATATATTAGGTGAAATTTGCTATTTTATGTTCACTATGTAATAAATATTTGGTGAAATTTCATACTTTATGTAAAATGTATAATATATCTTGGGTGAAATTTGATATTCTATGTACAGTATATAATATATATTTGTTGAAATTTGGTATTTTATGTACAGTATATAATAAATATTTGGTGAAATTTGCTATTTTATGTACAGTATATAATATATAGTTGGTGTACTTTGACCTTATATGTACAGTATATAATATATATTTGGCGAACTTTCATATTTTATGTACAGTATATAACATATATTTAGTGAAATTTGATATTTTATGTACAGTATTTAATACATATTTGGAAAAATTTGATATTTTATGTACAGTATATAATATATATTTGGTGTACTTTGATATTTTGTGAAGAGTATATAATATATATTGGGTTTACATTGATATTTTATGTACAGTATATAATATATATTTGGTGAAATTTGATATTTTAAGTGCAGTATATAATACATATGTGGGGAAATTTGATATTTTAAGTGCAGTATATAATATACATTTGGTGAAATTTGATATTTTATGTACAGTACGCAACAGATATTTGGTGAAATTTGCTATTTTATGTACACTATATAATAAATATTTGGTGAAATTTCATATTTTATGTACAATGTATAATATATCTTTGGTGAAATTTGATATTCTATGCACAGTATATAATATATATTTGTTGAAATTTGGTATTTTATGTACAGTATAAAATAAACATTTGGTGAAATTTGATATTTTATGTACAGTATATAATATATAGTTGGTGTACTTTCACATTATATTTGCAGTATATAATATATATTTGGTGAACTTTCATATTTTATGTACAGTATCTAATATATATTTAGTGAAATTTGATTTTTTATGTACAGTATATAATACATATTTGGAAAAATTTGATATTTTATGTACAGTATGTAATATATATTTGGTTAAATTTGATATTTTATGTACAGTATATAATATATATTTGGTGTAATTTGATATTTTCTGTACAGTATATAATATATATTTGGTGTACTTTGATATTTTGTGAAGAGTATATAATATATATTGGGTGTACATTGATATTTTAAGTGCAGTATATAATATATATTTGGTGAAATTTGATATTTTATGTACAGTATGCAACATATATTTGGTGAAACTTGCTATTTTATGTACACTATATAATAAATATTTGGTGAAATTTCATATTTTATGTACAATGTATAATATATCTTTGGTGAAATTTGATATTCTATGTACAGTATATAATATATATTTGTTGAAATTTGGTATTTTATGTACAGTATATAATAAACTTTTGGTGAAATTTGCTATTTTATGTACAGTATATAATATAGAGTTGGTGTACTTTGACCTTATATGTACAGTATATAATATATATTTGGCGAACTTTCATATTTTATGTACAGTATATAACATATATTTAGTGAAATTTGATATTTTATGTACAGTATTTAATACTTATTTGGAAAAATTTGATATTTTATGTACAGTATATAATATATATTTGGTGAAATTTGATATTTTGTGAATAGTATATAATATATATTTGGTGTAATTTGATATTTTCTGTACAGTATATAATATATATTTGGTGTACTTTGATATTTTGTGAAGAGTATATAATATATATTGGGTGTACATTGATATTTTATGTACAGTATATAATATATATTTGGTGAAATTTAATATTTTATGTACAGTACGCAACATATATTTGGTGAAATTTGCTATTTTATGTACACTATATAATAAATATTTGGTGAAATTTCATATTTTATGTACATGTATAATATATCTTAGGTGAAATTTGATATTCTATGTACAGTATATAATATATATTTGCTGAAATTTGGTATTTTATGTACAGTATATAATAAATATTTGGTGAAATTTCCTAATTTATATACAGTATATAGTATATAGTTGGTGTACTTTCACATTATATGTACAGTATATAATATATATTTGGTGAACTTTCATATTTTATGTACAGTATATAACATATATTTAGTGAAATTTGATTTTTTATGTACAGTATATAATATATATTTGGAAAAATTTGATATTTTATGTACAGTATGTAATATATATTTGGTGAAATTTGATATTTTATGTACAGTATATTATATATGTTTGGTGGAATTTGATATTTTCTGTACAGTATATAATATATATTTGGTGTACTTTGATATTTTGTGAAGAGTATATAATATATATTGGGTGTACATTGATATTTTATGTACAGTATATAATATATATTTGGTGAAATTTGATATTTTAAGTGCAGTATATAATATATGGTGAAATTTGATATTTTATGTACAGTACGCAACATATATTTGGTGAAATTTGCTATTTTATGTACACTATATAATAAATATTTGGTGAAATTTCATATTTTATGTACAATGTATCATATATCTTTGGTGAAATTTCATATTCTATGTACAGTATATAATATATATTTGTTGAAATTTGGTATTTTATGTACAGTACATAATAAACATTTGGTGAAATTTGATATTTTATGTACAGTATATAATATATAGTTGGTGTACTTTGACCTTATATGTACAGTATATAATATATTTTTGGCGAACTTTCATCTTTTATGTACAGAATATAACATATATTTAGTGAAATTTGATATTTTATGTACAGTATTTAATACATATTTGGAAAAATTTGATATTTTATTTACAGTATGTAATATATATTTGGTGAAATTTGATATTTTATGTATAGTATATAATATATATTTGTTGTAATTTGATATTTTCTGTACAGTATATAATATATATTTGGTGTACTTTGATATTTTGTGAAGAGTATATAATATATATTGGGTGTACATTGATATTTTATGTACAGTATATAATATATATTTGGTGAAATTTGATATTTTATGTACAGTACGCAACACATATTTGGTGAAATTTGCTATTTTATGTACACTATATAATAAATATTTGGTGAAATTTGATATTTTATGTACAGTATATAATAAATATTTAGTGAAATTTGATATTTTATGTACAGTACATAATATATCTTTGGTGAAATTTGATACTTTATGTATTGTATATAGTATATATTTAGTGAAATTTGATATTTTATGTACAGTATATAATAAACATTTGGTGAAATTTGATATTTTATACACAGTATATATATATATTTGCTGTAATTTCATATTTTATGTGCAGTATATAGAATATATTTGGTGAAATTTGATATTTTATGTACAGTATATAATATGTATTTGCTGTACTTTCATATTTAATGTACAGAATATAGTATATATTTGGTGAAATTTGATATCTTATGTACAGGATATAATATATATTTGGTGAAATTTCATATTTTATGTGCAGTATATAATATATATTTTGTTAATGTTGATATTTTATGTATAGTATATAATATATATTTGGTGTAATTTGATATTTTACATACAGTATATAATATACAGTTGGTGTACTTTCATATTTTATCTACAGTATATAATATATATTTGGTGAAATTTGATATTTTGTGTACAGTATATAATATATATTTGGTGTACTTTGATAATGTATCTACAGTATATCATATATGTTAGGTGTAGTTTGATATTTCATATGCAGTATATAATATATATTTGGTGAAAATTGATACTTTATGTACAGTATATTATATATATTTGTTGAAATATGATATTTTATATACCGTATATAATATATATTTGGTGTACTTTGATATATTATGTACAGTATATAATATATATTTGGTGTACTTTGATATTTTATGTATAGTATAAATGTATATTTGGTGTACTTTGATATTTCATGTACAGTATATAGCATATATTTGGTGAAATTTGATATTTTATGTACAGTATATTTGGTGAAATTTGATATTTTTCGTACAGTATATAAAATGTATTTGATGAGATTTGATATTTTATGTACAGTATATAATATATATTTGGTGAAATTTGATGTTTTATGTACAGTACATTGTATATATTTGGTGAAATTTGATATTTTATGTTCCGTATATAATATATATTTGGTGAAATTTGATATATTATGTACAGTATAAAATATATATTTCGTGAAATTTGATATTTTAAGTACAGTATATAATATATATTTGGTGAAATTTGATATTTTATGTAAAGTACGCAACATATATTTGGTGAAATTTGCAATTTTATGTACACTATATAATAAATATTTTGTGAAATTTCATATTTTATGTACAATGTATAATATATCTTTGGTGAAATTTGATGTTTTATGTACAGTATATAATATATATTTGTTGAAATTTGGTATTTTATGTACAGTATATAATAAACATTTGGTGAAGTTTGCTATTTTATGTACAGTACATAGTATATAGTTGGTGAACTTTCACATTATATGTACAGTATATAATATATATTTGGTGAACTTTCACATATTATGTACAGTATTTAACATATATTTAGTGAAATTTGATATTTTATGTACAGTATTTAATACATATTTGGAAAAATTTGATATTTTATGTACAGTATATAATATATATTTGGTGTACTTTGATATTTTATGAAGAGTATATAATATATATTGGGTGTACATTGATATTTTATGTACAGTATATAATATATATTTGGTGAAATTTGATATTTTATGTATAGTATATAATATATATTTGGTGTAATTTGATATTTTCTGTACAGTATATAATATATATTTGGTGTACTTTGATATTTTGTGAAGAGTATATAATATATATTGGGTGTACATTGATATTTTATGTACAGTATATAATATATATTTGGTGAAATTTGATATTTTATGTACAGTACGCAACACATATTTGGTGAAATTTGCCATTTTATGTACACTATATAATAAATATTTGGTGAAATTTGATATTTTATGTACAGTATATAATAAATATTTAGTGAAATTTGATATTTTATGTACAGTATATAATATATCTTTGGTGAAATTTGATACTTTATGTATTGTATATAGTATATATTTAGTGAAATTTGATATTTTATGTACAGTATATAATAAGCATTTGGTGAAATTTGATATTTTATATACAGTATATATATATATTTGCTGTAATTTCTTATTTTATGTGCAGTATATAGAATATGTTTGGTGAAATTTGATATTTTATGTACAGTATATAATATGTATTTGCTGTACTTTCATATTTAATGTACAGAATATAGTATATATTTGGTGAAATTTGATATCTTATGTACATGATATAATATATATTTGGTGAAATTTCATATTTTATGTGCAGTATTTAATATATATTTTGTTAATGTTGATATTTTTTGTATAGTATGTAATATATATTTGGTGTAATTTGATATTTTATATACAGTATATAATATATAGTTGGTGTACTTTCATATTTTATCTACAGTATATAATATATATTTGGTGAAATATGATATTTTGTGTACAGTATATAATATATATTTGGTGTACTTTGATAATGTATCTACAGTATATCATATATGTTAGGTGTAGTTTGATATTTCATATGCAGTATATAATATATATTTGGTGAAAATTGATACTTTATGTACAGTATATTATATATATTTGTTGAAATATGATATTTTATATACCGTATATAATATATATTTGGTGTACTTTGATATATTATGTACAGTATATAATATATATTTGGTGTACTTTGATATTTTGTGTATAGTATAAATGTATATTTGGTGTACTTTGATATTTCATGTACAGTATATAACAAATATTTGGTGAAATTTGATATTTTATGTAGAGTATATTTGGTGAAATTTGATATTTTTCGTACAGTATATAAAATGTATTTGATGAGATTTGATATTTTATGTACAGTATATAATATATATTTGGTGAAATTTGATGTTTTATGTACAGTACATAGTATATATTTGGTGAAATTTGATATTTTATGTTCCGTATATAATATATATTTGGTGAAATGTGATATATTATGTACAGTATATAATATATATTTGGTGAAATTTGATATTGTAAGTACAGTATATAATATATATTTGGTGCAATTTGATATTTTATGCAAAGTACGCAACATATATTTGGTGAAATTTGCAATTTTATGTACACTATATAATAAATATTTGGTGAAATTTCATATTTTATGTACAATGTATAATATATCTTTGGTGAAATTTGATATTCTATGTACAGTATATAATATATATTTGTTGAAATTTGGTATTTTATGTACAGTATGTAATAAACTTTTGGTGAAATTTGCTATTTTATGTACAGTATATAATATAGAGTTGGTGTACTTTGACCTTATATGTACAGTATATAATATATATTTGGCGAACTTTCATATTTTATGTACAGTATATAACATATATTTAGTGAAATTTGATATTTTATGTACAGTATTTAATACTTATTTGGAAAAATTTGATATTTTATGTACAGTATATAATATATATTTGGTGAAATTTGATATTTTGTGAATAGTATATAATATATATTTGGTGTAATTTGATATTTTCTGTACAGTATATAATATATATTTGGTGTACTTTGATATTTTGTGAAGAGTATATAATATATATTGGGTGTACATTGATATTTTATGTACAGTATATAATATATATTTGGTGAAATTTAATATTTTATGTACAGTACGCAACATATATTTGGTGAAATTTGCTATTTTATGTACACTATATAATAAATATTTGGTGAAATTTCATATTTTATGTACATGTATAATATATCTTAGGTGAAATTTGATATTCTATGTACAGTATATAATATATATTTGCTGAAATTTGGTATTTTATGTACAGTATATAATAAATATTTGGTGAAATTTCCTAATTTATATACAGTATATAGTATATAGTTGGTGTACTTTCACATTATATGTACAGTATATAATATATATTTGGTGAACTTTCATATTTTATGTACAGTATATAACATATATTTAGTGAAATTTGATTTTTTATGTACAGTATATAATATATATTTGGAAAAATTTGATATTTTATGTACAGTATGTAATATATATTTGGTGAAATTTGATATTTTATGTACAGTATATAATATATGTTTGGTGGAATTTGATATTTTCTGTACAGTATATAATATATATTTGGTGTACTTTGATATTTTGTGAAGAGTATATAATATATATTGGGTGTACATTGATATTTTATGTACAGTATATAATATATATTTGGTGAAATTTGATATTTTAAGTGCAGTATATAATATATGTTTGGTGAAATTTGATATTTTATGTACAGTACGCAACATATATTTGGTGAAATTTGCTATTTTATGTACACTATATAATAAATATTTGGTGAAATTTCATATTTTATGTTCAATGTATCATATATCTTTGGTGAAATTTCATATTCTATGTACAGTATATAATATATATTTGTTGAAATTTGGTATTTTATGTACAGTACATAATAAACATTTGGTGAAATTTGATATTTTATGTACAGTATATAATATATAGTTGGTGTACTTTGACCTTATATGTACAGTATATAATATATTTTTGGCGAACTTTCATCTTTTATGTACAGAATATAACATATATTTAGTGAAATTTGATATTTTATGTACAGTATTTAATACATATTTGGAAAAATTTGATATTTTATTTACAGTATGTAATATATATTTGGTGAAATTTGATATTTTATGTATAGTATATAATATATATTTGTTGTAATTTGATATTTTCTGTACAGTATATAGTATATATTTGGTGTACTTTGATATTTTGTGAAGAGTATATAATATATATTGGGTGTACATTGATATTTTATGTACATTATATAATATATATTTGGTGAAATTTGATATTTTATGTACAGTACGCAACACATATTTGGTGAAATTTGCTATTTTATGTACACTATATAATAAATATTTGGTGAAATTTGATATTTTATGTACAGTATATAATAAATATTTAGTGAAATTTGATATTTTATGTACAGTACATAATATATCTTTGGTGAAATTTGATACTTTATGTATTGTATATAGTATATATTTAGTGAAATTTGATATTTTATGTACAGTATATAATAAACATTTGGTGAAATTTGATATTTTATACACAGTATATATATATATTTGCTGTAATTTCATATTTTATGTGCAGTATATAGAATATATTTGGTGAAATTTGATATTTTATGTACAGTATATAATATGTATTTGCTGTACTTTCATATTTAATGTACAGAATATAGTATATATTTGGTGAAATTTGATATCTTATGTACAGGATATAATATATATTTGGTGAAATTTCATATTTTATGTGCAGTATATAATATATATTTTGTTAATGTTGATATTTTATGTATAGTATATAATATATATTTGGTGTAATTTGATATTTTACATACAGTATATAATATACAGTTGGTGTACTTTCATATTTTATCTACAGTATATAATATATATTTGGTGAAATTTGATATTTTGTGTACAGTATATAATATATATTTGGTGTACTTTGATAATGTATCTACAGTATATCATATATGTTAGGTGTAGTTTGATATTTCATATGCAGTATATAATATATATTTGGTGAAAATTGATACTTTATGTACAGTATATTATATATATTTGTTGAAATATGATATTTTATATACCGTATATAATATATATTTGGTGTACTTTGATATATTATGTACAGTATATAATATATATTTGGTGTACTTTGATATTTTATGTATAGTATAAATGTATATTTGGTGTACTTTGATATTTCATGTACAGTATATAGCATATATTTGGTGAAATTTGATATTTTATGTACAGTATATTTGGTGAAATTTGATATTTTTCGTACAGTATATAAAATGTATTTGATGAGATTTGATATTTTATGTACAGTATATAATATATATTTGGTGAAATTTGATGTTTTATGTACAGTACATTGTATATATTTGGTGAAATTTGATATTTTATGTGCCGTATATAATATATATTTGGTGAAATTTGATATATTATGTACAGTATAAAATATATATTTCGTGAAATTTGATATTTTAAGTACAGTATATAATATATATTTGGTGAAATTTGATATTTTATGTAAAGTACGCAACATATATTTGGTGAAATTTGCAATTTTATGTACACTATATAATAAATATTTTGTGAAATTTCATATTTTATGTACAATGTATAATATATCTTTGGTGAAATTTGATGTTTTATGTACAGTATATAATATATATTTGTTGAAATTTGGTATTTTATGTACAGTATATAATAAACATTTGGTGAAGTTTGCTATTTTATGTACAGTACATAGTATATAGTTGGTGAACTTTCACATTATATGTACAGTATATAATATATATTTGGTGAACTTTCACATATTATGTACAGTATTTAACATATATTTAGTGAAATTTGATATTTTATGTACAGTATTTAATACATATTTGGAAAAATTTGATATTTTATGTACAGTATATAATATATATTTGGTGTACTTTGATATTTTGTGAAGAGTATATAATATATATTGGGTGTACATTGATATTTTATGTACAGTATATAATATATATTTGTTGAAATTTGATATTTTATGTACAGTACGCAACACATATTTGGTGAAATTTGCCATTTTATGTACACTATATAATAAATATTTGGTGAAATTTGATATTTTATGTACAGTATATAATAAATATTTAGTGAAATTTGATATTTTATGTACAGTATATAATATATCTTTGGTGAAATTTGATACTTTATGTATTGTATATAGTATATATTTAGTGAAATTTGATATTTTATGTACAGTATATAATAAGCATTTGGTGAAATTTGATATTTTATATACAGTATATATATATATTTGCTGTAATTTCTTATTTTATGTGCAGTATATAGAATATGTTTGGTGAAATTTGATATTTTATGTACAGTATATAATATGTATTTGCTGTACTTTCATATTTAATGTACAGAATATAGTATATATTTGGTGAAATTTGATATCTTATGTACAGGATATAATATATATTTGGTGAAATTTCATATTTTATGTGCAGTATATAATATATATTTTGTTAATGTTGATATTTTTTGTATAGTATGTAATATATATTTGGTGTAATTTGATATTTTATATACAGTATATAATATATAGTTGGTGTACTTTCATATTTTATCTACAGTATATAATATATATTTGGTGAAATATGATATTTTGTGTACAGTATATAATATATATTTGGTGTACTTTGATAATGTATCTACAGTATATCATATATGTTAGGTGTAGTTTGATATTTCATATGCAGTATATAATATATATTTGGTGAAAATTGATACTTTATGTACAGTATATTATATATATTTGTTGAAATATGATATTTTATATACCGTATATAATATATATTTGGTGTACTTTGATATATTATGTACAGTATATAATATATATTTGGTGTACTTTGATATTTTATGTATAGTATAAATGTATATTTGGTGTACTTTGATATTTCATGTACAGTATATAGCATATATTTGGTGAAATTTGATATTTTATGTACAGTATATTTGGTGAAATTTGATATTTTTCGTACAGTATATAAAATGTATTTGATGAGATTTGATATTTTATGTACAGTATATAATATATATTTGGTGAAATTTGATGTTTTATGTACAGTACATTGTATATATTTGGTGAAATTTGATATTTTATGTTCCGTATATAATATATATTTGGTGAAATTTGATATATTATGTACAGTATAAAATATATATTTCGTGAAATTTGATATTTTAAGTACAGTATATAATATATATTTGGTGAAATTTGATATTTTATGTAAAGTACGCAACATATATTTGGTGAAATTTGCAATTTTATGTACACTATATAATAAATATTTTGTGAAATTTCATATTTTATGTACAATGTATAATATATCTTTGGTGAAATTTGATGTTTTATGTACAGTATATAATATATATTTGTTGAAATTTGGTATTTTATGTACAGTATATAATAAACATTTGGTGAAGTTTGCTATTTTATGTACAGTACATAGTATATAGTTGGTGAACTTTCACATTATATGTACAGTATATAATATATATTTGGTGAACTTTCACATATTATGTACAGTATTTAACATATATTTAGTGAAATTTGATATTTTATGTACAGTATTTAATACATATTTGGAAAAATTTGATATTTTATGTACAGTATATAATATATATTTGGTGTACTTTGATATTTTGTGAAGAGTATATAATATATATTGGGTGTACATTGATATTTTATGTACAGTATATAATATATATTTGGTGAAATTTGATATTTTATGTACAGTACGCAACACATATTTGGTGAAATTTGCCATTTTATGTACACTATATAATAAATATTTGGTGAAATTTGATATTTTATGTACAGTATATAATAAATATTTAGTGAAATTTGATATTTTATGTACAGTATATAATATATCTTTGGTGAAATTTGATACTTTATGTATTGTATATAGTATATATTTAGTGAAATTTGATATTTTATGTACAGTATATAATAAGCATTTGGTGAAATTTGATATTTTATATACAGTATATATATATATTTGCTGTAATTTCTTATTTTATGTGCAGTATATAGAATATGTTTGGTGAAATTTGATATTTTATGTACAGTATATAATATGTATTTGCTGTACTTTCATATTTAATGTACAGAATATAGTATATATTTGGTGAAATTTGATATCTTATGTACAGGATATAATATATATTTGGTGAAATTTCATATTTTATGTGCAGTATATAATATATATTTTGTTAATGTTGATATTTTTTGTATAGTATGTAATATATATTTGGTGTAATTTGATATTTTATATACAGTATATAATATATAGTTGGTGTACTTTCATATTTTATCTACAGTATATAATATATATTTGGTGAAATATGATATTTTGTGTACAGTATATAATATATATTTGGTGTACTTTGATAATGTATCTACAGTATATCATATATGTTAGGTGTAGTTTGATATTTCATATGCAGTATATAATATATATTTGGTGAAAATTGATACTTTATGTACAGTATATTATATATATTTGTTGAAATATGATATTTTATATACCGTATATAATATATATTTGGTGTACTTTGATATATTATGTACAGTATATAATATATATTTGGTGTACTTTGATATTTTGTGTATAGTATAAATGTATATTTGGTGTACTTTGATATTTCATGTACAGTATATAACAAATATTTGGTGAAATTTGATATTTTATGTAGAGTATATTTGGTGAAATTTGATATTTTTCGTACAGTATATAAAATGTATTTGATGAGATTTGATATTTTATGTACAGTATATAATATATATTTGGTGAAATTTGATGTTTTATGTACAGTACATAGTATATATTTGGTGAAATTTGATATTTTATGTTCCGTATATAATATATATTTGGTGAAATGTGATATATTATGTACAGTATATAATATATATTTGGTGAAATTTGATATTGTAAGTACAGTATATAATATATATTTGGTGCAATTTGATATTTTATGCAAAGTACGCAACATATATTTGGTGAAATTTGCAATTTTATGTACACTATATAATAAATATTTGGTGAAATTTCATATTTTATGTACAATGTATAATATATCTTTGGTGAAATTTGATGTTTTATGTACAGTATATAATATATATTTGTTGAAATTTGGTATTTTATGTACAGTATATAATAAACATTTGGTGAAATTTGCTATTTTATGTACAGTACACAGTATATAGTTGGTGAACTTTCACATTATATGTACAGTATATAATATATATTTGGTGAACTTTCACATTTTATGTACAGTATATAACATATATTTAGTGAAATTTGATATTTTACATACAGTATTTAATACATATTTGGAAAAATTTGATATTTTATGTACAGTATATAATATATATTTGGTGTACTTTGATATTTTGTGAAGAGTATATAATATATATTGGGTGTAGATTGATATTTTATGTACAGTATATAATATATATTTGGTGAAATTTGATATTTTAAGTGCGGTATATAATATATATTTGGTGAAATTTGATATTTTATGTACAGTACGCAACATATATTTGGTGAAATTTGCTATTTTATGTACAGTATATAATAAATATTTGGTGAAATTTCATATTTTATGTACAATGTATAATATATCTTTGGTGAAATTTGATATTCTATGTACAGTATATAATATATATTTGTTGAAACTTGGTATTTTATGTACAGTATATAATAAACATTTGGTGAAATTTGCTATTTTATGTACAGTATATAATATATCGTTGGTGTACTTTGACCTTATATGTACAGTATATAATATATATTTGGTGAACTTTCATATTTTATGTACAGTATATAACATATATTTAGTGAAATTTGATATTTTATGTACAGTATTTAATACATATTGGGAAAAATTTGATATTTTATGTACAGTATGTAATATACATTTGGTTAAATTTGATATTTTATGTACAGTATATAATATATATTTGGTGTAATTTGATATTTTCTGTACAGTATATAATATATGTTTGGTGTACTTTGATATTTTGTGAAGAGTATATAATATATATTGGGTGTACTTTGATATTTTATGTACAGTATATAATATATATTTGGTGAAATTTGATATTTTAAGTGCAGTATATAATATATATTTGGTGAAATTTGATATTTTATGTACAGTATGCAACATATATTTGGAGAAATTTGCTATTTTATGTACACTAAATAATAAATATTTGGTGAAATTTCATATTTTATGTACAATGTATAATATATCTTTGGTGAAATTTGATATTCTATGTACAGTATGTAATATATATTTGTTGAAATTTGGTATTTTATTTACGGTATATAATAAATATTTGGAGAAATTTGCTATTTTATATACAGTATATAGTATATATTTGGTGTACTTTCACATTATATGTACAGTATATAATATATATTTGGTGAACTTTCATATTTTAAGTACAGTATATAACATATATTTAGTGAAATTTGATTTCTTATGTACAGTTTATAATACATATTTGGAGAAATTTCATATTTTTTGTACAGTATGTAATATATATTTGGTGAAATTTGATATTTTATGTACAGTATATAATATATATTTGGTGTAATTTGATATTTTCTGTACAGTATATAATATATATTTGGTGTACTTTGATATTTTATGAAGAGTATATAATATATATTGGGTGTACATTGATATTTTATGTACAGTATATAATATATATTTGGTGAAATTTGATATTTTATGTATAGTATATAATATATATTTGGTGTAATTTGATATTTTCTGTACAGTATATAATATATATTTGGTGTACTTTGATATTTTGTGAAGAGTATATAATATATATTGGGTGTACATTGATATTTTATGTACAGTATATAATATATATTTGGTGAAATTTGATATTTTATGTACAGTACGCAACACATATTTGGTGAAATTTGCCATTTTATGTACACTATATAATAAATATTTGGTGAAATTTGATATTTTATGTACAGTATGCAACATATATTTGGAGAAATTTGCTATTTTATGTACACTAAATAATAAATATTTGGTGAAATTTCATATTTTATGTACAATGTATAATATATCTTTGGTGAAATTTGATGTTTTATGTACAGTATATAATATATATTTGTTGAAATTTGGTATTTTATGTACAGTATATAATAAACATTTGGTGAAGTTTGCTATTTTATGTACAGTACATAGTATATAGTTGGTGAACTTTCACATTATATGTACAGTATATAATATATATTTGGTGAACTTTCACATATTATGTACAGTATTTAACATATATTTAGTGAAATTTGATATTTTATGTACAGTATTTAATACATATTTGGAAAAATTTGATATTTTATGTACAGTATATAATATATATTTGGTGTACTTTGATATTTTGTGAAGAGTATATAATATATATTGGGTGTACATTGATATTTTATGTACAGTATATAATATATATTTGGTGAAATTTGATATTTTAAGTGCGGTATATAATATATATTTGGTGAAATTTGATATTTTATGTACAGTACGCAACATATATTTGGTGAAATTTGCTATTTTATGTACAGTATATAATAAATATTTGGTGAAATTTCATATTATATGTACAATGTATAATTTATCTTTGGTGAAATTTGATATTCTATGTACTGTATATAATATATATTTGTTGAAACTTGGTATTTTATGTACAGTATATAATAAACATTTGGTGAAATTTGCTATTTTATGTACAGTATATAATATATCGTTGGTGTACTTTGACCTTATATGTACAGTATATAATATATATTTGGTGAACTTTCATATTTTATGTACAGTATATAACATATATTTAGTGAAATTTGATATTTTATGTACAGTATTTAATACATATTGGGAAAAATTTGATATTTTATGTACAGTATGTAATATACATTTGGTTAAATTTGATATTTTATGTACAGTATATAATATATATTTGGTGTAATTTGATATTTTCTGTACAGTATATAATATATGTTTGGTGTACTTTGATATTTTGTGAAGAGTATATAATATATATTGGGTGTACTTTGATATTTTATGTACAGTATATAATATATATTTGGTGAAATTTGATATTTTAAGTGCAGTATATAATATATATTTGGTGAAATTTGATATTTTAAGTGCAGTGTATAATATATATTTGGTGAAATTTGACATTTTATGTACAGTACGCAACATATATTTGGTGAAATTTGCTATTTTATGTACACTATATAATAAATATTTGGTGAAATTTCATATTTTATGTACAATGTATAATATATCTTTGGTGAAATTTGATATTCTATGTACAGTATATAATATATATTTGTTGAAATTTGGTATTTTATGTACAGTATATAATAAACATTTGGTGAAATTTGCTATTTTATGTACAGTATATAGTATATATTTGGTGTACTTTCACATTATATGTACAGTATATAATATATATTTGGTGAACTTTCATATTTTAAGTACAGTATATAACATATATTTAGTGAAATTTGATTTTTTATGTACAGTTTATAATACATATTTGGAGAAATTTCATATTTTTTGTACAGTATGTAATATATATTTGGTGAAATTTGATATTTTATGTACAGTATATAATATATATTTGGTGTAATTTGATATTTTCTGTACAGTATATAATATATATTTGGTGTACTTTGATATTTTATGAAGAGTATATAATATATATTGGGTGTACATTGATATTTTATGTACAGTATATAATATATATTTGGTGAAATTTGATATTTTATGTATAGTATATAATATATATTTGGTGTAATTTGATATTTTCTGTACAGTATATAATATATATTTGGTGTACTTTGATATTTTGTGAAGAGTATATAATATATATTGGGTGTACATTGATATTTTATGTACAGTA
Organism: Gorilla gorilla gorilla; assembly: GCF_029281585.2. NCBI lineage: Eukaryota > Metazoa > Chordata > Mammalia > Primates > Hominidae > Gorilla > Gorilla gorilla. Next base: position 7,236,966 of record NC_073246.2, read on the forward strand.
TATAATATATATTTGGTGAAATTTGATATTTTATGTACAGTACGCAACACATATTTGGTGAAATTTGCCATTTTATGTACACTATATAATAAATATTTGGTGAAATTTGATATTTTATGTACAGTATGCAACATATATTTGGAGAAATTTGCTATTTTATGTACACTAAATAATAAATATTTGGTGAAATTTCATATTTTATGTACAGTATATTTGGTGAATTTTGATATTTTTCGTACAGTATATAAAATGTATTTGATGAGATTTGATATTTTATGTACAGTATATAAAAGATATTTGGTGAAATTTGATAGTTTAAGTGCAGTATATAATATATATTTGGTGAAATTTGCTATTTTATGTACACTATATAATAAATATTTGGTGAAATTTCATATTTTATATACAATGTTTAATATATCTTTGGTGAAATTTGATATTCTATGTACAGTATTTAATACATATTTGGAAAAATTTGATATTTTATGTACAGTATGTAATATATATTTGGTGAAATTTGATATTTTATGTATAGTATATAATATATATTTGGTGTAATTTGATATTTTCTGTACAGTATATAATATATATTTGGTGTACTTTGATATTTTGTGAAGAGTATATAATATATATTGGGTGTACATTGATATTTTATGTACAGTATATAATATATATTTGGTGAAATTTGATATTTTAAGTGCAGTATATAATATATAATTGGTGAAATTTGACATTTTATGTACAGTATGCAACATATATTTGGTGAAATTTGCTATTTTATGTACACTATATAATCAATATTTGGTGAAATTTCATATTTTATGTACAATGTATAATATATCTTTGGTGAAATTTGATATTCTATGTACAGTATATAATATATATTTGTTGAAATTTGGTAGTTTATGTACAGTATATAATAAACATTTGGAGAAATTTGCTATTTTATGTACAGTATATAGTATATACTTGGTGTACTTTCACATTATATGTACAGTATATAATATATATTTGGTGAACTTTCATATTTTATGTATAGTATATAACATATATTTAGTGAAATTTGATATTTTATGTACAGTATACAGTACATATTTGAAAAAATTTGATATTTTATGTACAGTATGTATTATATATTTGGTGAAATTTGATATCTTATGTACAGTATATATTATATATTTGGTGTAATTTGATATTTTCTGTACAGTATATAATATATATTTGGTGTACTTTGATATTTTGTGAAGAGTATATAATATATATTGGGTGCACATTGATATTTTATGTACAGTATATAATATATATTTGGTGAAATTTGATATTTTAAGTGCAGTATATAATATATATTTCGTGAAATTTGATATTTTATGTACAGTACGCAACATATATTTGGTGAAATTTGCTATTTTATGTACACTATATAATAAATATTTGGCGAAATTTCATATTTTATGTAAAATGTATAATATATCTTTGGTGAAATTTGATATTCTTTTTACAGTATATAATATATATTTGGTGATATTTGGTATTTAATGTACAGTATATAATAAACATTTGGAGAAATTTGCTATTTTGTGTACAGTATATAACATATAGTGGGTGTACTTTGACCTTATATGTACAGTATATAATGTATATTTGGCGAACTTTCATATTTTATGTACAGTATATAACATATATTTAGTGAAATTTGATATTTTATGTACTGTATTTAATACATATTTGGAAAAATTTGATAATTTATGTACAGTATATAATATATATTTGGTGTACTTTGATATTTTGTGAAGAGTATATAATATATATTTGGTGTACATTGATATTTTATGTACAGTATGTAATATATATTTGGTGATATTTGATATTTTAAGTGCAGTATATAATATATATTTGGTGAAATTTGATATTTTATGTACAGTACGCAACAGATATTTGGTGAAATTTGCTATTTTATGTACACTATATAATAAATATTTGGTGAAATTTCATATTTTATGTACAATGTATAATATATCTTTGGTGAAATTTGATATTCTATGTACAGTATATAATATATATTTGTTGAAATTTGGTATTTTATGTACAGTATATAATAAACATTTGGTGAAATTTGCTATTTTATGTACAGTATATAGTATATAGTTGGTGTACTTTCACATTATATGTACAGTATATTATATATATTTGGCGAACTTTCCTATTTTAAGTACAGTATATAACATATGTTTAGTGAAATTTGATATTTTATGTACAGTATACAATACATATTTGAAAAAATTTGATATTTTATGTACAGTATGTATTATATATTTGGTGAAATTTGATATTTTATGTACAGTATATAATATATATTTGGTGTAATTTGATATTTTCTGTACAGTATATAATATAGGTTTGGTGTACTTTGATATTTTGTGAAGAGTATATAATATATATTGGGTGTACATTGATATTTTATGTACAGTATATAATATACATTTGGTGAAATTTGATATATTAAGTGCAGTATATAATATATATTTCGTGAAATTTGATATTTTATGTACAGTACGCAACATATATTTGGTGAAATTTGCAATTTTATGTACACTATATAATAAATATTTGGTGAAATTTCATATTTTATGTACAATGTATAATATATATTTGGTGAAATTTGATATTCTATGTACAGTATATAATATATATTTGTTGAAATTTGGTATTTTAAGTACAGTATATAGTAAATATTTGGAGAAATTTGCTTTTTTATATACAGTACATAATATATAGTTGTTGTACTTTGACTTTATATGTACAGTATATAATATATATTTGGCGAACTTTCATATTTTATGTACAGAATATAACATATATTTAGTGAAATTTGATATTTTATGTACAGTATTTAATACATATTTGGAAAAATTTGATATTTTATGTTCAGTATGTAAAATATATTTGGTGAAATTTGATATTTTATGTATAGTATATAATATACATTTGGTGTAATTTGATATTTTCTGTACAGTATATAATATATATTTGGTGTACTTTGATATTTTGTGAAGAGTATATAATATATATTGGGTGTACATTGATATTTTATGTAGAGTATATAATATATATTTGGTGAAATTTGATATTTTAAGTGCAGTATATAATATATATTTGGTGAAATTTGATATTTTATGTACAGTACGCAACACATATTTGGTGAAATTTGCTTTTATGTACACTATATAATAAATATTTGGAGAAATTTCATATTTTATGTACAAGGTATAATATATCTTGGGTGAAATTTGATATTCTATGTACAGTATATAATATATATTTGTTGAAATTTGTTATTTTATGTACAGTATATAATAAACATTTGGTGAAATTTGCTATTTTATTTAAAGTATATAATATATAGTTGGTGTACTTTGACCTTATATGTACAGTATATAATATATATTTGGCGAACTTTCATATTGTATGTACAGTATATAACATATATTTAATGAAATTTGATATTTTATGTACAGTATTTAATACATATTTGGAAAAATTTGATATTTTATGTACAGTATTTAATATATATTTGGTGAAATTTGATATTTTATGTACAGTATATAATATATATTTGGTGTAATTTGATATTTTCTGTACAGTATATAATATGTATTTGGTGTACTTTGATATTTTGGGAAGAGTATATAATATATATTGAGTGTACATTGATATTTTATGTACAGTATATAATATATATTTGGTGAAATTTGATATTTTAAGTGCAGTATATAATATATATTTGGTGAAATTTGATATTTTATGTACAGTACGCAACATATATTTGGTGAAATTTGGTATTTTATGTACACTATATAATAAATATTTGGTGAAATTTCATATTTTATGTACAATGTATAATATATCTTGGGTGAAATTTGATATTCTATGTACAGTATATAATATATATTTGTTGAAATTTGGTATTTTATGTACAGTATATAATAAACATTTGGTGAAATTTGCTATTTTATGTACAGTATATAATATATAGTTGGTGTACTTTGACCTTATATGTACAGTATATAATATATATTTGGCGAATTTTTATATTTTATGTACAATATATAACATATATTTAGTGAAATTTGATATTTTATGTACAGTATTTAATACATATTTGGAAAAATTTGATATTTTATGTTCAGTATTTAACATATACTTGGTGAAATTTGATATTTTATGTACAGTATATAATATATATTTGGTGTAATTTGATATTTTCTGTACAGTATATAATATATATTTGGTGTACTTTGATATTTTGTGAAGAGTATATAATATATATTGGGTGTACATTGATATTTTATGTACAGTATGTAATATATATTTGGTGAAATTTGATATTTTATGTACAGTACGCAACATATATTTGGTGAAATTTGCTATTTTACGTACAGTATATAATAAATATTTGGTGAAATTTCATATTTTATGTACAACGTATAATATATCTTTGGTGAAATTTGATATTCTATGTACAGTATATAATATACATTTGGTGTAATTTGATATTTTCTGTACAGTATTTAATACATATTTGGAAAAATTTGATATTTTATGTACAGTATATAATATATATTTGGTGTACTTTGATATTTTGTGAAGAGTATATTATATATTGGGTGTACATTGATATTTTCTGTACAGTACATAATATATATTTGGTGAAATTTGATATTTTAAGTGCAGTATATAATATATATTTAGTGAAATTTGATATTTTATGTACAGTACGCAACATATATGTGGTGAAATTTGCTATTTTATGTACAGTATAAAATAAATATTTGGTGAAATTTCATATTTTATGTACAATGTATAATATATCTTTGGTGAAATTTGATATTCTATGTACAGTATATAATATATATTTGTTGAAACCTGGTATTTTATGTACAGTATATAATAAACATTTGGTGAAATTTGCTATTTTATGTACAGTATATAATATATGGTTGGTGTACTTTGACCATATATTTACAGTATATAATATATATTTGGTGAACTTTCATATTTTATGTACAGTATATAACATATATTTAGTGAAATTTGATATTTTATGTACAGTATTTGATACATATTTGGAAAAATTTGATATTTTATGTAAAGTATATAATACACATTTGGTTAAATTTGATATTTTATGTACAGTATATAATATATATTTGGTGTAATTTGATATTTTCTGTACAGTATATAATATATATTTGGTGTACTTTGATATTTTGTGAAGAGTATATAATATATATTGGGTGTACATTGATATTTTATGTACAGTATACAATATATATTTGGTGAAATTTGATATTTTAAGTGCAGTATGTAGTACATATTTGGTGAAATTTGATATTTTATGTACAGTACGCAACATATATTTCGTGAAATTTGCTATTTTATGTACACTATATAATAAATATTTGGTGAAATTTCATATTTTATGTACAATGTATAATATATCTTGGGTGAAATTTGATATTCTATGTACAGTATAAAATATATATTTGTTGAAATTTGGTATTTTATGTACAGTATATAATAAACATTTGGTGAAATTTGCTATTTTATGTACAGTATATAGTATATAGTTGGTGTACTTTCACATTATATGTACAGTATATAATATATATTTGGTGAACTTTCATATTTTATGTACGGTATTTAATACATATTTGGAAAAATTTTATATTTTATGTACAGTATGTAATGTATATTTGGTGAAATTTGATATTTTATGTACAGTATATAATATATATTTGGTGTAATTTGATATTTTCTGTACTGTATATGATATATATTTGGTGTACTTTGATATTTTGTGAAGAGTATATAATATATATTGGGTGTACATTGATATTTTATGTACAGTATATAATATATATTTGGTGAAATTTGATATTTTAAGTGCAGTATATAATATATATTTGGTGAAATTTGATATTTTATGTACAGTACGCAACATATATTTGGTGAAATTTGCTATTTTATGTACACTATATAATAAATATTTGGTGAAATTTCATATTTTATGTACATTGTATAATATATCTTGGGTGAAATTTGATATTCTATGTACAGTATATAATATATATTTGTTGAAATTTGGTATTTTATGTACAGAATATAATAAACATTTGGTGAAATTTGCTATTTTATGAACAGTATATTATTTATAGTAGGTGTACTTTGACCCTACATGTACAGTATATAATATATATTTGGCGAACTTTCATATTTTATGTACAGTATATAACATATTTAGTGATATTTGATATTTTATGTACAGTATTTAATACATATTTGGAAAAATTTGATATTTTATGTACAGTATGTAATATATATTTGGTGAAATTTGATATTTTATGTACAGTATATATTATATATTTGGTGTAATTTGATATTTTCTTTACAGTATATAATGTATTTGGTGTACGTTGATATTTTGTGAAGAGTATATAATATATATTGGGTGTACATTGATGTTTTATGTACAGCATATAATATATATTTGGTGAAATTTGATATTTTAAGTGCAGTATATAATATATATTTGGTGAAATTTGATATTTTATGTATAGTACGCAACATATATTTGGTGAAATTTGCTATTTTATGCACACTATATAATAAATATTTGGTGAAATTGTATATTTTGTTTACAATGTATAATATATCTTTGGTGAAATTTGATATTCTATGTACAGTATATAATATATATTTGTTGAAATTTGGTATTTTATGTACAGTATATAATAAACATTTGGTGAAATTTGCTATTTTATCTACAGTATATAGTATATAGTAGGTGTACTTTCACATTACATGTACAGTATATTATATATATTTGGTGAATTTTCATATTTTATGTACAGTATATAACATATATTTAGTGAAATTTGATATTTTAGGTACAGTATACAATACATATTTGAAAAAATTTGATATTTTATGTACAGTATGTAATATATATTTGGTGAAATTTGATATTTTATGTACAGTATATATTATATATTTGGTGTAATTTGATATTTTCTGTACAGTATATAATATATGTTTGGTGTACTTTGATATTTTGTGAAGAGTATATAATATATATTGGGTGTACATTGATATTTTATGTACAGTATATAATAAATATTTGGTGAAATTTGATATTTTAAGTGCAGTATATAGTATATATTTGGTGAAATTTGATATTTTATGTACAGGACGCAACATATATTTGGTGAAATTTGCTATTTTATGTACACTATATAATAAATATTTGGTGAAATTTCATATTTTATGTACAATGTATAATATATCTTTGGTGAAATTTGATATTCTATGTACAGTATATAATATATATTTGTTGAAATTTGGTATTATATGTACAGTATATAATAAACATTTGGTGAAATTTGCTATTTTATGTACAGTATATAGTATACAGTTGGTGTACTTTCACATTATATGTACAGTATATAACATATATTTGGTGAAGTTTCATATTTTATGTACAGTATATAACATATATTTAGTGAAATTTGATATTTTATGTACAGTATACAATACATATTTGAAAAAATTTGATATTTTATGTACAGTATGTAATATATATTTGGTGAAATTTGATATTTTATGTATAGTATATATTATATATTTGATGTAATTTGATATTTTCTGTACAGTATATAATATATTTGGTGTACTTTGATATTTTGTGAAGAGTATATAATATATATTGGGTGTACATTGATATTTTATGTGCAGTATATTATTTATATTTGGTGAAATTTGATATTTTAAGTGCAGTATATAATATATATTTGGTGAAATTTGATATTTTATGTACAGTACGCAACATATATTTGGTGAAATTTGCTATTTTATGTACACTATACAATAAATATTTGGTGAAATTTCATATTTTATGTACAAGGTATAATATATCTTGGGTGAAATTTGATATTCTATGTACAGTATATAATATATATTTGTTGAAATTTGGTATTTTAAGTACAGTATATAATAACCATTTGGTGAAATTTGCTATTTTATGTAAAGTATGTAATATATAGTTGGTGTACTTTCACCTTATATGTACAGTATATAATATATATTTGGCGAACTTTCATATTTTATGTACAGTATATAACATATATTTAATGAAATTTGATATTTTATGTACAGTATTTAATACATATTTGGAAAAATTTGATATTTTATGTACAGTATGTAATATATATTTGGTGAAATTTGATATTTTATGTACAGTATATATTATACATTTGGTGTAATTTGATATTTTCTGTACAGTATATAATATGTATTTGGTGTACTTTCATATTTTGTGAAGAGTATATAATATATATAGGGTGTACATTGATATTTTATGTACAGTATATAATATATATTTGGTGAAATTTGATATTTTAAGTGCAGTATATAATATATATTTGGTGAAATTTGATATTTTATGTACAGTACGCAACATATATTTGGTGAAATTTGGTATTTTATGTACACTATATAATAAATATTTGGTGAAATTTCATATTTTATGTACAATGTATAATATATCTTGGGTGAAATTTGATATTCTATGTACAGTATATAATATATATTTGTTGAAATTTGGTATTTTATGTACAGTATATAATAAACATTTGGTGAAATTTGCTATTTTATGTACAGTATATAATATATAGTTGGTGTACTTTGACCTTATATGTACAGTATATAATATATATTTGGCGAACTTTTATATTTTATGTACAGTATATAACATATATTTAGTGAAATTTGATATTTTATGTACAGTATTTAATACATATTTGGAAAAATTTGATATTTTATGTACAGCATATAATATATATTTGGTGTACTTTGATATTTTGTGAAGAGTATATAATATATATTGGGTGTACATTGATATTTTCTGTACAGTATATAATATATATTTGGTGAAATTTGATATTTTAAGTGCAGTATATAATATATATTTAGTGAAATTTGATATTTTATGTACAGTACGCAACATATATGTTGTGAAATTTGCTATTTTATGTACAGTATATAATAAATATTTGGTGAAATTTCATATTTTATGTACAATGTATATTATATCTTTGGTGAAATTTGATATTCTATGTACAGTATATAATATATATTTGTTGAAACCTGGTATTTTATGTACAGTATATAATAAACATTTGGTGAAATTTGCTATTTTATGTACAGTATATAATATATGGTTGGTGTACTTTGACCTTATATTCACAGTATATAATATATATTTGGTGAACTTTCATATTTTATGTACAGTATATAACATATATTTAGTGAAATTTGATATTTTATGTACAGTATTTGATACATATTTGGAAAAATTTGATATTTTATGTAAAGTATATAATACACATTTGGTTAAATTTGATATTTTATGTACAGTATATAATATATATTTGGTGTAATTTGATATTTTCTGTACAGTATATAATATATATTTGGTGTACTTTGATATTTTGTGAAGAGTATATAATATATATTGGGTGTACATTGATATTTTATGTACAGTATATAATATATATTTGGTGAAATTTGATATTTTAAGTGCAGTATGTAGTACATATTTGGTGAAATTTGATATTTTATGTACAGTACGCAACATATATTTCGTGAAATTTGCTATTTTACGTACAGTATATAATAAATATTTGGTGAAATTTCATATTTTATGTACAACGTATAATATATCTTTGGTGAAATTTGATATTCTATGTACAGTATATAATATACATTTGGTGTAATTTGATATTTTCTGTACAGTATTTAATACATATTTGGAAAAATTTGATATTTTATGTAGAGTATATAATATATATTTGGTGTACTTTGATATTTTGTGAAGAGTATATTATATATTGGGTGTACATTGATATTTTCTGTACAGTACATAATATATATTTGGTGAAATTTGATATTTTAAGTGCAGTATATAATATATATTTAGTGAAATTTGATATTTTATGTACAGTACGCAACATATATGTGGTGAAATTTGCTATTTTATGTACAGTATAAAATAAATATTTGGTGAAATTTCATATTTTATGTACAATGTATAATATATCTTTGGTGAAATTTGATATTCTATGTACAGTATATAATATATATTTGTTGAAACCTGGTATTTTATGTACAGTATATAATAAACATTTGGTGAAATTTGCTATTTTATGTACAGTATATAATATATGGTTGGTGTACTTTGACCATATATTTACAGTATATAATATATATTTGGTGAACTTTCATATTTTATGTACAGTATATAACATATATTTAGTGAAATTTGATATTTTATGTACAGTATTTGATACATATTTGGAAAAATTTGATATTTTATGTAAAGTATATAATACACATTTGGTTAAATTTGATATTTTATGTACAGTATATAATATATATTTGGTGTAATTTGATATTTTCTGTACAGTATATAATATATATTTGGTGTACTTTGATATTTTGTGAAGAGTATATAATATATATTGGGTGTACATTGATATTTTATGTACAGTATACAATATATATTTGGTGAAATTTGATATTTTAAGTGCAGTATGTAGTACATATTTGGTGAAATTTGATATTTTATGTACAGTACGCAACATATATTTCGTGAAATTTGCTATTTTATGTACACTATATAATAAATATTTGGTGAAATTTCATATTTTATGTACAATGTATAATATATCTTGGGTGAAATTTGATATTCTATGTACAGTATAAAATATATATTTGTTGAAATTTGGTATTTTATGTACAGTATATAATAAACATTTGGTGAAATTTGCTATTTTATGTACAGTATATAGTATATAGTTGGTGTACTTTCACATTATATGTACAGTATATAATATATATTTGGTGAACTTTCATATTTTATGTACGGTATTTAATACATATTTGGAAAAATTTTATATTTTATGTACAGTATGTAATGTATATTTGGTGAAATTTGATATTTTATGTACAGTATATAATATATATTTGGTGTAATTTGATATTTTCTGTACTGTATATGATATATATTTGGTGTACTTTGATATTTTGTGAAGAGTATATAATATATATTGGGTGTACATTGATATTTTATGTACAGTATATAATATATATTTGGTGAAATTTGATATTTTAAGTGCAGTATATAATATATATTTGGTGAAATTTGATATTTTATGTACAGTACGCAACATATATTTGGTGAAATTTGCTATTTTATGTACACTATATAATAAATATTTGGTGAAATTTCATATTTTATGTACATTGTATAATATATCTTGGGTGAAATTTGATATTCTATGTACAGTATATAATATATATTTGTTGAAATTTGGTATTTTATGTACAGAATATAATAAACATTTGGTGAAATTTGCTATTTTATGAACAGTATATTATTTATAGTAGGTGTACTTTGACCTTATATGTACAGTATATAATATATATTTGGCGAACTTTCATATTTTATGTACAGTATATAACATATTTAGTGAAATTTGATATTTTATGTACAGTATTTAATACATATTTGGAAAAATTTGATATTTTATGTACAGTATGTAATATATATTTGGTGAAATTTGATATTTTATGTACAGTATATATTATATATTTGGTGTAATTTGATATTTTCTTTACAGTATATAATGTATTTGGTGTACGTTGTTATTTTGTGAAGAGTATATAATATATATTGGGTGTACATTGATGTTTTATGTACAGCATATAATATATATTTGGTGAAATTTGATATTTTAAGTGCAGTATATAATATATATTTGGTGAAATTTGATATTTTATGTACAGTACGCAACATATATTTGGTGAAATTTGCTATTTTATGCACACTATATAATAAATATTTGGTGAAATTTCATATTTTATGTACAATGTATAATATATCTTTGGTGAAATTTGATATTCTATGTACAGTATATAATATATATTTGTTGAAATTTGGTATTTTATGTACAGTATATAATAAACATTTGGTGAAATTTGCTATTTTATCTACAGTATATAGTATATAGTAGGTGTACTTTCACATTACATGTACAGTATATTATATATATTTGGTGAACTTTCATATTTTATGTACAGTATATAACATATATTTAGTGAAATTTGATATTTTAGGTACAGTATACAATACATATTTGAAAAAATTTGATATTTTATGTACAGTATGTAATATATATTTGGTGAAATTTGATATTTTATGTACAGTATATATTATATATTTGGTGTAATTTGATATTTTCTGTACAGTATATAATATATGTTTGGTGTACTTTGATATTTTGTGAAGAGTATATAATATATATTGGGTGTACATTGATATTTTATGTACAGTATATAATATATATTTGGTGAAATTTGATATTTTAAGTGCAGTATATAGTATATATTTGGTGAAATTTGATATTTTATGTACAGGACGCAACATATATTTGGTGAAATTTGCTATTTTATGTACACTATATAATAAATATTTGGTGAAATTTCATATTTTATGTACAATGTATAATATATCTTTGGTGAAATTTGATATTCTATGTACAGTATATAATATATATTTGTTGAAATTTGGTATTATATGTACAGTATATAATAAACATTTGGTGAAATTTGCTATTTTATGTACAGTATATAGTATACAGTTGGTGTACTTTCACATTATATGTACAGTATATAACATATATTTGGTGAAGTTTCATATTTTATGTACAGTATATAACATATATTTAGTGAAATTTGCTATTTTATGTACAGTATACAATACATATTTGAAAAAATTTGATATTTTATGTACAGTATGTAATATATATTTGGTGAAATTTGATATTTTATGTATAGTATATATTATATATTTGATGTAATTTGATATTTTCTGTACAGTATATAATATATTTGGTGTACTTTGATATTTTGTGAAGAGTATATAATATATATTGGGTGTACATTGATATTTTATGTGCAGTATATTATGTATATTTGGTGAAATTTGATATTTTAAGTGCAGTATATAATATATATTTGGTGAAATTTGATATTTTATGTACAGTACGCAACATATATTTGGTGAAATTTGCTATTTTATGTACACTATACAATAAATATTTGGTGAAATTTCATATTTTATGTACAAGGTATAATATATCTTGGGTGAAATTTGATATTCTATGTACAGTATATAATATATATTTGTTGAAATTTGGTATTTTAAGTACAGTATATAATAACCATTTGGTGAAATTTGCTATTTTATGTAAAGTATATAATATATAGTTGGTGTACTTTCACCTTATATGTACAGTATATAATATATATTTGGCGAACTTTCATATTTTATGTACAGTATATAACATATGTTTAATGAAATTTGATATTTTATGTACAGTATTTAATACATATTTGGAAAAATTTGATATTTTATGTACAGTATGTAATATATATTTGGTGAAATTTGATATTTTATGTACAGTATATATTATACATTTGGTGTAATTTGATATTTTCTGTACAGTATATAATATGTATTTGGTGTACTTTGATATTTTGTGAAGAGTATATAATATATGTAGGGTGTACATTGATATTTTATGTACAGTATATAATATATATTTGGTGAAATTTGATATTTTAAGTGCAGTATATAATATATATTTGGTGAAATTTGATATTTTATGTACAGTACGCAACATATATTTGGTGAAATTTGGTATTTTATGTACACTATATAATAAATATTTGGTGAAATTTCATATTTTATGTACAATGTATAATATATCTTGGGTGAAATTTGATATTCTATGTACAGTATATAATATATATTTGTTGAAATTTGGTATTTTATGTACAGTATATAATAAACATTTGGTGAAATTTGCTATTTTATGTACAGTATATAATATATAGTTGGTGTACTTTGACCTTATATGTACAGTATATAATATATATTTGGCGAACTTTTATATTTTATGTACAGTATATAACATATATTTAGTGAAATTTGATATTTTATGTACAGTATTTAATACATATTTGGAAAAATTTGATATTTTATGTACAGCATATAATATATATTTGGTGTACTTTGATATTTTGTGAAGAGTATATAATATATATTGGGTGTACATTGATATTTTCTGTACAGTATATAATATATATTTGGTGAAATTTGATATTTTAAGTGCAGTATATAATATATATTTAGTGAAATTTGATATTTTATGTACAGTACGCAACATATATGTTGTGAAATTTGCTATTTTATGTACAGTATATAATAAATATTTGGTGAAATTTCATATTTTATGTACAATGTATATTATATCTTTGGTGAAATTTGATATTCTATGTACAGTATATAATATATATTTGTTGAAACCTGGTATTTTATGTACAGTATATAATAAACATTTGGTGAAATTTGCTATTTTATGTACAGTATATAATATATGGTTGGTGTACTTTGACCTTATATTTACAGTATATAATATATATTTGGTGAACTTTCATATTTTATGTACAGTATATAACATATATTTAGTGAAATTTGATATTTTATGTACAGTATTTGATACATATTTGGAAAAATTTGATATTTTATGTAAAGTATATAATACACATTTGGTTAAATTTGATATTTTATGTACAGTATATAATATATATTTGGTGTAATTTGATATTTTCTGTACAGTATATAATATATATTTGGTGTACTTTGATATTTTGTGAAGAGTATATAATATATATTGGGTGTACATTGATATTTTATGTACAGTATATAATATATATTTGGTGAAATTTGATATTTTAAGTGCAGTATGTAGTACATATTTGGTGAAATTTGATATTTTATGTACAGTACGCAACATATATTTCGTGAAATTTGCTATTTTATGTACACTATATAATAAATATTTGGTGAAATTTCATATTTTATGTACAATGTATAATATATCTTGGGTGAAATTTGATATTCTATGTACAGTATATAATATATATTTGTTGAAATTTGGTATTTTATGTACAGTATATAATAAACATTTGGTGAAATTTGCTATTTTATGTACAGTATATAGTATATAGTTGGTGTACTTTCACATTATATGTACAGTATATAATATATATTTGGTGAACTTTCATATTTTATGTACGGTATTTAATACATATTTGGAAAAATTTTATATTTTATGTACAGTATGTAATGTATATTTGGTGAAATTTGATATTTTATGTACAGTATATAATATATATTTGGTGTAATTTGATATTTTCTGTACTGTATATAATATATATTTGGTGTACTTTGATATTTTGTGAAGAGTATATAATATATATTGGGTGTACATTGATATTTTATGTACAGTATATAATATATATTTGGTGAAATTTGATATTTTAAGTGCAGTATATAATATATATTTGGTGAAATTTGATATTTTATGTACAGTACGCAACATATATTTGGTGAAATTTGCTATTTTATGTACACTATATAATAAATATTTGGTGAAATTTCATATTTTATCTACATTGTATAATATATCTTGGGTGAAATTTGATATTCTATGTACAGTATATAATATATATTTGTTGAAATTTGGTATTTTATGTACAGTATATAATAAACATTTGGTGAAATTTGCTATTTTATGAACAGTATATTATTTATAGTAGGTGTACTTTGACCTTATATGTACAGTATATAATATATATTTGGCGAACTTTCATATTTTATGTACAGTATATAACATATATTTAGTGAAATTTGATATTTTATGTACAGTATTTAATACATATTTGGAAAAATTTGATATTTTATGTACAGTATGTAATATATATTTGGTGAAATTTGATATTTTATGTACAGTATATATTATATTTTTGGTGTAATTTGATATTTTCTTTACAGTATATAATGTATTTGGTGTACGTTGTTATTTTGTGAAGAGTATATAATATATATTGGGTGTACATTGATGTTTTATGTACAGCATATAATATATATTTGGTGAAATTTGATATTTTAAGTGCAGTATATAATATATATTTGGTGAAATTTGATATTTTATGTACAGTACGCAACATATATTTGGTGAAATTTGCTATTTTATGCACACTATATAATAAATATTTGGTGAAATTTCATATTTTATGTACAATGTATAATATATCTTTGGTGAAATTTGATATTCTATGTACAGTATATAATATATATTTGTTGAAATTTGGTATTTTATGTACAGTATATAATAAACATTTGGTGAAATTTGCTATTTTATCTACAGTATATAGTATATAGTAGGTGTACTTTCACATTACATGTACAGTATATTATATATATTTGGTGAACTTTCATATTTTATGTACAGTATATAACATATATTTAGTGAAATTTGATATTTTATGTACAGTATACAATACATATTTGAAAAAATTTGATATTTTATGTACAGTATGTAATATATATTTGGTGAAATTTGATATTTTATGTACAGTATATATTATATATTTGGTGTAATTTGATATTTTCTGTACAGTATATAATATATGTTTGGTGTACTTTGATATTTTGTGAAGAGTATATAATATATATTGGGTGTACATTGATATTTTATGTACAGTATATAATATATATTTGGTGAAATTTGATATTTTAAGTGCAGTATATAGTATATATTTGGTGAAATTTGATATTTTATGTACAGGACGCAACATATATTTGGTGAAATTTGCTATTTTATGTACACTATATAATAAATATTTGGTGAAATTTCATATTTTATGTACAATGTATAATATATCTTTGGTGAAATTTGATATTCTATGTACAGTATATAATATATATTTGTTGAAATTTGGTATTATATGTACAGTATATAATAAACATTTGGTGAAATTTGCTATTTTATGTACAGTATATAGTATACAGTTGGTGTACTTTCACATTATATGTACAGTATATAACATATATTTGGTGAAGTTTCATATTTTATGTACAGTATATAACATATATTTAGTGAAATTTGATATTTTATGTACAGTATACAATACATATTTGAAAAAATTTGATATTTTATGTACAGTATGTAATATATATTTGGTGAAATTTGATATTTTATGTATAGTATATATTATATATTTGATGTATTTTGATATTTTCTGTACAGTATATAATATATTTGGTGTACTTTGATATTTTGTGAAGAGTATATAATATATATTGGGTGTACATTGATATTTTATGTGCAGTATATTATGTATATTTGGTGAAATTTGATATTTTAAGTGCAGTATATAATATATATTTGGTGAAATTTGATATTTTATGTACAGTACGCAACATATATTTGGTGAAATTTGCTATTTTATGTACACTATACAATAAATATTTGGTGAAATTTCATATTTTATGTACAAGGTATAATATATCTTGGGTGAAATTTGATATTCTATGTACAGTATATAATATATATTTGTTGAAATTTGGTATTTTAAGTACAGTATATAATAACCATTTGGTGAAATTTGCTATTTTATGTAAAGTATATAATATATAGTTGGTGTACTTTCACCTTATATGTACAGTATATAATATATATTTGGCGAACTTTCATATTTTATGTACAGTATATAACATATGTTTAATGAAATTTGATATTTTATGTACAGTATTTAATACATATTTGGAAAAATTTGATATTTTATGTACAGTATGTAATATATATTTGGTGAAATTTGATATTTTATGTACAGTATATATTATACATTTGGTGTAATTTGATATTTTCTGTACAGTATATAATATGTATTTGGTGTACTTTGATATTTTGTGAAGAGTATATAATATATATTGGGTGTACATTGATATTTTATGTACAGTATATAATATATATTTGGTGAAATTTGATATTTTAAGTGCAGTATATAATATATATTTGGTGAAATTTGATATTTTATGTACAGTACGCAACATATATTTGGTGAAATTTGGTATTTTATGTACACTATATAATAAATATTTGGTGAAATTTCATATTTTATGTACAATGTATAATATATCTTGGGTGAAATTTGATATTCTATGTACAGTATATAATATATATTTGTTGAAATTTGGTATTTTATGTACAGTATATAATAAACATTTGGTGAAATTTGCTATTTTATGTACAGTATATAATATATAGTTGGTGTACTTTGACCTTATATGTACAGTATATAATATATATTTGGCGAACTTTTATATTTTATGTACAGTATATAACATATATTTAGTGAAATTTGATATTTTATGTACAGTATTTAATACATATTTGGAAAAATTTGATATTTTATGTACAGCATATAATATATATTTGGTGTACTTTGATATTTTGTGAAGAGTATATAATATATATTGGGTGTACATTGATATTTTCTGTACAGTATATAATATATATTTGGTGAAATTTGATATTTTAAGTGCAGTATATAATATATATTTAGTGAAATTTGATATTTTATGTACAGTACGCAACATATATGTGGTGAAATTTGCTATTTTATGTACAGTATATAATAAATATTTGGTGAAATTTCATATTTTATGTACAATGTATATTATATCTTTGGTGAAATTTGATATTCTATGTACAGTATATAATATATATTTGTTGAAACCTGGTATTTTATGTACAGTATATAATAAACATTTGGTGAAATTTGCTATTTTATGTACAGTATATAATATATGGTTGGTGTACTTTGACCTTATATTTACAGTATATAATATATATTTGGTGAACTTTCATATTTTATGTACAGTATATAACATATATTTAGTGAAATTTGATATTTTATGTACAGTATTTGATACATATTTGGAAAAATTTGATATTTTATGTAAAGTATATAATACACATTTGGTTAAATTTGATATTTTATGTACAGTATATAATATATATTTGGTGTAATTTGATATTTTCTGTACAGTATATAATATATATTTGGTGTACTTTGATATTTTGTGAAGAGTATATAATATATATTGGGTGTACATTGATATTTTATGTACAGTATATAATATATATTTGGTGAAATTTGATATTTTAAGTGCAGTATGTAGTACATATTTGGTGAAATTTGATATTTTATGTACAGTACGCAACATATATTTCGTGAAATTTGCTATTTTATGTACACTATATAATAAATATTTGGTGAAATTTCATATTTTATGTACAATGTATAATATATCTTGGGTGAAATTTGATATTCTATGTACAGTATATAATATATATTTGTTGAAATTTGGTATTTTATGTACAGTATATAATAAACATTTGGTGAAATTTGCTATTTTATGTACAGTATATAGTATATAGTTGGTGTACTTTCACATTATATGTACAGTATATAATATATATTTGGTGAACTTTCATATTTTATGTACGGTATTTAATACATATTTGGAAAAATTTTATATTTTATGTACAGTATGTAATGTATATTTGGTGAAATTTGATATTTTATGTACAGTATATAATATATATTTGGTGTAATTTGATATTTTCTGTACTGTATATAATATATATTTGGTGTACTTTGATATTTTGTGAAGAGTATATAATATATATTGGGTGTACATTGATATTTTATGTACAGTATATAATATATATTTGGTGAAATTTGATATTTTAAGTGCAGTATATAATATATATTTGGTGAAATTTGATACTTTATGTACAGTACACAACATATATTTGGGGAAATTTGCTATTTTATGTACACTATATAATAAATATTTGGTGAAATTTCATATTTTATGTACAATGTATAATATATCTTTGGTGAAATTTGATATTCTATGTACAGTATATAATATATATTTGTTGAAATTTGGTATTTTATGTACAGTATATAATAAACATTTGGTGAAATTTGCTATTTTATGTACAGTATATAGTATATAGTTGGTGTACTTTCACATTATATGTACAGTATATAATATATATTTGGTGAACTTTCATATTTTATGTACAGTATATAACATATATTTAGTGAAATTTGATATTTTATGTACAGTATACAATATATATTTGGAAAAATTTGATTATTTATGTACAGTATGTAATATATATTTGGTGAAATTTGATATTTTATGTACAGTATATAATAAACATTTGGTGAAATTTGTTATTTTATGTACAGTATTTAATATATTGTTGGTGTACTTTGACCTTATATGTACAGTATATAATATACATTTGGCGAACTTTCATATTTTATGTACAGTATATAACATATATTTATTGAAATTTGATATTTTATGTACAGTATTTAATACATATTTGGTAAAATTTGATATTTTTTGTACAGTATGTAATATATATTTCGTGAAATTTGATATTTTATGTACAGTACATAATCTATATTTGGTGTAATTTGATATTTTCTGTACAGTATATAATATATATTTGGTGTACTTTGATATTTTGTGAAGAGTATATAATATATATTGGGTGTACATTGATATTTTATGTACAGTATATAATATATATTTTGTGAAATTTGATATTTTAAGTGCAGTATAAAATATATATTTGGTGAAATTTGATATTTTATGTACAGTACGCAACATATATTTGGTGAAATTTGCTATTTTATGTACACTATATAATAAATATTTGGTGAAATTTCATATTTTATGTACAATGTATAATATATCTTTGGTGAAATTTGATATTCTATGTACAGTATATAATATATATCTGTTGAAATTTGTATTTTATGTACAGTATAAAATAAACATTTGGTGAAATTTGCTATTTTATGTACCGTACATAATATATAGTTGGTCTACTTTGACCTTATATGTACAGTATATAATATATATTTGGTGAACTTTCATATTTTATGTACAGTATATAACATATATTTAGTGAATTTTGATATTTTATGTACAGAATACAGTACATATTTGAAAAAATTTGATATTTTATGTACAGTATGTAATATATATTTGTTGAAATTTGATATTTTATGTACAGTATATATTATATATTTGGTGTAATTTGATATTTTCTGTACAGTATATAATATATATTTGGTGTACTTTGATATTTTGTGAAGAGTATATAATATGTATTGGGTGTACATTGATATTTTATGTAGAGTATATAATATATATTTGGTGAAATTTGATATTTTACGTGCAGTATATAATATATATTTGGTGAAATTTGATATTTTATGTACAGTAGGCAACATATATTTGGTGAAATTTGCTATTTTATGTACACTATATAATAAATATTTGGTGAAATTTCATATTTTATGTACAATGTATAATATATCTTTTTGAAATTTGATATTCTATGTACAGTATATAATATATATTTGTTGAAATTTGGCAATTTATGTACAGTATATAATAAACATTTGGAGAAATTTGCTATTTTATGTACAGTATATAGTGTATAGTTGGTGTACTTTCACATTATATTTACAGTATATAATATATATTTGGTGAACTTTCACATTTTATGTACAGTATATAACATATATTTAGTGAAATTTGATATTTTATGTACAGTATACAGTACATATTTGAAAAAATTTGATATTTTATGTACAGTATATAACATATATTTAGTGAAATTTGATATTTTATGTACAGTATTTAATACATATTTGGAAAAATTTGATATTTTCTGTACAGTATGTAACATATATTTGGTGAAATTATATATTTTATTCAGTATATAATATATATTTGGTGTAATTTGATATTTTCTGTACAGTATATAATATATATTGGGTGTACTTTGATATTTTGTGAAGAGTATATAATATATATTGGGTGTACATTGATATTTTATGTACAGTATATAATATATAGTTGGTGAAATTTGATATTTTAAGTGCAGTGTATAATATATATTTGGTGAAATTTCACATTTTATGTACAGTACGCAACATATATTTGGTGAAATTTGCTATTTTATGTACACTATATGATAAATATTTGGTGAAATTTCATATTTTATGTACAATGAATAATATATCTTTGGTGAAATTTGATATTCTATGTACAGTATATAATATATATCTGTTGAAATTTGGTATTTCATGTACAGTATATAATAAACATTTGGAGAAATTTGCTATTTTATGTACAGTATATAGTATATAGTTGGTGTACTTTCACATTATATGTACAGTATATAATATATATTTGGTGAAATTTCATATTTTATGTACAGTACATAACATATATTTAGTGAATTTTGATATTTTATGTACAGAATACAGTACATATTTGAAAAAATTTGATATTTTATGTACAGTATGTAATATATATTTGTTGAAATTTGATATTTTATGTACAGTATATATTATATATTTGGTGTAATTTGATATTTTCTGTACAGTATATAATATATATTTGGTGTACTTTGATATTTTGTGAAGAGTATATAATATGTATTGGGTGTACATTGATATTTTATGTAGAGTATATAATATATATTTGGTGAAATTTGATATTTTACGTGCAGTATATAATATATATTTGGTGAAATTTGATATTTTATGTACAGTACGCAACATATATTTGGTGAAATTTGCTATTTTATGTACACTATATAGTAAATATTTGGCGAAATTTCATATTTTATGTACAATGTATAATATATCTTTGGTGAAATTTGATATTCTTTGTACAGTATATAATATATATTTGTTGATATTTGGTATTTAATGTACAGTATATAATAAACAATTGGACTAATTTGCTATTTTATGTACAGTACATAATATATAGTTGGTGTACTTTGACTTTATATGTACAGTATATAATATATATTTGGCGAACTTTCATATTTTATGTTCAGAATATAACATATATTTAGTGAAATTTGATATTTTATGTACAGTATATAATATATATTTGGTGAAATTTGATATTTTATGTACAGTACGCAACATATATTTGGTGAAATTTGCTATTTTATGTACACTATATAATAAATATTTGGTGAAATTTCATATTTTATGTACAATGTATAATATATCTTTGGTGAAATTTGATATTCTATGTACAGTATATAATATATATTTGTTGAAATTTGGTATTTTATGTACAGTATATAATAAACATTTGGTGAAATTTGCTATTTTATGTACAGTATATAGTATAAAGTTGGTGTACTTTCACATTATATGTCCAGTATATAACATATATTTGGTGAAATTTCATATTTTATGTACAGTACATAACATATATTTAGTGAAATTTGTTATTTTATGTACAGTATATAATACATATTTGAAAAAATTTGATATTTTATGTACAGTATGTAATATATATTTGGTGAAATTTGATATTTTATGTACAGTATATAATATATATTTGGTGTAATTTGATATTTTCTGTACAGTATATAATATATATTTGGTGTACTTTGATATTTTGTGAAGAGTATATAATATGTATTGGGTGTACATTGATATTTTATGTAGAGTATATAATATATATTCGGTGAAATTTGATATTTTAAGTGCAGTGTATAATATATATTTCGTGAAATTTGATATTTTATGTAGAGTACGCAACATATATTTGGTGAAATTTGCAATTTTATGTACACTATATAATAAATATTTGGTGAAATTTCATATTTTATGTACAGTGTATAATATATCTTTGGTGAAATTTCATATTCTATGTACAGTATATAATATATATTTGTTGAAATTTGGTATTTTATGTACAGTATATAATAAACATTTGGAGAAATTTGCTATTTTATATACAGTACATAATATATAGTTGTTGTACTTTGACTTTATATGTACAGTATATAATATATATTTGACGAACTTTCATATTTTATGTACAGAATATAACATATATTTAGTGAAATTTGATATTTTATGTACAGTATTTAATACATATTTGGAAAAATTTGATATTTTATGTTCAGTATGTAACATATATTTGGTGAAATTTGATATTTTATGTATAGTATATAATATACATTTGGTGTAATTTGATATTTTCTGTACAGTATATAATATATATTTGGTGTACTTTGATATTTTGTGAAGAGTATATAATATATATTGGGTGTACATTGATATTTTATGTAGAGTATATAATATATATTTGGTGAAATTTGATATTTTAAGTGCAGTATGTAATATATATTTGGTGAAATTTGATATTTTATGTACAGTACGCAACATATATTTGGTGAAATTTGCTTTTATGTACACTATATAATAAATATTTGGAGAAATTTCATATTTTATGTACAAGGTATAATATATCTTGGGTGAAATTTGATATTCTATGTACAGTATATAATATATATTTGTTGAAATTTGGAATTTTATGTACAGTATATAATAAACATTTGGTGAAATTTGCTATTTTATGTAAAGTATATAATATATAGTTGTTGTACTTTGACCTTATATGTACAGTATATAATATATATTTGGCGAACTTTCATATTTTATGTACAGTATATAACATATATTTAATGAAATTTGATATTTTATGTACAGTATTTAATACATATTTGGAAAAATTTGATATTTTATGTACAGTATGTAATATATATTTGGTTAAATTTGATATTTTATGTACAGTATATATTATATATTTGGTGTAATTTGATATTTTCTGTACAGTATATAATATATATTTGGTGTACTTTGATATATTGTGAAGAGTATATAATATATATTGGGTATACATTGATATTTTATGTACAGTATATAATATATATTTGGTGAAATTTGATATTTTAAGTGCAGTATATAATATATATTTGGTGAAATTTGATATTTTATGTACAGTACGCAACATATATTTGGTGAAATTTGCTATTTTATGTACACTATATAATAAATATTTGGTGAAATTTCATATTTTATGTACAATGTATAATATATCTTGGGTGAAATTTGATATTCTATGTACAGTATATAATATATATTTGTTGAAATTTGGTATTTTATGTACAGTATATAATAAACATTTGGTGAAATTTGCTATTTTATGTACAGTATATAATATATAGTTGGTGTACTTTGACCTTATATGTACAGTATATAATATATATTTGGCGAACTTTTATATTTTATGTACAGTATATAACATATATTTAGTGAAATTTGATATTTTATGTACAGTATTTAATACATATTTGGAAAAATTTGATATTTTCTGTACAGTATATAATATATATTTGGTGTACTTTGATATTTTGTGAAGAGTATATAATATATATTGGGTGTACATTGATATTTTATGTACAGTATATAATATATATTTGGTGAAATTTGATATTTTAAGTGCAGTATGTAGTACATATTTGGTGAAATTTGATATTTTATGTACAGTACGCAACATATATTTCGTGAAATTTGCTATTTTATGCACACTATATAATAAATATTTGGTGAAATTTCATATTTTATGTACAATGTATAATATATCTTTGGTGAAATTTGATATTCTATGTACAGTATATAATATATATTTGTTGAAATTTGGTATTTTATGTACGGTACGTAATACATATTTGGTGAAATTTGCTGTTTTATGTACAGTATATGGAATATAGTTGGTGTACTTTCACATTATATGTACAGTATATAATATATATTTGGTGAACTTTCATATTTTATGTACGGTATTTAATACATATTTGGAAAAATTTGATATTTTATGTACAGTATGTAGTGTATATTTGGTGAAATTTGATATTTTATGTACAGTATATAATATATATTTGGTGTAATTTGATATTTTCTGTACTGTATATAATATATGTTTGGTGTACTTTGATATTTTGTGAAGAGTATATAATATATATTGGGTGTACATTGATATATTATGTACAGTATATAATATATATTTGGTGAAATTTGATATTTTAAGTGCAGTATATAATATATATTTGGTGAAATTTGATATTTTATGTACAGTACGCAACATATATTTGGTGAAATTTGCTATTTTATGCACACTATATAATAAATATTTGGTGAAATTTCATATTTTATGTACAATGTATAATATATCTTTGGTGAAATTTGATATTCTATGTACAGTATATAATATATATTTGTTGAAATTTGGTATTTTATGTACAGTATATAATAAACATTTGGTGAAATTTGCTATTTTATGTACAGTATATAGTATATAGTAGGTGTACTTTCACATTACATGTACAGTATATTATATATATTTGGTGAACTTTCATATTTTATGTACAGTATATAACATATATTTAGTGAAATTTGATATTTTATGTACAGTATACAATACATATTTGAAAAAATTTGATATTTTATGTACAGTATGTAATATATATTTGGTGAAATTTGATATTTTATGTACAGTATATATTATATATTTGGTGTAATTTGATATTTTCTGTACAGTATATAATATATGTTTGGTATACTTTGATATTTTGTGAAGAGTATATAATATATATTGGGTGTACATTGATATTTTATGTACAGTATATAATATATATTTGGTGAAATTTGATATTTTAAGTGCAGTATATAGTATATATTTGGTGAAATTTGATATTTTATGTACAGTACGCAACATATATTTGGTGAAATTTGCTATTTTATGTACACTATATAATAAATATTTGGTGAAATTTCATATTTTATGTACATTGTATAACATGTCTTTGGTGAAATTTGATATTCTCTGTACAGTATATAATATATATTTGTTGAAATTTGGTATTTTATGTACAGTATATAATAAACATTTGGTGAAATTTGCTATTTTATGTACAGTATATAATATATAGTTGGTGTAGTTTGACCTTATATGTACAGTATATAATATATATTTGGCGAACTTTCATATTTTATGTACAGTATATAACATACATTTAGTGAAATTTCACATTTTATGTACAGTATTTAATACATATTTGGAAAAATTTGATATTTTTTGTACAGTAAGTAATATATATTTGGTGAAATGTGATATTTTATGTACAGTATATAATATATATTTGGTGTAATTTGATATTTTCTGTACAGTATATAATATATATTTGGTGTACTTTGATATTTTGTGAAGAGTATATAATATATATTGGGTGTACATTGATATTTTATGTACAGTATATAATATATATTTGGTGAAATTTGATATTTTAAGTGCAGTATAAAATATATATTTGGTGAAATTTGATATTTTATGTACAGTACGCAACATATATTTGGTGAAATTTGCTATTTTATGTACACTATATAATAAATATTTGGTGAAATTTCATATTTTATGTACAATGTATAATATATCTTTGATGAAATTTGATATTCTATGTACAGTATATAATATATATTTGTTGAAATTTGGTATTTTATGTACAGTATATAATAAACATTTGGTGAAATTTGCTATTTTATGTACAGTATATAGTATATAGTTGGTGTAGTTTGACATTATATGTACAGTATATAATATATATTTGGCGAACTTTCATATTTTATGCACAGTATATAATATATATTTGGTGAAATTTGATATTTTAAGTGCAGTATGTAGTATATATTTGGTGAAATTTGATATTTTACGTACAGTACGCAACATATATTTGGTGAAATTTGCTATTTTATGTACAATATATAATAAATATTTGGTGAAATTTCATATTTTATGTACAATGTATAATATATCTTGGGTGAAATTTGATATTCTATGCACAGAATATAATATATATTTGTTGAAATTTGGTATTTTATGTACAGTATATAATAAGCATTTGGAGAAATTTGCTAGTTTATGTACAGTATATAATATATAGTGGGTTTACTTTGACCTTATATGTACAGTATATAATATATATTTGGCGAACTTTCATATTTTATGTACAGTATATAACATATATTTAGTGAAATTTGATATTTTATGTACAGTATTTAACACATATTTGGAAAAATTTGATATTTTTTGTACAGTATGTAATACATATTTGGTGAAATTTGATATTTTATGTACAGTATGCAACATGTATTTGGTGAAATTTGCTATTTTATGTACACTATATAATAAATATTTGGTGAAATTTCATATTTTATGTACAATGTATAATATATCTTTGGTGAAATTTGATATTCTATGTACAGTATATAATATATATTTGTTGAAATTTGGTAGTTTATGTAGAGTATATAATAAATATTTGGAGAAATTTGCTATTTTATGTACAGTATATAGTATATAGTTGGTGTACTTTCAC
The DNA here is from genome assembly GCF_029281585.2 of Gorilla gorilla gorilla. NCBI lineage: Eukaryota > Metazoa > Chordata > Mammalia > Primates > Hominidae > Gorilla > Gorilla gorilla. Next base: position 7,265,348 of record NC_073246.2, read on the forward strand.
ATTATATGTACAGTATATAATATATATTTGGTGAACCTTCATATTTTATGTACAGTATATAACATATATTTAGTGAAATTTGATATTTTATGTACAGTATACAGCAAATATTTGAAAAAATTTGATATTTTATGTACAGTATGTAATATATATTTGGTGAAATTTGATATTTTATGTACAGTATATATTATATATTTGGTGTAATTTGATATTTTCTGTACAGTATATAATATATGTTTGGTGTACTTTGATATTTTGTGAAGAGTATATAATATATATTGGGTGTACATTGATATTTTATGTACAGTATATAATATATATTTGGTGAAATTTGATATTTTATGTACAGTACGCAACATATATTTGGTTAAATTTGCTATTTTACGTACACTATATAATAAATATTTGGCGAAATTTCATATTTTATGTACAATGTATAATATATCTCTGGTGAAATTTGATATTCTTTGTACAGTATATAATATATATTTGTTGATATTTGGTATTTAATGTACAGAATATAATAAACATTTGGAGAAATTTGCTATTTTATGTACAGTATATAATATATAGTGGGTGTACTTTGACCTTATATGTACAGTATATAATGTATATTTGGCGAACTTTCATATTTTATGTACAGTATATAACATATATTTAGTGAAATTTGATATTTTACGTGCAGTATTTAATACATATTTGGAAAAATTTGATATTTTATGTACAGTATATAATATATATTTGGTGAAATTTGATATTTTAAGTGCAGTATATAATATATATTTGGTGAAATTTGATATTTTATGTACAGTACGCAACATATATTTGGTGAAATTTGCTATTTTATGTACACTATATAATAAATATTTGGTGAAATTTGATATTTTATGTACAGTATGTAATAAATATTTAGTGAAATTTGCTATTTTATGTACAGTATATAATATATCTTTGGTGAAATTTGATACTTTGTGTATAGTATATAGTATATATTTAGTGAAATTTGATATTTTATGTACAGTAGATAATATATATTTGGTGAAATTTGATATTTTATATACAGTATATATATATTTGCTGTAATTTCATATTTTATGTGCAGTATATAGTATATATTTGGTGAAATTTGATATTTTATGTACAGGATATAATATATATTTGGTGAAATTTCATATTTTATGTGCAGTATATAATATATATTTTGTGAATGTTGATATTTTATGTATAGTATATAATATATATTTGCTGTAATTTGATATTTTATATACAGTATATAATATATAGTTGGTGTACTTTCATATTTTATCTACAGTATATAATATATATTTGGTTAAATTTGATATTTTGTGTACAGTATATAATATATATTTGGTGTACTTTGATAATGTAGCAACAGTATATCATATATGTTAGGTGTAGTTTGATATTTTATATGCAGTATATAATATATATTTGCTGAAAATTGATACTTTATGTACCGTATATAATATATATTTGTTGAAATATGATATTTTATATACCGTATATAATATATAATTGGTGTACTTTGATATATTATGTACAGTATATAATATGTATTTGGTGTACTTCGATATTTTATGTATAGTATAAATGTATATTTGGTGTATTTTGATATTTCATGTACAGTATATAACATATATTTGGTGAAATTTGATATTTTATGTACAGTATATTTGGTGAAATTTGATATTTTTCGTACAGTATATAAAATGTATTTGATGAGATTTGATATTTTATGTACAGTATATAAAAGATATTTGGTGAAATTTGATAGTTTAAGTGCAGTATATATTATATATTTGGTGAAATTTGCTATTTTATGTACACTATATAATAAATATTTGGTGAAATTTCATACTTTATATACAATGTTTAATATATCTTTGGTGAAATTTGATATTCTATGTACAGTATTTAATACATATTTGGAAAAATTTGATATTTTATGTACAGTATGTAATATATATTTGGTGAAATTTGATATTTTATGTATAGTATATAATATATATTTGGTGTAATTTGATATTTTCTGTACAGTATATAATATATATTTGGTGTACTTTGATATTTTGTGAAGAGTATATAATATATATTGGGTGTACATTGATATTTTATGTACAGTATATAATATATATTTGGTGAAATTTGATATTTTAAGTGCAGTATATAATATATAATTGGTGAAATTTGACATTTTATGTACAGTATGCAACATATATTTGGTGAAATTTGCTATTTTATGTACACTATATAATCAATATTTGGTGAAATTTCATATTTTATGTACAATGTATAATATATCTTTGGTGAAATTTGATATTCTATGTACAGTATATAATATATATTTGTTGAAATTTGGTAGTTTATGTACAGTATATAATAAACATTTGGAGAAATTTGCTATTTTATGTACAGTATATAGTATATAGTTGGTGTACTTTCACATTATATGTACCGTATATAATATATATTTGGTGAACTTTCATATTTTATGTATAGTATATAACATATATTTAGTGAAATTTGATATTTTATGTACAGTATACAGTACATATTTGAAAAAATTTGATATTTTATGTACAGTATGTATTATATATTTGGTGAAATTTGATATTTTATGTACAGTATATATTATATATTTGGTGTAATTTGATATTTTCTGTACAGTATATAATATATATTTGGTGTACTTTGATATTTTGTGAAGAGTATATAATATATATTGGGTGCACATTGATATTTTATGTAGAGTATATAATACATATTTGGTGAAATTTGATATTTTAAGTGCAGTATATAATATATATTTGGTGAAATTTGATATTTTATGTACAGTACGCAACATATATTTGGTGAAATTTGCTATTTTATGTACACTATATAATAAATATTTGGCGAAATTTCATATTTTATGTACAATGTATAATATATCCTTGGTGAAATTTGATATTCTTTTTACAGTATATAATATATATTTGGTGATATTTGGTATTTAATGTACAGCATATAATAAACATTTGGAGAAATTTGCTATTTTGTGTACAGTATATAACATATAGTGGGTGTACTTTGACCTTATATGTACAGTATATAATGTATATTTGGCGAACTTTCATATTTTATGTACAGTATATAACATATATTTAGTGAAATTTGATATTTTATGTACAGTATTTAATACATATTTGGAAAAATTTGATAATTTATGTACAGTATATAATATATATTTGGTGTACTTTGATATTTTGTGAAGAGTATATAATATATATTTGGTGTACATTGATATTTTATGTACAGTATGTAATATATATTTGGTGATATTTGATATTTTAAGTGCAGTATATAATATATATTTGGTGAAATTTGATATTTTATGTTCAGTACGCTACATATATTTGGTGAAATTTGCTATTTTATGTACACTATTTAATAAATATTTGGTGAAATTGTATATTTTATGTACAATGTATAATATATCTTTGGTGAAATTTGATATTCTATGTACAGTATATAATATATATTTGTTGAAATTTGGTATTTTATGTACAGTATATAATAAACATTTGGTGAAATTTGCTATTTTATTTAAAGTATATAATATATAGTTGGTGTACTTTGACCTTATATGTACAGTATATAATATATATTTGTCGAAATTTCATATTGTATGTACAGTATATAACATATATTTAATGAAATTTGATATTTTATGTACAGTATATAATACATATTTGGAAAAATTTGATATTTTATGTACAGTATGTAATATATATTTGGTGAAATTTGATATTTTATGTACAGTATATAATATATATTTGGTGTAATTTGATATTTTCTGTACAGTATATAATATGTATTTGGTGTACTTTGATATTTTGTGAAGAGTATATAATATATATTGAGTGTACATTGATATTTTATGTACAGTATATAATATATATTTGGTGAAATTTGATATTTTAAGTGCAGTATATAATATATATTTGGTGAAATTTGATATTTTATGTACAGTACGCAAAATATATTTGGTGAAATTTGGTATTTTATGTACAGTATATAATAAATATTTGGTGAAATTTCATATCTTATGTACAATGTATAATATATCTTGGGTGAAATTTGATATTCTATGTACAGTATATAATATATATTTGTTGAAATTTGGTATTTTATGTACAGTATATAATAAACATTTGGTGAAATTTGCTATTTTATGTACAGTATATAATATATAGTTGGTGTACTTTGACCTTATATGTACAGTATATAATATATATTTGGCGAACTGTTATATTTTATGTACAGTATATAACATATATTTAGTAAAATTTGATATTTTAAGTACAGTATTTAATACATATTTGGAAAAATTTGATATTTTATGTTCAGTATTTAATATATATTTGGTGAAATTTGATATTTTATGTATAGTATATAATATACATTTGGTGTAATTTGATATTTTCTGTACAGTATATAATATATATTTGGTGTACTTTGATATTTTGTGAAGAGTATATAATATATATTGGGTGTACATTGATATTTTATGTACAGTATATAATGTATATTTGGTGAAATTTGATATTTTAAGTGCAGTATATAATATATATTTGGTGAAATTTGATATTTTATCTACAGTACACAACATATATTTGGTGAAATTTGCTATTTTATGTACACTATATAATAAATATTTGCTGAAATTTCATATTTTATGTACAAGGTATAATATATCTTGGGTGAAATTTGATATTCTATGTACAGTATATAATATATATTTGTTGAAATTTGGTATTTTATGTACAGTATATAATAAACATTTGGTGAAATTTGCTATTTTATGTAAAGTATATAATATATAGTTGGTGTACTTTGACATATGTACAGTATATAATATATATTTGGCGAACTTTCATATTTTATGTACAGTATATAACATATATTTAATGAAATTTGATATTTTATGTACAGTATTTAATACATATTTGGAAAAATTTGATATTTTATGTACAGTATGTAATATATATTTGGTGAAATTTGATATTTTATGTACAGTATATTTTATATATTTGGTGTAATTTGATATTTTCTGTACAGTATATAATATGTATTTGGAGTACTTTGATATTTTGTGAAGAGTATATAATATATATTGGGTGTACATTGATATTTTATGTAGAGTATATAATATATATTTGGTGAAATTTGATATTTTAAGTGCAGTATATAATATATATTTGGTGAAATTTGATATTTTATGTACAGTACGCAACATATATTTGGTGAAATTTGGTATTTTATGTACACTATATAATAAATATTTGGTGAAATTTCATATTTTATGTACAATGTATAATATATCTTGGGTGAAATTTGATATTCTATGTACAGTATATAATATATATTTGTTGAAATTTGGTATTTTATGTACAGTATATAATAAACATTTGGTGAAATTTGCTATTTTATGTACAGTATATAATATATAGTTGGTGTACTTTGACCTTATATGTACAGTATTTAATATATATTTGGCGAACTTTCATATTTTATGTACAGAATATAACATATATTTAGTGAAATTTGATATTTTATGTACAGTATTTAATACATAATTGGAAAAATTTGATATTTTATGTTCAGTATTTAACATATATTTGGTGAAATTTGATATTTTATGTACAGTATATAATATATATTTGGTGTAATTTGATATTTTCTGTACAGTATATAATATATATTTGGTGTACTTTGATATTTTGTGAAGAGTATATAATATATATTGGGTGTACATTGATATTTTATGTACAGTATGTAATATATATTTGGTGAAATTTGATATTTTATGTACAGTACGCAACATATATTTGGTGAAATTTGCTATTTTATGTACAGTATATAATAAATATTGGGTGAAATTTCATATTTTATGTACAATGTATAATATATCTTTGGTGAAATTTGATATTCTATGTACAGTATATTATATACATTTGGTGTAATTTGATATTTTCTGTACAGTATATAATATATATTTGGTGTACTTTGATATTTTGTGAAGAGTATATAATATATATTGGGTGTACATTGATATTTTATGTACAGTATATAATATATATTTGGTGAAATTTGATATTTTAAGTGCAGTATATAATATATATTTGGTGAAATTTGATATTTTATGTACAGTACGCAACATATATTTGGTGAAATTTGCTATTTTATGTACACTATACAATAAATATTTGGTGAAATTTCATATTTTATGTACAAGGTATAATATATCTTGGGTGAAATTTGATATTCTATGTACAGTATATAATATATATTTGTTGAAATTTGGTATTTTAAGTACAGTATATAATAAACATTTGGTGAAATTTGCTATTTTATGTAAAGTATATAATATATATTTGGTGTACTTTCACCTTATATGTACAGTATATAATATATATTTGGCGAACTTTCATATTTTATGTACAGTATATAACATATATTTAATGAAATTTGATATTTTATGTACAGTATTTAATACATATTTGGAAAAATTTGATATTTTATGTACAGTATGTAATATATATTTGGTGAAATTTGATATTTTATGTACAGTATATATTATACATTTGGTGTAATTTGATATTTTCTGTACAGTATATAATATGTATTTGGTGTACTTTGATATTTTGTGAAGAGTATATAATATATATTGGGTGTACATTGACATTTTATGTACAGTATATAATATATATTTGGTGAAATTTGATATTTTAAGTGCGGTATATAATATATATTTGGTGAAATTTGATATTTTATGTACAGTACGCAACATATATTTGGTGAAATTTGGTATTTTATGTACACTATATAATAAATATTTGGTGAAATTTCATATTTTATGTACAATGTATAATATATCTTGGGTGAAATTTGATATACTATGTACAGTATATAATATATATTTGTTGAAATTTGGTATTTTATGTACAGTATATAATAAACATTTGGTGAAATTTGCTATTTTATGTACAGTATATAATATATAGTTGGTGTACTTTGACCTTATATGTACAGTATATAATATATATTTGGCGAACTTTTATATTTTATGTACAGTATATAACATATATTTAGTGAAATTTGATATTTTATGTACAGTATTTAATACATATTTGGAAAAATTTGATATTTTATGTACAGTATATAATATATATTTGGTGTACTTTGATATTTTGTGAAGAGTATATAATATATATTGGGTGTACATTGATATTTTCTGTACAGTATATAATATATATTTGGTGAAATTTGATATTTTAAGTGCAGTATATAATATATATTTAGTGAAATTTGATATTTTATGTACAGTACGCAACATATATGTGGTGAAATTTGCTATTTTATGTACAGTATATAATAAATATTTGGTGAAATTTCATATTTTATGTACAATGTATAATATATCTTTGGTGAAATTTGATATTCTATGTACAGTATATAATATATATTTGTTGAAACCTGGTATTTTATGTACAGTATATAATAAACATTTGGTGAAATTTGCTATTTTATGTACAGTATATAATATATGGTTGGTGTACTTTGACCTTATATTTACAGTATATAATATATATTTGGTGAACTTTCATATTTTATGTACAGTATATAACATATATTTAGTGAAATTTGATATTTTATGTACAGTATTTGATACATATTTGGAAAAATTTGATATTTTATGTAAAGTATATAATACACATTTGGTTAAATTTGATATTTTATGTACAGTATATAATATATATTTGGTGTAATTTGATATTTTCTTTACAGTATATAATATATATTTGGTGTACTTTGATATTTTGTGAAGAGTATATAATATATATTGGGTGTACATTGATATTTTATGTACAGTATATAATATATATTTGGTGAAATTTGATATTTTAAGTGCAGTATGTAGTACATATTTGGTGAAATTTGATATTTTATGTACAGTACGCAACATATATTTCGTGAAATTTGCTATTTTATGTACACTATATAATAAATATTTGGTGAAATTTCATATTTTATGTACAATGTATAATATATCTTGGGTGAAATTTGATATTCTATGTACAGTATATAATATATATTTGTTGAAATTTGGTATTTTATGTACAGTATATAATAAACATTTGGTGAAATTTGCTATTTTATGTACAGTATATAGTATATAGTTGGTGTACTTTCACATTATATGTACAGTATATAATATATATTAGGTGAACTTTCATATTTTATGTACGGTATTTAATACATATTTGGAAAAATTTTATATTTTATGTACAGTATGTAATGTATATTTGGTGAAATTTGATATTTTATGTACAGTATATAATATATATTTGGTGTAATTTGATATTTTCTGTACTGTATATAATATATATTTGGTGTACTTTGATATTTTGTGAAGAGTATATAATATATATTGGGTGTACATTGATATTTTATGTACAGTATATAATATATATTTGGTGAAATTTGATATTTCAAGTGCAGTATATAATATATATTTCGTGAAATTTGATATTTTATGTACAGTACGCATCATATATTTGGTGAAATTTGCTATTTTATGTACACTATATAATAAATATTTGGTGAAATTTCATATTTTATGTACATTGTATAATATATCTTGGGTGAAATTTGATATTCTATGTACAGTATATAATATATATTTGTTGAAATTTGGTATTTTATGTACAGTATATAATAAACATTTGGTGAAATTTGCTATTTTATGAACAGTATATTATTTATAGTAGGTGTACTTTGACCTTACATGTACAGTATATAATATATATTTGGCGAACTTTCATATTTTATGTACAGTATATAACATTTATTTAGTGAAATTTGATATTTTATGTACAGTATTCAATACATATTTGAAAAAATTTGATATTTTATGTACAGTATGTAATATATATTTGGTGAAATTTGATATTTTATGTATAGTATATAATATACATTTGGTGTAATTTGATATTTTCTGTACAGTATATAATATATATTTGGTGTACTTTGATATTTTGTGAAGAGTATATAATATATATTGGGTGTACATTGATATTTTATGTACAGTATATAATGTATATTTGGTGAAATTTGATATTTTGTGAAGAGTATACAATATATATTGGGTGTACATTGATATTTTAAGTAGAGTATATAATATATATTTGGTGAAATTTGATATTTTAAGTGCAGTATATAATATATATTTGGTGAAATTTGATATTTTATGTACAGTACGCAACATATATTTGGTGAAATTTGCTTTTATGTACACTATATAATAAATATTTGGAGAAATTTCATATTTTATGTACAAGGTATAATATATCTTGGGTGAAATTTGATATTCTATGTACAGTATATAATATATATTTGTTGAAATTTGGTATTTTATGTACAGTATATAATAAACATTTGGTGAAATTTGCTATTTTATCTACAGTATATAGTATATAGTAGGTGTACTTTCACATTACATGTACAGTATATTATATATATTTGGTGAACTTTCATATTTTATGTATAGTATATAACATATATTTAGTGAAATTTGATATTTTATGTACAGTATACAATACATATTTGAAAAAATTTGATATTTTATGTACAGTATGTAATATATATTTGGTGAAATTTGATATTTTATGTACAGTATATATTATATATTTGGTGTAATTTGATATTTTCTGTACAGTATATAATATATGTTTGGTATACTTTGATATTTTGTGAAGAGTATATAATATATATTGGGTGTACATTGATATTTTATGTACAGTATATAATATATATTTGGTGAAATTTGATATTTTAAGTGCAGTATATAGTATATATTTGGTGAAATTTGATATTTTATGTACAGGACGCAACATATATTTGGTGAAATTTGCTATTTTATGTACACTATATAATAAATATTTGGTGAAATTTCATATTTTATGTACAATGTATAATATATCTTTGGTGAAATTTGATATTCTATGTACAGTATATAATATATATTTGTTGAAATTTGGTATTATATGTACAGTATATAATAAACATTTGGTGAAATTTGCTATTTTATGTACAGTATATAGTATACAGTTGGTGTACTTTCACATTATATGTACAGTATATAACATATATTTGGTGAAGTTTCATATTTTATGTACAGTATATAACATATATTTAGTGAAATTTGATATTTTATGTACAGTATACAATACATATTTGAAAAAATTTGATATTTTATGTACAGTATGTAATATATATTTGGTGAAATTTGATATTTTATGTATAGTATATATTATATATTTGATGTAATTTGATATTTTCTGTACAGTATATAATATATTTGGTGTACTTTGATATTTTGTGAAGAGTATATAATATATATTGGGTGTACATTGATATTTTATGTACAGTATATAATATATATTTGGTGAAATTTGATATTTTAAGTGCAGTATATAATATATATTTGGTGAAATTTGATATTTTATGTACAGTATGCAACATATATTTGGTGAAATTTGCTATTTTATGTACACTATATGATAAATATTTGGTGAAATTTCATATTTTATGTACAATGTATAATATATCTTTGGTGAAATTTCATATTCTATGTACAGTATATAATATATATTTGTTGAAATTTGGTATTTTATGTACAGTATATAATAAACATTTGGTGAAATTTGCTATTTTATGTACAGTATATAGTATATAGTTGGTGTACTTTCACATTATATGTACAGTATATAATATATATTTGGTGAACTTTCATATTTTATGTACAGTATATAACATATATTTAGTGAAATTTGATATTTTATGTACAGTATGCAATATATATTTGGAAAAATTTGATTATTTATGTACAGTATGTAATATATATTTGGTGAAATTTGATATTTTATGTACAGTATATAATAAACATTTGGTGAAATTTGTTATTTTATGTACAGTATTTAATATATTGTTGGTGTACTTTGACCTTATATGTACAGTATATAATATACATTTGGCGAACTTTCATATTTTATGTACAGTATATAACATATATTTATTGAAATTTGATATTTTATGTACAGTATTTAATACATATTTGGAAAAATTTGATATTTTTTGTACAGTATGTAATATATATTTCGTGAAATTTGATATTTTATGTACAGTACATAATATATATTTGGTGTAATTTGATATTTTCTGTACAGTATATAATATATATTTGGTGTACTTTGATATTTTGTGAAGAGTATATAATATATATTGGGTGTACATTGATATTTTATGTACAGTATATAATATATATTTTGTGAAATTTGATATTTTAAGTGCAGTATAAAATATATATTTGGTGAAATTTGATATTTTATGTACAGTACGCAACATATATTTGGTGAAATTTGCTATTTTATGTACACTATATAATAAATATTTGGTGAAATTTCATATTTTATGTACAATGTATAATATATCTTTGGTGAAATTTGATATTCTATGTACAGTATATAATATATATCTGTTGAAATTTGGTATTTCATGTACAGTATATAATAAACATTTGGAGAAATTTGCTATTTTATGTACAGTATATAGTATATAGTTGGTGTACTTTCACATTATATGTACAGTATATAATATATATTTGGTGAAATTTCATATTTTATGTACAGTACATAACATATATTTAATGAATTTTGATATTTTATGTACAGAATACAGTACATATTTGAAAAAATTTGATATTTTATGTACAGTATGTAATATATATTTGTTGAAATTTGATATTTTATGTACAGTATATATTATATATTTGGTGTAATTTGATATTTTCTGTACAGTATATAATATATATTTGGTGTACTTTGATATTTTGTGAAGAGTATATAATATGTATTGGGTGTACATTGATATTTTATGTAGAGTATATAATATATATTTGGTGAAATGTGATATTTTACGTGCAGTATATAATATATATTTGGTGAAATTTGATATTTTATGTACAGTACGCAACATATATTTGGTGAAATTTGCTATTTTATGTACAGTATATAATAAATATTTGGCGAAATGTCATATTTTATGTACAATGTATAATATATCTTTGGTGAAATTTGATATTCTTTGTACAGTATATAATATATATTTGTTGATATTTGGTATTTAATGTACAGTATATAATAAACAATTGGAGAAAGTTGCTATTTTATGTACAGTACATAATATATAGTTGGTGTACTTTGACTTTATATGTACAGTATATAATATATATTTGGCGAACTTTCATATTTTATGTTCAGAATATAACATATATTTAGTGAAATTTGATATTTTATGTACAGTATATAATATATATTTGGTGAAATTTGATATTTTATGTACAGTACGCAACATATATTTGGTGAAATTTGCTATTTTATGTACACTATATAATAAATATTTGGTGAAATTTCATATTTTATGTACAATGTATAATATATCTTTGGTGAAATTTGATATTCTATGTACAGTATATAATATATATTTGTTGAAATTTGGTATTTTATGTACAGTATATAATAAACATTTGGTGAAATTTGCTATTTTATGTACAATATATAGTATAAAGTTGGTGTACTTTCACATTATATGTCCAGTATATAACATATATTTGGTGAAATTTCATATTTTATGTACAGTACATAACATATATTTAGTGAAACTTGTTATTTTATGTACAGTATATAATACATATTTGAAAAAATTTGATATTTTATGTACAGTATGTAATATATATTTGGTGAAATTTGATATTTTATGTACAGTATATAATATATATTTGGTGTAATTTGATATTTTCTGTACAGTATATAATATATATTTGGTGTACTTTGATATTTTGTGAAGAGTATATAATATGTATTGGGTGTACATTGATATTTTATGTAGAGTATATAATATATATTTTGTGAAATTTGATATTTTAACTGCAGTGTATAATATATATTTCGTGAAATTTGATATTTTATGTACAGTACGCAACATATATTTGGTGAAATTTGCAATTTTATGTACACTATATAATAAATATTTGGTGAAATTTCATATTTTATGTACAGTGTATAATATATCCTTGGTGAAATTTCATATTCTATGTACAGTATATAATATATATTTGTTGAAATTTGGTATTTTATGTACAGTATATAATAAACATTTGGAGAAATTTGCTATTTTATATACAGTACATAATATATAGTTGTTGTACTTTGACTTTATATGTACAGTATATAATATATATTTGGCGAACTTTCATATTTTATGTACAGAATATAACATATATTTAGTGAAATTTGATATTTTATGTACAGTATTTAATACATATTTGGAAAAATTTGATATTTTATGTTCAGTATGTAACACATATTTGGTGAAATTTGATATTTTATGTATAGTATATAATATACATTTGGTGTAATTTGATATTTTCTGTACAGTATATAATATATATTTGGTGTACTTTGATATTTTGTGAAGAGTATATAATATATATTGGGTGTACATTGATATTTTATGTTGAGTATATAATATATATTTGGTGAAATTTGATATTTTAAGTGCAGTATATAATATATATTTGGTGAAATTTGATATTTTATGTACAGTACGCAACATATATTTGGTGAAATTTGCTTTTATGTACACTATATAATAAATATTTGGAGAAATTTCATATTTTATGTACAAGGTATAATATATCTTGGGTGAAATTTGATATTCTATGTACAGTATATAATATATATTTGTTGAAATTTGGAATTTTATGTACAGTATATAATAAACATTTGGTGAAATTTGCTATTTTATGTAAAGTATATAATATATAGTTGTTGTACTTTGACCTTATATGTACAGTATATAATATATATTTGGCGAATTTTCATATTTTATGTACAGTATATAACATATATTTAATGAAATTTGATATTTTATGTACAGTATTTAATACATATTTGGAAAAATTTGATATTTTATGTACAGTATGTAATATATATTTGGTTAAATTTGATATTTTATGTACAGTATATATTATATATTTGGTGTAATTTGATATTTTCTGTACAGTATATAATATATATTTGGTGTACTTTGATATTTTGAGAAGAGTATATAATATATATTGGGTGTACATTGATATTTTATGTACAGTACATAATATATATTTGGTGAAATTTGATATTTTAAGTGCAGTATATAATATATATTTGGTGAAATTTGATATTTTATGTACAGTACGCAACATATATTTGGTGAAATTTGCTATTTTATGTACACTATATAATAAATATTTGGTGAAATTTCATATTTTATGTACAATGTATAATATATCTTGGGTGAAATTTGATATTCTATGTACAGTATATAATATATATTTGTTGAAATTTGGTATTTTATGTACAGTATATAATAAACATTTGGTGAAATTTGCTATATTATGTACAGTATATAATATATAGTTGGTGTACTTTGACCTTATATGTACAGTATATAATATATATTTGGCGAAGTTTTATATTTTATGTACAGTATATAACATATATTTAGTGAAATTTGATATTTTATGTACAGTATTTAATACATATTTGGAAAAATTTGATATTTTATGTACAGTATGTAATATATATTTGGTGAAATTTGATATTTTATGTACAGTATATATTATATATTTGGTGTAATTTGATATTTTCTGTACAGTATATAATATGTATTTGGTGTACTTTGATATTTTGTGAAGAGTATATAATATATATTGGGTGTACATTGATATTTTATGTAGAGTATATAATATATATTTGGTGAAATTTGATATTTTAAGTGCAGTATATAATATATATTTGGTGAAATTTGATATTTTATGTACAGTATACTATACATATTTGAAAAAATTTGATATTTTATGTACAGTATGTAATATATATTTGGTGAAATTTGATATTTTCTGTACAGTATATATTATATATTTGGTGTAATTTGATATTTTCTGTACAGTATATAATATATATTTGGTGTACTTTGGTATTTTGTGTACAGTATATAATGTATATTTGGTGAAATTTGATATTTTACGTGCAGTACATAGTATATATATGGTGACATTTGATATTTTATGTACAGTACGCAACATATATTTGGTGAAATTTGCTATTTTATGTACACTATATAATAAATATTTGGTGAAATTTCATATTTTATGTACAATGTATAATATATCTTTGGTGAAATTTGATGTTCTATGTACAGTATATAATATATATTTGTTGAAATTTGGTATTTTATGTACAGTATATAATAAACATTTGGTGAAATTTGCTAATTTATGTACAGTATATAGTATATAGTTGGTGTACTTTCACATTATATGTACAGTATATAATATATATTTGGTAAACTTTCATATTTTATGTACAGTATATAACATATATTTAGTGAAATTTGATATTTTATGTACAGTATACTATACATATTTGAAAAAATTTGATATTTTATGTACTGTATGTAATATATATTTGGTGAAATTTGATATTTTATGTACAGTATATAATATATATTTGGTGTACTTTGATATTTTCTGTACAGTATATAATATATGTTTGGTGTACTTTGATATTTTGTGAAGAGTATATAATATATATTGGGTGTACATTGATATTTTATGTACAGTATATAATATATATTTGGTGATATTTGATATTTTAAGTGCAGTATATAATATATATTTGGTGAAATTTGATATTTTATGTACAGTACGCAACATATATTTGGTGAAATTTGCAATTTTATGTACACTATATAATAAATATTTGGTGAAATTTCATATTTTATGTTCAATGTATAATATATCTTTGGTGATATTTGATATTTTATGTACAGTATATAATATAAATTTGTTGAAATTTGGTATTTTATGTACAGTATATAATAAACTTTTGGTGAAATTTGCTATTTTATGTACAGTATATAGTATATAGTTGGTGTGCTTTCACATTATATGTACAGTATGTAATATATATTTGGCGAACTTTCATATTTTATGTACAGTATATAACATATATTTAGTGAAATTTGATATTTTATGTACAGTATACTATACATATTTGAAAAAATTTGATATTTTATGTACATTATGTAACTTATATTTGGTGAAATTTGATATTTTATGTATAGTATATAATATATATTTGGTGTAATTTGATATTTTCTGTATAGTATATAATATATATTTGGTGTACTTTGATATTTTGTGAAGAGTATATAATATATATTGGGTGTACATTGATATTTTATGTACAGTATATAATATATATTTGGTGAAATTTGATATTTTAAGTGCAGTATGTAATATTTATTTGGTGAAATTTGACATTTTATGTACAGTACGCAACATATATTTGGTGAAATTTGCTATTTAATGTACACTATATAATAAATATTTGGTGAAATTTAATATTTTATGTACAATGTATAATATATCTTTGGTGAAATTTGATATTCTATGTACAGTATATAATATATATTTGTTGAAATTTGGTATTTTATGTACAGTATATAATAAACATTTGGAGAAATTTGCTATTTTATGTATAGTATATAGTATATAGTTGGTGTACTTTCACATTATATGTACATTATATAATATATATTTGGTGAACTTTCACATTTTATGTACAGTATATAACATATATTTAGTGAAATTTGATATTTTATGTACAGTATACAGTACATATTTGAAAAAATTTGATATTTTATGTACAGTATATAACATATATTTACTGAAATTTGACATTTTATGTACAGTATTTAATACGTATTTGGAAAAATTTGATATTTTATGTACAGTATGTAACATATATTTGGTGAAATTTGATATTTTATGTACAGTATATAATATATATTTGGTGTAATTTGATATTTTCTGTACAGTATATAATATATATTTGGTGTACTTTGATATTTTGTGAAGAGTATATAATATATATTGGGTGTACATTGATATTTTATGTACAGTATATAATATATATTTGGTGAAATTTGATATTTTAAGTGCAGTGTATAATATATATTTGGTGAAATTTGACATTTTATGTACAGTACTCAACATATATTTGGTGAAATTTGCTATTTTATGTACACTATATAATAAATATTTGGTGAAATTTCATATTTTATGTACAATGTATAATATATCTTTGGTGAAATTTGATATTCTATGCACAGTATATAATATATATTTGTTGAAATTTGGTATTTTATGTACAGTATATAATAAACTTTTGGTGAAATTTGCTATTTTGTGTACAGTATATAGTATATAGTTGGTGTACCTTCACATTATATGTACAGTATATAATATATATTTGGCGAACTTTCATATTTTATGTACAGTATATAACATATATTTAGTGAAATTTGATATTTTATGTACAGTATACTATACATATTTGAAAAAATTTGATATTTTATGTACATTATGTAACTTATATTTGGTGAAATTTGATATTTTATGTATAGTATATATTATATATTTGGTGTAATTTGATATTTTCTGTACAGTATATAATATATATTTGGTGTACTTTGATATTTTGTGAAGAGTATATAATATATATTGGGTGTACATTGATATTTTATGTACAGTATATAATATATCTTTGGTGAAATTTGATATTCTATGTACAGTATGCAATATATATTTGTTGAAATTTGGTATTTTATGTACAGTATATAATAAACATTTGGAGAAATTTGCTATTTTATGTACAGTATATAGTATATAGTTGGTGTACTTTCACATTATATGTACAGTATATAATATATATTTGGTGAACTTTCACATTTTATGTACAGTATATAACATATATTTAGTGAAATTTGATATTTTATGTACAGTATACAGTACATATTTGAAAAAATCTGATATTTTATTTACAGTATATAACATATATTTAGTGAAATTTGATATTTTATGTACAGTATTTTATACATATTTGGAAAAATTTGATATTTTATGTAAAGTATGTAACATATATTTGGTGAAATTTGATATTTTATGTACAGTATATAATATATATTTGGTGTAATTTGATATTTTCTGTACAGTATATAATACATGTTTGGTGTACTTTGATATTTTGTGAAGAGTATATAATATATATTGGGTGTACATTGATATTTTATGTACAGTATATAATATATATTTGGTGAAATTTGATATTTTAAGTGCAGTGTATAATATATATTTGGTGAAATTTGACATTTTATGTACAGTACGCAACATATATTTGGTGAAATTTGCTATTTTATGTACACTATATAATAAATATTTGGTGAAATTTCATATTTTATGTACAATGTATAATATATCTTTGGTGAAATTTGATATTCTATGTACAGAATATAATATATATTTGTTGAAATTTGGTATTTTATGTACAGTATATAATAAACATTTGGAGAAATTTGCTATTTTATGTACAGTATATAGTATATAGTTGATGTACTTTCACATTATATGTACAGTATATAATATATATTTGGTGAACTTTCATATTTAATGTACGGTATATAACATATATTTAGTGAAATTTGATATTTTATGTACGGTATACAGTACATATTTGAAAAAATTTGATATTTTTTGTACATTATGTAATATATATTTGGTGAAATTTGATATTTTATATACAGTATATTTTATATATTTGGTGTAATTTGATATTTTCTGTACAGTATATAATATATATTTGGTGTACTTTGATATTTTGTGAAGAGTATATAATATATATTGGGTGTACATTGATATTTTATTTACAGTATATAATATATATTTGGTGAAATTTGATATTTTAAGTGCAGTATATAATATATATTTGGTGAAATTTGACATTTTATGTACAGTACGCAACATATATTTGGTGAAATTTGCTATTTTATGTACACTATATAATAAATATTTGGTGAAATTTCATATTTTATGTACAATGTATAATATATCTTTGGTGAAATTTGATATTCTATGTACAGTATATAATATATATTTGTTGAAATTTGGTATTTAATGTACAGTATATAATAAACATTTGGAGAAACTTGCTATTTTATGTACAGTATATAATATATAGTGGGTGTACTTTGACCTTATATGTACAGTATATAATGTATATTTGGCGAACTTTCATATTTTATGTACAGTATATAACATATATTTAGCGAAATTTGATATTTTATGTACAGTATTTAATACATATTTGGAAAAATTTGATATTTTCTGTACAGTATATAATATATATTTGGTGTACTTTGATATTTTGTGAAGAGTATATAATATATATTGGTGTACATTGATATTTCATGTACAGTATATAATATATATTTGGTGAAATTTGATATTTTAAGTGCAGTATATAATATATATTTGGTGAAATTTGATATTTTATGTACAGTACGCAACATATATTTGGTGAAATTTGCTATTTTATGTACACTATATAATAAATATTTGGTGAAATTTCATATTTTATGTACAATGTATAATATATCTTTGGTGAAATTTGATATTCTATGTACAGTATATAATATATATTTGTTGAAATTTGGTATTTTACGTACAGTATATAATAAACTTTTGGTGAAATTTGCTATTTTATGTACAGTATATAGTATATAGTTGGTGTACTTTCACATTATATGTACAGTATGTAATATATATTTGGCGAACTTTAATATTTTATGTACAGTATATAACATATATTTAGTGAAATTTGATATTTTATGTACAGTATACTATACATATTTGAAAAAATTTGATATTTTATGTACATTATGTAACTTATATTTGGTGAAATTTGATATTTTATGTATAGTATATAATATATATTTGGTGTAATTTGATATTTTCTGTACATTATATAATATATATTTGGTGTACTTTGATATTTTGTGGAGTATATAATATATATTGGGTGTACATTGATATTTTATGTACAGTATATAATATATCTTTGGTGAAATTTGATATTCCATGTACAGTATGTAATATATATTTGTTGAAATTTGGTATTTTATGTACAGTATATAATAAACATTTGGAGAAATTTGCTATTTTATGTACAGTATATAGTATATAGTTGGTGTACTTTCACATTATATGTACAGTATATAATATATATTTGGTGAACTTTCACATTTTATGTACAGTATATAACATATATTTAGTGAAATTTGATATTTTATGTACAGTGTACAGTACATATTTGAAAAAATCTGATATTTTATGTACAGTATATAACATATATTTAGTTAAATTTGATATTTTATGTACAGTATTTAATACATATTTGGAAAAATTTGATATTTTATGTACAGTATGTAACATATATTTGGTGAAATTTGATATTTTATGTACAGTATATAATATATATTTGGTGTAATTTGATATTTTCTGTACAGTATATAATACATGTTTGGTGTACTTTGATATTTTGTGAAGAGTATATAATATATATTGGGTGTACATTGATATTTTATGTACAGTATATAATATATATTTGGTGAAATTTGATATTTTAAGTGCAGTGTATAATATATATTTGGTGAAATTTGACATTTTATGTACAGTACGCAACATATATTTGGTGAAATTTGCTATTTTATGTACACTATATAATAAATATTTGGTGAAATTTCATATTTTATGTACAATGTATAATATATCTTTGGTGAAATTTGATATTCTATGTACAGAATATAATATATATTTGTTGAAATTTGGTATTTTATGTACAGTATATAATAAACATTTGGAGAAATATGCTATTTTATGTACAGTATATAGTATATAGTTGATGTACTTTCACATTATATGTACAGTATATAATATATATTTGGCGAACTTTCATATTTAATGTACGGTATATAACATATATTTAGTGAAATTTGATATTTTATGTACGGTATACAGTACATATTTGAAAAAATTTGATATTTTATGTACAGTATGTAATATATATTTGGTGAAATTTGATATTTTATATACAGTATATTTTATATATTTGGTGTAATTTGATATTTTCTGTACAGTATATAATATATATTTGGTGTACTTTGATATTTTGTGAAGAGTATATAATATATATTGGGTGTACATTGATATTTTATTTACAGTATATAATATATATTTGGTGAAATTTGATATTTTAAGTGCAGTATATAATATATATTTGGTGAAATTTGATATTTTATGTACACTATATAATAAATATTTGGTGAAATTTCATATTTTATGTACAATGTATAATATATCTTTGGTGAAATTTGATATTCTATGTACAGTATATAATATATATTTGTTGAAATTTGGTATTTAATGTACAGTATATAATAAACATTTGGAGAAACTTGCTATTTTATGTACAGTATATAATATATAGTGGGTGTACTTTGACCTTATATGTACAGTATATAATGTATATTTGGCGAACTTTCATATTTTATGTACAGTATATAAAATATATTTAGTGAAATTTGATATTTTATGTACAGTATTTAATACATATTTGGAAAAATTTGATATTTTATGTACAGTATATAATATATATTTGGTGTACTTTGATATTTTGTGAAGAGTATATAATATATATTGGGTGTACATTGATATTTCCTGTACAGTATATAATATATATTTGGTGAAATTTGATATTTTAAGTGCAGTATATAATATATATTTGGTGAAATTTGATATTTTATGTACAGTACGCAACATATATTTGGTGAAATTTGCTATTTTATGTACACTATATAATAAATATTTGGTGAAATTTCATATTTTATGTACAATGTATAATATATCTTTGGTGAAATTTGATATTCTATGTACAGTATATAATATATATTTGTTGAAATTTGGTATTTTATGTACAGTATATAATAAACTTTTGGTGAAATTTGATATTTTATGTACAGTATATAGTATATAGTTGGTGTACTTTCACATTATATGTACAGTATGTAATATATATTTGGCGAACTTTCATATTTTATGTACAGTATATAACATATATTTAGTGAAATTTGATATTTTATGTACAGTATACTATACATATTTGAAAAAATTTGATATTTTATGTACATTATGAAACTTATATTTGGTGAAATTTGATATTTTATGTATAGTATATAATATATATTTGGTGTAATTTGATATTTTCTTTACAGTATATAATATATATTTGGTGTACTTTGATATTTTGTGAAGAGTATATAATATATATTGGGTGTACATTGATATTTTATGTACAGTATATAATATATATTTGGTGAAATTTGATATTTTAAGTGCCGTATGTAATATATTTTTGGTGAAATTTGACATTTTATGTACAGTACGCAACATATATTTGGTGAAATTTGCTATTTTATGTACACTATATAATAAATATTTGGTGAAATTTCATATTTTATGTACAATGTATAATATATCTTTGGTGAAATTTGATATTCTATGTACGGTATATAATATATATTTGTTGAAATTTGGTATTTTATGTACAGTATATAATAAACATTTGGAGAAATTTGCTATTTTATGTATAGTATATAGTATAGAGTTGGTGTACTTTCACATTATATGTACAGTATATAATATATATTTGGTGAACTTTCACATTTTATGTACAGTATATAACATATATTTAGTGAAATTTGATATTTTATGTACAGTATACAGTACATATTTGAAAAAATTTGATATTTTATGTACAGTATATAACATATATTTACTGAAATTTGATATTTTATGTACAGTATTTAATACATATTTGGAAAAATTTGATATTTTATGTACAGTATGTAACATATATTTGGTGAAATTTGATATTTTATTTACAGTATATAATATACATTTGATGTAATTTGATATTTTCTGTACAGTATATAATATATATTTGGTGTACTTTGATATTTTGTGAAGAGTATATAATATATATTGGGTGTACATTGATATTTTATGTACAGTATATAATATATATTTGGTGAAATTTGATATTTTAAGTGCAGTGTATAATATATATTTGGTGAAATTTGACATTTTATGTACAGTACTCAACATATATTTGGTGAAATTTGCTATTTTATGTACACTATATAATAAATATTTGGTGAAATTTCATATTTTATGTACAATGTATAATATATCTTTGGTGAAATTTGATATTCTATGTACAGTATAAAATATATATTTGTTGAAATTTGGTATTTTATGTACAGTATGTAATAAACTTTTGGTGAAATTTGCTGTTTTATGTACAGTATATAGTATATAGTTGGTGTACTTTCACATTATATGTACAGTATATAATATATATTTGGCGAACTTTCATATTTTATGTACAGTATATAACATATATTTAGTGAAATTTGATATTTTATGTACAGTATACTATACATATTTGAAAAAATTTGATATTTTATGTACATTATGTAACTTATATTTGGTGAAATTTGATATTTTATGTATAGTATATAATATATATTTGGTGTAATTTGATATTTTCTGTACAGCATATAATATATATTTGGTGTACTTTGATATTTTGTGAAGAGTATATAATATATATTGGGTGTACATTGATATTTTATGTCCAGTATATAATATATCTTTGGTGAAATTTGATATTCTATGTACAGTATGTAATATATATTTGTTGAAATTTGGTATTTTATGTACAGTATATAATAAACATTTGGAGAAATTTGCTATTTTATGTACAGTATATAGTATATAGTTGGTGTACTTTCACATTATATGTACAGTATATAATATATATTTGGTGAACTTTCACATTTTATGTACAGTGTATAACATATATTTAGTGAAATTTGATATTTTATGTACAGTATACAGTACATATTTGAAAAATTCTGATATTTTATGTACAGTATATAACATATATTTAGTGAAATTTGATATTTTATGTATAGTATATAATATATATTTGGTGTAATTTGATATTTTCTTTACAGTATATAATATATATTTGGTGTACTTTGATATTTTGTGAAGAGTATATAATATATATTGGGTGTACATTGATATTTTATGTACAGTATATAATATATATTTGGTGAAATTTGATATTTTAAGTGCAGTGTATAATATATATTTGGTGAAATTTGACATTTTATGTACAGTACGCAGCATATATTTGGTGAAATTTGCTATTTTATGTACACTATATAATAAATATTTGGTGAAATTTCATATTTTATGTACAGTGTATAATATATCTTTGGTGAAATTTGATATTCTTTGTACAGAATATTATATATATTTGTTGAAATTTGGAATTTTATGTACAGTATATAATAAACATTTGGAGAAATTTGCTATTTTATGTACAGTATATAGTATACAGTTGATGTACTTTCACATTATATGTACAGTATATAATATATATTTGGTGAACTTTCATATTTAATGTACGGTATATAACATATATTTAGTGAAATTTGATATTTTATGTACGGTATAAAGTACATATTTGAAAAAATTTGATATTTTATGTACAGTATGTAATATATATTTGGTGAAATTTGATATTTTATATACAGTATATTTTATATATTTGGTGTAATTTGATATTTTCTGTACAGTATATAATATATATTTGGTGTACTTTGATATTTTGTGAAGAGTATATTATATATTGGGTGTACATTGATATTTTATGTACAGTATATAAAATATATTTGGTGAAATTTGATATTTTAAGTGCAGTATATAATATATATTTGGTGAAATTTGATATTTTATGTACAGTACGCAACATATATTTGGTGAAATTTGCTATTTTATGTACACTATATAATAAATATTTGGTGGAATTTCATATTTTATGTACAATGTATAATATATCTTTGGTGAAATTTTATATTCTATGTACATTATATAATATATATTTGTTGAAATTTGGTATTTAATGTACAGTATATAATAAACATTTGGAGAAACTTGCTATTTTATGTACAGTATATAATATACAGTGGGTGTACTTTGACCTTATATGTACAGTATATAATGTATATTTGGCGAACTTTCATATTTTATGTACAGTATATAACATATATTTAGTGAAATTTGATATTTTATGTACAGTATTTAATACATATTTGGAAAAATTTGATATTTTATGTACAGTATATAATATATATTTGGTGTACTTTGATATTTTGTGAAGAGTATATAATATATATTGGGTGTACATTGATATTTTATGTACAGTATATAATATATTTTTGGTGAAATTTGATATTCTATGTACAGTATGTAATATATATTTGTTGAAATTTGGTATTTTATGTACAGTATATAATAAACATTTGGAGAAATTTGCTATTTTATGTACAGTATATAGTATACAGTTGGTGTACTTTCACATTATATGTACAGTATATAATATATATTTGGTGAACTTTCACATTTTATGTACAGTATATAACATATATTTAGTGAAATTTGATATTTCATGTGCAGTATACAGTACATATTTGAAAAAATCTGATATTTTATGTACAGTATATAACATATAATTAGTGAAATTTGATATTTTATGTACAGTATTTAATACATATTTGGAAAAATTTGATATTTTATGTACAGTATGTAACATATATCTGGTGAAATTTGATATTTTATGTACAGTATATAATATATATTTGGTGTAATTTGATATTTTCTGTACAGTATATAATATATATTTGGTGTACTTTGATATTTTGTGAAGAGTATATAATATATATTGGGTGTACATTGATATTTTATGTACAGTATATAATATATATTTGGTGAAATTTGATATTTTAAGTGCAGTGTATAATATATATTTGGTGAAATTTGACATTTTATGTACAGTACGCAACATATATTTGGTGAAATTTGCTATTTTATGTACACTATATAATAAATATTTGGTGAAATTTCATATTTTATGTACAATGTATAATATATCTTTGGTGAAATTTGATATTCTATGTACAGAATATAATATATATTTGTTGAAATTTGGTATTTTATGTACAGTATATAATAAACATTTGAAGAAACTTGCTATTTTATGTACAGTATATAATATACAGTGGGTGTACTTTGACCTTATATGTACAGTATATAATGTATATTTTGCGAACTTTCATATTTTATGTACAGTATATAACATATATTTAGTGAAATTTGATATTTTATGTACAGTATTTAATACATATTTGGAAAAATTTGATATTTTATGTACAGTATATAATATATATTTGGTGTACTTTGATATTTTGTGAAGAGTATATAATATATATTGGGTGTACATTGATATTTCATGTACAGTATATAATATATATTTGGTGAAATTTGATATTTTAAGTGCAGTATATAATATATATTTGGTGAAATTTGATATTTTACGTACAGTACGCAACATATATTTGGTGAAATTAGCTATTTTATGTACACTATATAATAAATATTTGGTGAAATTTCATATTTTATGTACAATGTATAATATATCTTTGGTGAAATTTGATATTCTATGTACAGTATATAATATATATTTGTTGAAATTTGGTATTTTATGTACAGTATATAATAAACTTTTGGTGAAATTTGCTATTTTATGTACAGTATATAGTATATAGTTGGTGTACTTTCACATTATATGTACAGTATATAGTATATATTTGGCGAACTTTCATATTTTATGTACAGTATATAACATATATTTAGTGAAATTTGATATTTTATGTACAGTATAGTATACATATGTGAAAAAATTTGATATTTTATGTACATTATGTAACTTATATTTGGTGAAATTTGATATTTTATGTATAGTATATAATATATATTTGGTGTAATTTGATATTTTCTGTACAGTATATAATATATATTTGGTGTACTTTGATATTTTGTGAATTGTATATAATATATATTGGGTGTACATTGATATTTTATGTACACTATATAATATATCTTTGGTGAAATTTGACATTCTATGTACAGTATGTAATATATATTTGTTGAAATTTGGTATTTTATGTACAGTATATAATAAACATGTGGAGGAATTTGCTATTTTATGTACAGTATATAGTATATAGTTGGTGTACTTTCACATTATATGTACAGTATATAATATATATTTGGTGAACTTTCACATTTTATGTACAGTATATAACATATATTTAGTGAAATTTGATATTTTATGTACAGTATACAGTACATATTTGAAAAAATCTGATATTTTATGTACAGTATATAACATATATTTAGTGAAATTTGATATTTTATGTACAGTATTTAATACATATTTGGAAAAATTTGATATTTTATGTACAGTATGTAACATATATTTGGTGAAATTTGACATTTTATGTACAGTATATAATATATATTTGGTGTAATTTGATATTTTCTGTACAGTATATAATATATATTTGGTGTACTTTGATATTTTGTGAAGAGTATATAATATATATTGGGTGTACATTGATATTTTATGTACAGTATATAATATATATTTGGTGAAATTTGATATTTTAAGTGCAGTGTATATTATATATTTGGTGAAATTTGACAATTTATGTACAGTACGCAACATATATTTGGTGAAATTTGCTATTTTATGTACACTATATAATAAATATTTGGTGAAATTTCATATTTTATGTACAATGTATCATATATCTTTGGTGAAATTTGATATTCTATGTACAGAATATTATATATATTTGTTGAAATTTGGTATT
This sequence comes from Gorilla gorilla gorilla, assembly GCF_029281585.2. Lineage (NCBI taxonomy): Eukaryota > Metazoa > Chordata > Mammalia > Primates > Hominidae > Gorilla > Gorilla gorilla. Next base: position 7,293,254 of record NC_073246.2, read on the forward strand.
TTATGTACAGTATATAATAAACATTTGGAGAAATTTGCTATTTTATGTACAGTATATAGTATATAGTTGATGTACTTTCACATTATATGTACAGTATACAATATATATTTGGTGAACTTTCATATTTAATGTACGGTATATAACATATATTTAGTGAAATTTGATATTTTATGTACGGTATACAGTACATATTTGAAAAAATTTGATATTTTATGTACATTATGTAATATATATTTGGTGAAATTTGATATTTTATATACAGTATATTTTATATATTTGGTGTAATTTGATATTTTCTGTACAGTATATAATATATATTTGGTGTACTTTGATATTTTGTGAAGAGTATATAATATATATTGGGTGTACATTGATATTTTATGTACAGTATATAATATATATTTGGTGAAATTTGATATTTTAAGTGCAGTATATAATATATATTTGGTGAAATTTGATATTTTATGTACAGTACGCAACATATATTTGGTGAAATTTGCTATTTTATGTACACTATATAATAAATATTTGGTGAAATTTCATATTTTATGTACAATGTATAATATATCTTTGGTGAAATTTGATATTCTATGTACAGTATATAATATATATTTCTTGAAATTTGGTATTTAATGTACAGTATATAATAAAAATTTGGAGAAACTTGCTATTTTATGTACCGTATATAATATATAGTGGGTGTACTTTGACCTTATATGTACAGTATATAATGTATATTTGGCGAACTTTCATATTTTATGTACAGTATATAACATATATTTAGTGAAATTTGATATTTTATGTACAGTATTTAATACATAATTGGAAAAATTTGATATTTTATGTACAGTATATAATATATATTTGGTGTACTTTGATATTTTGTGAAGAGTATATAATATATATTGGGTGTACATTGATATTTCATGTACAGTATATAATATATATTTGGTGAAATTTGATATTTTAAGTGCAGTATATAATATATATTTGGTGAAATTTGATATTTTATGTACAGTACGCAACATATATTTGGTGAAATTTGCTATTTTATGTACACTATATAATAAATATTTGGTGAAATTTCATATTTTATGTACAATGTATAATATATCTTTGGTGAAATTTGATATTCTATGTACAGTATATAATATATATTTGTTGAAATTTGGTATTTTATGTACAGTATATAATAAACTTTTGGTGAAATTTGCTATTTTATGTACAGTATATAGTATATAGTTGGTGTACTTTCACATTATATGTACAGTATGTAATATATATTTGGTGAACTTTCATATTTTATGTACAGTATATAACATATATTTAGTGAAATTTGATATTTTATGTACAGTATTTAATACATATTTGAAAAAATTTGATATTTTATATACATTATGTAACTTATATTTGGTGAAATTTGATATTTTATGTATAGTATATAATATATATTTGGTGTAATTTGATATTTTCTGTACAGTATATAATATATATTTGGTGTACTTTGATATTTTGTGAAGAGTATGTAATATATATTGGGTGTACATTGATATTTTATGTACAGTATATAATATATATTTGGTGAAATTTGATATTTTAAGTGCAGTATGTAATATATATTTGGTGAAATTTGACATTTTATGTACAGTACGCAACATATATTTGGTGAAATTTGCTATTTTATGTACACTATATAATAAATATTTGGTGAAATTTCATATTTTATGTACAATGTATAATATATCTTTGGTGAAATTTGATATTCTATGTACAGTATATAATATATATTTGTTGAAATTTGGTATTTTATGTACAGTATATAATAAACTTTTGGTGAAATTTGCTGTTTTATGTACAGTATATAGTATATAGTTGGTGTACTTTCACATTATATGTACAGTATATAATATATTTTTGGCGAACTTTCATATTTTATGTACAGTATATAACATATATTTAGTGAAATTTGATACTTTATGTACAGTATACTATACATATTTGAAAAAATTTGATATTTTATGTACATTATGTAACTTATATTTGGTGAAATTTGATATTTTATGTATAGTATATAATATATATTTGGTGTAATTTGATATTTTCTGTACAGTATATAATATATATTTGGTGTACTTTGAGATTTTGTGAAGAGTATATAATATATATTGGGTGTACATTGATATTTTATGTACAGTATATAATATATCTTTGGTGAAATTTGATATTCTATGTACAGTATGTAATATATATTTGTTGAAATTTGGTATTTTATGTACAGTATATAATAAACATTTGGAGAAATTTGCTATTTTATGTACGGTATATAGTATACAGTTGGTGTACTTTCACATTATATGTACAGTATATAATATATATTTGGTGAACTTTCACATTTTATGTACAGTATATAACATATATTTAGTGAAGTTTGATATTTTATGTACAGTATACAGTACATATTTGAAAAAATCTGATATTTTATGTACAGTATATAACATATATTTAGTGAAATTTGATATTTTATGTACAGTATTTAATACATATTTGGAAAAATTTGATATTTTATGTAGAGTATGTAACATATATTTGGTGAAATTTGATATTTTATGTACAGTATATAATATATATTTGGTGTAATTTGATATTTTCTGTACAGTATATAATATATATTTGGTGTACTTTGATATTTTGTGAAGAGTATATAATATATATTGGGTGTACATTGATATTTTATGTACAGTATATAATATATATTTGGTGAAATTTGATATTTTAAGTGCAGTGTATAATATATATTTGGTGAAATTTGACATTTTATGTACAGTACGCAACATATATTTGGAGAAATTTGCTATTTTATGTACACTATATAATAAATATTTGGTGAAATTTCATATTTTATGTACAATGTATAATATATCTTTGGTGAAATTTGATATTCTATGTACAGAATATAATATATATTTGTTGAAATTTGGTATTTTATGTACAGTATATAATAAACATTTGGAGAAATTTGCTATTTTATGTACAGCATATAGTATATAGTTGATGTACTTTCACATTATATGTACAGTATATAATATATATTTGGTGAACTTTCATATTTAATGTACGGTATATAACATATATTTAGTGAAATTTGATATTTTATGTACGGTATACAGTACATATTTGAAAAAATTTGATATTTTATGTACAGTATGTAATATATATTTGGTGAAATTTGATATTTTATATACAGTATATTTTATATATTTGGTGTAATTTGATATTTTCTGTACAGTATATAATATATATTTGGTGTACTTTGATATTTTGGAAAGATTATATAATGTATATTGGGTGTACATTGATATTTTATGTACAGTATATAATATATATTTGGTGAAATTTGATATTTTAAGTGCAGTATATAATATATATTTGGTGAAATTTGATATTTTATGTACAGTACGCAACATATATTTGGTGAAATTTGCTATTTTATGTACACTATATAATAAATATTTGGTGAAATTTCATATTTTATGTACAATGTATAATATATCTTTGGTGAAATTTGATATTCTATGTACAGTATATAATATATATTTGTTGAAATTTGGTATTTTATGTACAGTATATAATAAACTTTTGGTGAAATTTGCTATTTTATGTACAGTATATAGTATATAGTTGGTGTACTTTCACATTATATGTACAGTATGTAATATATATTTCGCGAACTTTCATATTTTATGTACAGTATATAACATATATTTAGTGAAATTTGATATTTTATGTACAGTATACTATACATATTTGAAAAAATTTGATATTTTATGTACATTATGAAACTTATATTTGGTGAAATTTGATATTTTATGTATAGTATATAATATATATTTGGTGTAATTTGATATTTTCTTTACAGTATATAATATATATTTGGTGTACTTTGATATTTTGTGAAGAGTATATAATATATATTGGGTGTACATTGATATTTTATGTACAGTATATAATATATATTTGGTGAAATTTGATATTTTAAGTGCCGTATGTAATATATTTTTGGTGAAATTTGACATTTTATGTACAGTACGCAACATATATTTGGTGAAATTTGCTATTTTATGTACACTATATAATAAATATTTGGTGAAATTTCATATTTTATGTACAATGTATAATATATCTTTGGTGAAATTTGATATTCTATGTACAGTATATAATATATATTTGTTGAAATTTGGTATTTTATGTACAGTATATAATAAACATTTGGAGAAATTTGCTATTTTATGTATAGTATATAGTATAGAGTTGGTGTACTTTCACATTATATGTACAGTATATAATATATATTTGGTGAACTTTCACATTTTATGTACAGTATATAACATATATTTAGTGAAATTTGATATTTTATGTACAGTATACAGTACATATTTGAAAAAATTTGATATTTTATGTACAGTATATAACAAATATTTACTGAAATTTGATATTTTATGTACAGTATTTAATACATATTTGGAAAAATTTGATATTTTATGTACAGTATGTAACATATATTTGGTGAAATTTGATATTTTATGTACTGTATATAATATATATTTGGTGTAATTTGATATTTTCTGTACAGTATATAATATATATTTGGTGTACTTTGATATTTTGTGAAGAGTATATAATATATATTGGGTGTACATTGATATTTTATGTACAGTATATAATATATATTTGGTGAAATTTGATATTTTAAGTGCAGTGTATAATATATATTTTGTGAAATTTGACATTTTATGTACAGTACTCAACATATATTTGGTGAAATTTGCTATTTTATGTACACTATATAATAAATATTTGGTGAAATTTCATATTTTATGTACAATGTATAATATATCTTTGGTGAAATTTGATATTCTATGTACAGTATATAATATATATTTGTTGAAATTTGGTATTTTATGTACAGTATATAATAAAATTTGGTGAAATTTGCTATTTTATGTACAGTATATAGTATATAGTTGGTGTACTTTCACATTATATGTACAGTATATAATATATATTTGGCGAACTTTCATATTTTATGTACAGTATATAACATATATTTAGTGAAATTTGATATTTTATGTACAGTATACTATACATATTTGAAAAAATTTGATATTTTATGTACATTATGTAACTTATATTTGGTGAAATTTGATATTTTATGTATAGTATATAATATATATTTGGTGTAATTTGATATTTTCTGTACAGTATATAATATATATTTGGTGTACTTTGATATTTTGTGAAGAGTATATAATATATATTGGGTGTACATTGATATTTTAAGTACAGTATATAATATATCTTTCGTGAAATTTGATATTCTATGTACAGTATGTAATATATATTTGTTGAAATTTGGTATTTTATGTACAGTATATAATAAATATTTGGAGAAATTTGCTATTTTATGTACAGTATATAGTATATAGTTGGTGTACTTTCACATTATATGTACAGTATATAATATATATTTGGTGAACTTTCACATTTTATGTACAGTATATAACATATATTTAGTGAAATTTGATATTTTATGTACAGTATACAGTACATATTTGAAAAAATCTGATATTTTATGTACAGCATATAACATATATTTAGTGAAATTTGATATTTTATGTACAGTATTTAATACATATTTGGAAAAATTTGATATTTTATGTACAGTATGTAACATATATTTGGTGAAATTTGATATTTTATGTACTGTATATAATATATATTTGGTGTAATTTGATATTTTCTGTACAGTATATAATATATATTTGGTGTACTTTGATATTTTGTGAAGAGTATATAATATATATTGGGTGTACATTGATATTTTATGTACAGTATATAATATATATTTGGTGAAATTTGATATTTTACGTGCAGTGTATAATATATATTTGGTGAAATTTGACATTTTATGTACAGTACGCAACATATATTTGGTGAAATTTGCTATTTTATGTACACTATATAATAAATATTTGGTGAAATTTCATATTTTATGTACAATGTATAATATATCTTTGGTGAAATTTGATATTCTTTGTACAGAATATTATATATATTTGTTGAAATTTGGTATTTTATGTTCAGTATATAATAAACATTTGGAGAAATTTGCTATTTTATGTACAGTATATAGTATATAGTTGATGTACTTTCACATTATATGTACAGTATATAATATATATTTGGTGAACTTTCATATTTAATGTACGGTATATAACATATATTTAGTGAAATTTGATATTTTATGTACGGTATACAGTACATATTTGAAAAAATTTGCTATTTTATGTACAGTATGTAATATATATTTGGTGAAATTTGATATTTTATATACAGTATATTTTATATATTTGGTGTAATTTGATATTTTCTGTACAGTATATAATATATATTTGGTGTACTTTGATATTTTGTGAAGAGTATATAATATATATTGGTTGTACATTGATATTTTATGTACAGTATATAATATATATTTGGTGAAATTTGATATTTTAAGTGCAGTATATAATATATATTTGGTGAAATTTGATATTTTATGTACAGTACGCAACATATATTTGGTGAAATTTGCTATTTTATGTACACTATATAATAAATATTTGGTGAAATTTCATATTTTATGTACAATGTATAATATATCTTTGGTGAAATTTGATATTCTATGTACAGTATATAATATATATTTGTTGAAATTTGGTATTTTATGTACAGTATATAATAAACTTTTGGTGAAATTTGCTATTTTATGTACAGTATATAGTATATAGTTGGTGTACTTTCACATTATATGTACAGTATGTAATATATATTTGGCGAACTTTCATATTTTATGTACAGTATATAACATATATTTAGTGAAATTTGATATTTTATGTACAGTATTTAATACATATTTGAAAAAATTTGATATTTTATGTACATTATGTAACTTATATTTGGTGCAATTTGATATTTTATGTATAGTATATAATATACATTTGGTGTAATTTGATATTTTCTGTACAGTATATAATATATATTTGGTGTACTTTGATATTTTGTGAAGAGTATATAATATATATTGGGTGTACATTGATATTTTATGTACAGTATATAATATATATTTGGTGAAATTTGATATTTTAAGTGCAGTATGTAATATATATTTGGTGAAATTTGACATTTTATGTACAGTACGCAACATATATTTGGTGAAATTTGCTATTTTATGTACACTATATAATAAATATTTGGTGAAATTTCATATTTTATGTACAATGTATAATATATCTTTGGTGAAATTTGATATTCTATGTACAGTATATAATATATATTTGTTGAAATTTGGTATTTTATGTACAGTATATAATAAACATTTGGAGAAATTTGCTATTTTATGTATAGTATATAGTATATAGTTGGTGTACTTTCACATTATATGTACAGTATATAATATATATTTGGTGAACTTTCACATTTTATGTACAGTATATAACATATATTTAGTGAAATTTGATATTTTATGTACAGTATACTATACATATTTGAAAAAATTTGATATTTTTTGTACAGTATATAACATATATTTACTGAAATTTGATATTTTATGTACAGTATTTAATACATATTTGGAAAAATTTGATATTTTATGTACAGTATGTAACATATATTTGGTGAAATTTGATATTTTATGTACAGTATATAATATATATTTGGTGTAATTTGATATTTTCTGTACAGTATATAATATATATTTGGTGTACTTTGATATTTTGTGAAGAGTATATAATATATATTGGGTGTACATTGATATTTTATGTACAGTATATAATATATATTTGGTGAAATTTGATATTTTAAGTGCAGTGTATAATATATATTTGGTGAAATTTGACATTTTATGTACAGTACGCAACATATATTTGGTGAAATTTGCTATTTTATGTACACTATATAATAAATATTTGGTGAAATTTCATATTTTATGTACAATGTATAATATATCTTTGGTGAAATTTGATATTCTATGTACAGAATATAATATATATTTGTTGAAATTTGGTATTTTATGTACAGTATATAATAAACATTTGGAGAAATTTTCTATTTTATGTACAGTATATAGTATATAGTTGATGTACTTTCACATTATATGTACAGTATATAATATATATTTGGTGAACTTTCATATTTAATGTATGGTATATAACATATATTTAGTGAAATTTGATATTTTATGTACGGTATACAGTACATATTTGAAAAAATTTGATATTTTATGTACAGTATGTAATATATATTTGGTGAAATTTGATATTTTATATACAGTATATTTTATATATTTGGTGTAATTTGATATTTTCTGTACAGTATATAATATATATTTGCTGTACTTTGATATTTGTGAAGAGTATATAATATATATTGGGTGTACATTGATATTTTATGTACAGTATATAATATATATTTGGTGAAATTTGATATTTTAAGTGCAGTATATAATATGTATTTGGTGAAATTTGATATTTTATGTACAGTACGCAACATATATTTCGTGAAATTTGCTATTTTATGTACACTATATAATAAATATTTGGTGAAATTTCATATTTTATGTACATTGTATAATATATCTTTGGTGAAATTTGATATTCTATGTACAGTATATAATATATATTTGTTGAAATTTGGCATTTAATGTACAGTATATAATAAACATTTGGAGAAACTTGCTATTTTATGTACAGTATATAATATATAGTGGGTGTACTTTGACATTATATGTACAGTATATAATGTATATTTGGCGAACTTTCATATTTTATGTACAGTATATAACATATATTTAGTGAAATTTGATATTTTATGTACAGTATTTAATACATATTTGGAAAAATTTGATATTTTATGTACAGTATATAATATATATTTGGTGTACTTTGATATTTTGTGAAGAGTATATAATATATATTGGGTGTACATTGATATTTCATGTAGAGTATATAATATATATTTGGTGAAATTTGATATTTTAACTGCAGTATATAATATATATTTGGTGAAATTTGATATTTTATGTACAGTATATAATAAATATTTGGTGAAATTTCATATTTTATGTACAATGTATAATATATCTTTGGTGAAATTTGATATTCTATGTACAGTATATAATATATATTTGTTGAAATTTGGTATTTTATGTACAGTATATAATAAACTTTTGGTGAAATTTGCTATTTTATGTACAGTATATAGTATATAGTTGGTGTACTTTCACATTATATGTACAGTATTTAATATATATTTGGCGAACTTTCATATTTTATGTACAGTATATAACATATATTTAGTGAAATTTGATATTTTATGTACAGTATACTATACATATTTGAAAAAATTTGATATTGTATGTACATTACGTTACTTATATTTGGTGAAATTTGATATTTTATTTATAGTATATAATATATATTTGGTGTAATTTGATATTTTCTGTACAGTATATAATATATATTTGGTGTACTTTGATATTTTGTGAAGAGTATATAATATATATTGGGTGTACATTGATATTTTATGTACAGTATATAATATATATTTGGTGAAATTTGATATTTTAAGTGCAGTATGTAATATATATTTGGTGAAATTTGACATTTTATGTACAGTACGCAACATATATTTGGTGAACTTTGCTATTTTATGTACACTATATAATAAATATTTGGTGAAATTTCATATTTTATGTACAATGTATAATATATCTTTGGTGAAATTTGATATTCTATGTACAGTATATAATATATATTTGTTGAAATTTGGTATTTTATGTACAGTATATAATAAACATTTGGAGAAATTTGCTATTTTATGTATAGTATATAGTATATAGTTGGTGTACTTTCACATTATATGTACAGTATATAATATATATTTGGTGAACTTTCACATTTTATGTAGAGTATATAACATATATTTAGTGAAATTTGATATTTTATATACAGTATACAGTACATATTTGAAAAAATTTGATATTTTATGTACAGTATATCACATATATTTACTGAAATTTGATATTTTATGTACAGTATTTAATACATATTTGGAAAAATTTGATATTTTATGTACAGTATGTAACATATATTTGGTGAAATTTGATATTTTATGTACAGTATATAATATATATTTGGTGTAATTTGATATTTTCTGTACAGTATATAATATATATTTGGTGTACTTTGATATTTTGTGAAGAGTATATAATATATATTGGGTGTACATTGATATTTTATGTACAGTATATAATATATATTTGGTGAAATTTGATATTTTAACTGCAGTGTATAATATATATTTGGTGAAATTTGACATTTTATGTACAGTACTCAACATATATTTGGTGAAATTTGCTATTTTATGTACACTATATAATAAATATTTGGAGAAATTTCATATTTTATGTACAATGTATAATATATCTTTGGTGAAATTTGATATTCTATGTACAGTATATAATGTATATTTGTTGAAATTTGGTATTTTATGTACAGTAGATAACAAACTTTTGGTGAAATTTGCTATTTTATGTACAGTATATAGTATATAGTTGGTGTACTTTCACATTATATGTACAGTATATAATATATATTTGGCGAACTTTCATATTTTATGTACAGTATATAACATATATTTAGTGAAATTTGATATTTTATGTACAGTATACTATACATATTTGAAAAAATTTGATATTTTATGTACATTATGTAACTTATATTTGGTGAAATTTGATATTTTATGTATAGTATATAATATATATTTGGTGTAATTTGATATTTTCTGTACAGTATATAATATATATTTGGTGTACTTTGATATTTTGTGAAGAGTATATAATATATATTGGGTGTACATTGATATTTTATGTACAGTATATAATATATCTTTGGTGAAATTTGATATTCTATGTACAGTATGTAATATATATTTGTTGAAATTTGGTATTTTATGTACAGTATATAATAAACATTTGGAGAAATTTGCTATTTTATGTACAGTATATAGTATATAGTTGGTGTACTTTCACATTATATGTACAGTATATAATATATATTTGGTGAACTTTCACATTTTATGTACAGTATATAATATATATTTAGTGAAATTTGATATTTTATGTACAGTATACAGTACATATTTGAAAAAATCTGATATTTTATGTACAGTATATAACATATATTTAGTGAAATTTGATATTTTATGTACAGTATTTGATACATATTTGGAAAAATTTGATATTTTATGTACAGTATGTAACATATATTTGGTGAAATTTGATATTTTATGTACAGTATATAATATATATTTGGTGTAATTTGATATTTTCTGTACAGTATATAATATATATTTGGTGTACTTTGATATTTTGTGAAGAGTATATAATATATATTGGGTGTACATTGATATTTTATGTACAGTATATAATATATATTTGGTGAAATTTGATATTTTAAGTGCAGTGTATAATATATATTTGGTGAAATTTGACATTTTATGTACAGTACGCAACATATATTTGGTGAAATTTGCTATTTTATGTACACTGTATAATAAATATTTGGTGAAATTTCATATTTTATGTACAATGTATAATATATCTTTGGTGAAATTTGATATTCTATGTACAGAATATAATATATATTTGTTGAAATTTGGTATCTTATGTGCAGTATATAATAAACATTTGGAGAAATTTGCTATTTTATGTACAGTATATAGTATATAGTTGATGTACTTTCACATTATATGTACAGTATATAATATATATTTGGTGAACTTTCATATTTAATGTACGGTATATAACATATATTTAGTGAAATTTGATATTTTATGTACGGTATACAGTACATATTTGAAAAAATTTGATATTTTATGTACAGTATGTAATATATATTTGGTGAAATTTGATATTTTATATACAGTATATTTTATATATTTGGTGTAATTTGATATTTTCTGTACAGTATATAATATATATTTGGTGTACTTTGATATTTTGTGAAGAGTATATAATATATATTGGGTGTACAGTGATATTTTATGTACAGTATATAATATATATTTGGTGAAATTTGATATTTTAAGTGCAGTATATAATATATATTTGGTGAAATTTGATATTTTATGTGCAGTACGCAACATATATTTGGTGAAATTTGCTATTTTATGTACACTATAAAATAAATATTTGGTGAAATTTCATATTTTATGTACAATGTATAATATATCTTTGGTGAAATTTGATATTCTATGTACAGTATATAATATATATTTGTTGAAATTTGGTATTTAATATACAGTATATAATAAACATTTGGAGAAACTTGCTATTTTATGTACAGTATATAATATATAGTGGGTGTACTTTGACCTTATATGTACAGTATATAATGTATATTTGGCGAACTTTCATATTTTATGTACAGTATATAACATATATTTAGTGAAATTTGATATTTTATGTACAGTATTTAATACATATTTGGAAAAATTTGATATTTTATGTACAGTATATAATATATATTTGGTGTACTTTGATATTTTGTGAAGAGTATATAATATATATTGGGTGTACATTGATATTTCATGTAGAGTATATAATATATATTTGGTGAAATTTGATATTTTAAGTGCAGTATATAATATATATTTGGTGAAATTTGATATTTTATGTACAGTACGCAACATATATTTGGTGAAATTTGCAATTTTATGGACACTATATAATAAATATTTGGTGAAATTTCATATTTTATGTACATTGTATAATATATCTTTGGTGAAATTTGATATTCTATGTACAGTATATAATATATATTTTTTGAAATTTGGTATTTAATGTACAGTATATAATAAACATTTGGAGAAACTTGCTATTTTATGTACAGTATATAATATATAGTGGGTGTACTTTGACATTATATGTACAGTATATAATGTATATTTGGCGAACTTTCATATTTTATGTACAGTATATAACATATATTTAGTGAAATTTGATATTTTATGTACAGTATACAGTACATATATGAAAAAATTTGATATTTTATGTACAGTATATAACATATATTTACTGAAATTTGATATTTTATGTACAGTATTTAATACATATTTGGAAAAATTTGATATTTTATGTACAGTATGTAACATATATTTGGTGAAATTTGATATTTTATGTACAGTATATAATATATATTTGGTGTAATTTGATATTTTCTGTACAGTATATAATATATATTTGGTGTACTTTGATATTTTGTGAAGAGTATATAATATATATTGGGTGTACATTGATATTTTATGTACAGTATATAATATATATTTGGTGAAATTTGATATTTTAAGTGCAGTGTATAATATATATTTGGTGAAATTTGACATTTTATGTACAGTACTCAACATATATTTGGTGAAATTTGCTATTTTATGTACACTATATAATAAATATTTGGTGAAATTTCATATTTTATGTACAATGTATAATATATCTTTGGTGAAATTTGATATACTATGTACAGTATATAATATATATTTGTTGAAATTTGGTATTTTATGTACAGTATATAATAAACTTTTGGTGAAATTTGCTATTTTATGTACAGTATATAGTATATAGTTGGTGTACTTTCACATTATATGTACAGTATATAATATATATTTGGCAAACTTTCATATTTTATGTACAGTATATAACATATATTTAGTGAAATTTGATATTTTATGTACAGTATACTATACATATTTGAAAAAATTTGATATTTTATGTACATTATGTAACTTATATTTGGTGAAATTTGATATTTTATGTATAGTATATAATATATATTTGGTGTAATTTGATATTTTCTGTACAGTATGTAATATATATTTGGTGTACTTTGATATTTTGCGAAGAGTATATAATATATATTGGGTGTACATTGATATTTTATGTACAATGTATAATATATCTTTGGTGAAATTTGATATTCTATGTACAGAATATAATATATATTTCTTGAAATTTGGTATTTTATGTAGAGTATATAATAAACATTTGGAGAAATTTGCTATTTTATGTACAGTATATAGTATATAGTTGATGTACTTTCACATTATATGTACAGTATATAATATATATTTGGTGAACTTTCATATTTAATGTACGGTATATAACATATATTTAGTGAAATTTGATATTTTATGTACGGTATACAGTACATATTTGAAAAAATTTGATATTTTATGTACAGTATGTAATATATATTTGGTGAAATTTGATATTTTATATACAGTATATTTTATATATTTGGTGTAATTTGATATTTTCTGTACAGTACGCAACATATATTTGGTGAAATTTGCTATTTTATGTACACTATATAATAAATATTTGTTGAAATTTCATATTTTATGTACAATGTATAATATATCTTTGGTGAAATTTGATATTCTATGTACAGTATATAATATATATTTGTTGAAATTTGGTATTTAATGTACAGTATATAATAAACATTTGGAGAAACTTGCTATTTTATGTACAGTATATAATATATAGTGGGTGTACTTTGACCTTATATGTACAGTATATAATGTATATTTGGCGAACTTTCATATTTTATGTACAGTATATAACATATATTTAGTGAAATTTGATATTTTATGTACAGTATTTAATACATATTTGGAAAAATTTGATATTTTATGTACAGTATATAATATATATTTGGTGTACTTTGATATTTTGTGAAGAGTATATAATATATATTGGGTGTTCATTGATATTTCATGTACAGTATATAATATATATTTGGTGAAATTTGATATTTTAAGTGCAGTATATAATATATATTTGGTGAAATTTTATATTTTATGTACAGTACGCAACATATATTTGGTGAAATTTGCTATTTTATGTACACTATATAATAAATATTTGGTGAATTTTCATATTTTATGTACAATGTATAATATATCTTTGGTGAAATTTGATATTCTATCTACAGTATATAATATATATTTGTTGAAATTTGGTATTTTATGTACAGTATATAATAAACTTTTGGTGAAATTTGCTATTTTATGTACAGTATATAGTATATAGTTGGTGTACTTTCACATTATATGTACAGTATGTAATATATATTTGGCGAACTTTCATATTTTATGTACAGTATATAACATATATTTAGTGAAATTTGATATTTTATGTACAGTATACTATACATATTTGAAAAAATTTGATATTTTATGTACATAATGTAACTTATATTTGGTGAAATTTGATATTTTATGTATAGTATATAATATATATTTGGTGTAATTTGATATTTTCTGTACAGTATATAATATATATTTGGTGTACTTTGATATTTTGTGAAGAGTATATAATATATATTGGGTGTACATTGATATTTTATGTACAGTATATAACATATATTTGGTGAAATTTGATATTTTAAGTGCAGTATGTAATATATATTTGGTGAAATTTGATATTTTATGTACAGTACGCAACATATATTTGGTGAAATTTGCTATTTTATGTACACTATATAATAAATATTTGGTGAAATTTCATATTTTATGTACAATGTATAATATATCTTTGGTGAAATTTGATATTCTATGTGCAGAATATAATATATATTTGTTGAAATTTGGTATTTTATGTACAGTATATAATAAACATTTGGAGAAATTTGCTATTTTATGTACAGTATATAGTATATAGTTGATGTACTTTCACATTATATGTACAGTATATAATATATATTTGGTGAACTTTCATATTTAATGTACGGTATATAACATATATTTAGTGAAATTTGATATTTTATGTATGGTATACAGTACATATTTGAAAAAATTTGATATTTTATGTACAGTATGTAATATATATTTGGTGAAATTTGATATTTTATATACAGTATATTTTATATATTTGGTGTAATTTGATATTTTCTGTAAAGTATATAATATATATTTGGTGTACTTTGATATTTTGTGAAGAGTATATAATATATATTGGGTGTACATTGATATTTTAAGTGCAGTATATAATATATATTTGGTGAAATTTGATATTTTATGTACAGTACGCAACATATATTTTGTGAAATTTGCTATTTTATGTACACTATATAATAAATATTTGGTGAAATTTCATATTTTATGTACAATGTATAATATATCTTTGGTGAAATTTGATATTCTATGTACAGTATATAATATATATTTGTTGAAATCTGGTATTTAATGTACAGTATATAATAAACGTTTGGAGAAACTTGCTATTTTATGTACAGTATATAATATATAGTGGGTGTACTTTGACCTTATATGTACAGTATATAATGTATATTTGGCGAACTTTCATATTTTATGTACAGTATATAACATATATTTAGTGAAATTTGATATTTTATGTACAGTATTTAATACATATTTGGAAAAATTTGATATTTTATGTACAGTATATAATATATATTTGGTGTACTTTGATATTTTGTGAAGAGTATATAATATATATTGGGTGTACATTGATATTTCATGTACAGTATATAATATATATTTGGTGAAATTTGATATTTTAAGTGCAGTATATAATATATATTTGGTGAAATTTGATATTTTATGTACAGTACGCAACATATATTTGGTGAAATTTGCTATTTTATGTACACTATATAATAAATATTTGGTGAAATTTCATATTTTATGTACAATGTATAATATATCTTTGGTGAAATTTGATATTCTATGCACAGTATATAATATATATTTGTTGAAATTTGGTATTTTATGTACAGTATATAATAAACTTTTGGTGAAATTTGCTATTTTATGTACAGTATATAGTATATAGTTGGTGTACTTTCACATTATATGTACAGTATGTAATATATATTTGGCGAACTTTCATATTTTATGTACAGTATATAACATATACTTAGTGAAATTTGATATTTTATGTACAGTATACTATACATATTTGAAAAAATTTGATATTTTATGTACATTATGTAACTTATATTTGGTGAAATTTGATATTTTATGTATAGTATATAATATATATTTGGTGTAATTTGATATTTTCTGTACAGTATATAATATATATTGGGTGTACTTTGATATTTTGTGAAGAGTATGTAATATATATTGGGTGTACATTGATATTTTATGTACAGTATATAATATATATTTGGTGAAATTTGATATTTTAAGTGCAGTATGTAATATATATTTGGTGAAATTTGACATTTTATGTACAGTACGCAACATATATTTGGTGAAATTTGCTATTTTATGTACACTATATAATAAATATTTGGTGAAATTTCATATTTTATGTACAGTGTATAATATATCTTTGGTGAAATTTGATATTCTATGTACAGAATAGAATATATATTTGTTGAAATTTGGTATTTTATGTACAGTATATAATAAACATTTGGAGAAATTTGCTATTTTATGTACAGTATATAGTATATAGTTGATGTACTTTCACATTATATGTACAGTATATAATATATATTTGGTGAACTTTCATATTTAATGTACGGTATATAACATATTTAGTGAAATTTGATATTTTATGTATGGTATACAGTACATATTTGAAAAAATTTGATATTTTATGTACAGTATGTAATATATATTTGGTGAAATTTCATATTTTATATACAGTATATTTTATATATTTGGTGTAATTTGATATTTTCTGTACAGTATATAATATACATTTGGTGTACTTTGATATTTTGAGAAGAGTATATAATATATATTGGGTGTACATTGATATTTTAAGTGCAGTATATAATATATATTTGGTGTACTTTGATATTTTGTGAAGAGTATATAATATATATTGGGTGTACATTGATATTTCATGTACAGTATATAATATATATTTGGTGAAATTTGATATTTTAAGTGCAGTATATAATATATATTTGGTGAAATTTGATATTTTATGTACAGTACGCAACATATATTTGGTGAAATTTGCTATTTTATGTGCACTATATAATAAATATTTGGTGAAATTTCATATTTTATGTACAATGTATAATATATCTTTGGTGAAATTTGATATTCTATGTACAGTATATAATATATATTTGTTGAAATTTGGTATTTAATGTACAGTATATAATAAACATTTGGAGAAACTTGCTATTTTATGTACAGTATATAATATATAGTGGGTGTACTTTGACCTTATATGTACAGTATATAATGTATATTTGGCGAACTTTCATATTTTATGTACAGTATATAACATAAATTTAGTGAAATTTGATATTTTATGTACAGTATTTAATACATATTTGGGAAAATTTGATATTTTATGTACAGTATATAATATATATTTGGTGTACTTTGATATTTTGTGAAGAGTATATAATATATATTGGGTGTACATTGATATTTCATGTACAGTATATAATATATATTTGGTGAAATTTGATATTTTAAGTGCAGTATATAATATATATTTGGTGAAATTTGATATTTTATGTACAGTACGCAACATATATTTGGTGAAATTTGCTATTTTATGTACACTATATAATAAATATTTGGTGAAATTTCATATTTTATGTACAATGTATAATATATCTTTGGTGAAATTTGATATTCTATGTACAGTATATAATATATATTTGTTGAAATTTGGTATTTTATGTACAGTATATAATAAACTTTTGGTGAAATTTGCTATTTTATGTACAGTATATAGTATATAGTTGGTGTACTTTCACATTATATGTACAGTATGTAATATATATTTGGCGAACTTTCATATTTTATGTACAGTATATAACATATATTTAGTGAAATTTGATATTTTATGTACAGTATACTATACATATTTGAAAAAATTTGATATTTTATGTACATTATGTAACTTATATTTGGTGAAATTTGAAATTTTATGTATAGTATATAATATATATTTGGTGTAATTTGATATTTTCTGTACAGTATATAATATATATTTGGTGTACTTTGATATTTTGTGAAGAGTATGTAATATATATTGGGTGTACATTGATATTTTATGTACAGTATATAATATATATTTGGTGAAATTTGATATTTTAAGTGCAGTATGTAATATATATTTGGTGAAATTTGACATTTTATGTACAGTACGCAACATATATTTGGTGAAATTTGCTATTTTATGTACACTATAAAATAAATATTTGGTGAAATTTCATATTTTATGTACAATGTATAATATATCTTTGGTGAAATTTGATATTCTATGTACAGTATATAATATATATTTGTTGAAATTTGGTATTTTATGTACAGTATATAATAAACATTTGTAGAAATTTGCTATTTAATGTACAGTATATAGTATATAGTTGGTGTACTTTCACATTATATGTACAGTATATAATATATATTTGGTGAACTTTCACATTTTATGTACGGTATATAACATATATTTAGTGAAATTTGATATTTTATGTACGGTATACAGTACATATTTGAAAAAATTTGATATTTTATGTACAGTATATAACATATATTTAGTGAAATTTGATATTTTATGTACAGTATTTAATACATATTTGGAAAAATTTGATATTTTATGTACAGTATGTAACATATATTTGGTGAAATTTGATATTTTATGTACAGTATATAATATATATTTGGTGTAATTTGATATTTTCTGTACAGTATATAATATATATTTGGTGTACTTTGATATTTTGTGAAGAGTATATAATATATATTGGGTGTACATTGATATTTTATATACAGTATATAATATATATTTGGTGAAATTTGATATTTTAAGTGCAGTGTAGAATATATTTTTGGTGAAATTTGACATTTTTTGTACAGTACGCAACATATATTTGGTGAAATTTGCTATTTTATGTACACTATATAATAAATATTTGGTGAAATTTCATATTTTATGTACAATGTATAATATATCTTTGGTGAAATTTGATATTCTATGTACAGTATATAATATATATTTGTTGAAATTTGGTATTTTATGTACAGTATATAATAAACTTTTGGTGAAATTTGCTATTTTATGTACAGTATATAGTATATAGTTGGTGTACTTTCACATTATATGTACAGTATGTAATATATATTTGGCGAACTTTCATATTTTATGTACAGTATATAACATATATTTAGTGAAATTTGATATTTTATGTACAGTATACTATACATATTTGAAAAAATTTGATATTTTATGTACATTATGTAACTTATATTTGGTGAAATCTGATATTTTATGTATAGTATATAATATATATTTGGTGTAATTTGATATTTTCTTTACAGTATATAATATATATTTGGTGTAGTTTGATATTTTGTGAAGAGTATGTAATATATATTGGGTGTACATTGATATTTTATGTACAGTATATAATATATATTTGGTGAAATTTGATATTTTAAGTGCAGTATGTAATATATATTTGGTGAAATTTGACATTTTATGTACAGTACGCAACATATATTTGGTGAAATTTGCTATTTTATGTACACTATATAATAAATATTTGGTGAAATTTCATATTTTATGCACAATGTATAATATATCTTTGGTGAAATTTGATATTCTATGTACAGAATATAATATATATTTGTTGAAATTTGGTATTTTATGTACAGTATATAATAAACATTTGGAGAAATTTGCTATTTTATGTACAGTATATAGTATATAGTTGATGTACTTTCACATTATATGTACAGTATATAATATATATTTGGTGAACTTTCATATTTAATGTACGGTATATAACATATATTTAGTGAAATTTGATATTTTATGTATGGTATACAGTACATATTTGAAAAAATTTGATATTTTATGTACAGTATGTAATATATATTTGGTGAAATTTGATATTTATATACAGTATATTTTATATATTTGGTGTAATTTGATATTTTCTGTACAGTATATAATATATATTTGGTGTACTTTGATATTTTGTGAAGAGTATATAATATATATTGGGTGTACATTGATATTTTAAGTGCAGTATATAATATATATTTGGTGAAGTTTGATATTTTATGTACAGTACGCAACATATATTTGGTGAAATTTGCTATTTTATGTACACTATATAATAAATATTTGGTGAAATTTCATATTTTATGTACAATGTATAATATATCTTTGGTGAAATTTGATATTCTATGTACAGTATATAATATATATTTATTGAAATTTGGTATTTAATGTACAGTATATAATAAACATTTGGAGAAACTTGCTATTTTATGTACAGTATATAATATATAGTGGGTGTACTTTGACCTTATATGTACAGTATATAATGTATATTTGGGGAACTTTCATATTTTATGTACAGTATATAACATATATTTAGTGAAATTTGATATTTTATGTACAGTATTTAATACATATTTGGAAAAATTTGATATTTTATGTACAGTATATAATATATATTTGGTGTACTTTGATATTTTGTGAAGAGTATATAATATATATTGGGTTTACATTGATATTTCATGTACAGTATATAATATATATTTGGTGAAATTTGATATTTTAAGTGCAGTATATAATATATATTTGGTGGAATTTGATATTTTATGTACAGTACGCAACATATATTTGGTGAAATTTGCTATTTTATGTACACTATATAATAAATATTTGGTGAAATTTCATATTTTATGTACAATGTATAATATATCTTTGGTGAAATTTGATATTCTATGTACAGTATATAATATATATTTGTTGAAATTTGGTATTTTATGTACAGTATATAATAAACTTTGGGGGAAATTTGCTATTTTATGTACAGTATATAGTATATAGTTGGTGTACTTTCACATTATATGTACAGTATGTAATATATATTTGGCGAACTTTCATATTTTATGTACAGTATATAACATATATTTAGTGAAATTTGATATTTTATGTACAGTATACTATACATATTTGAAAAAATTTGATATTTTATGTACATTATGTAACTTATATTTGGTGAAATTTGATATTTTATGTATAGTATATAATATATATTTGGTGTAATTTGATATTTTCTTTACAGTATATAATATATATTTGGAGTAGTTTGATATTTTGTGAAGAGTATGTAATATATATTGGGTGTACATTGATATTTTATGTACAGTATATAATATATATTTGGTGAAATTTGATATTTTAAGTGCAGTATGTAATATATATTTGGTGAAATTTGACATTTTATGTACAGTACGCAACATATATTTGGTGAAATTTGCTATTTTATGTACACTATATAATAAATATTTGGTGAAATTTCATATTTTATGCACAATGTATAATATATCTTTGGTGAAATTTGATATTCTATGTACAGAATATAATATATATTTGTTGAAATTTGGTATTTTATGTACAGTATATAATAAACATTTGGAGAAATTTGCTATTTTATGTACAGTATATAGTATATAGTTGATGTACTTTCACATTATATGTACAGTATATAATATATATTTGGTGAACTTTCATATTTAATGTACAGTATATAACATATATTTAGTGAAATTTGATATTTTATGTATGGTATACAGTACATATTTGAAAAAATTTGATATTTTATGTACAGTATGTAATATATATTTGGTGAAATTTGATATTTATATACAGTATATTTTATATATTTGGTGTAATTTGATATTTTCTGTACAGTATATAATATATACTTGGTGTACTTTGATATTTTGTGAAGAGTATATAATATATATTGGGTGTACATTGATATTTTAAGTGCAGTATATAATATATATTTGGTGAAGTTTGATATTTTATGTACAGTACGCAACATATATTTGGTGAAATTTGCTATTTTATGTACACTATATAATAAATATTTGGTGAAATTTCATATTTTATGTACAATGTATAATATATCTTTGGTGAAATTTGATATTCTATGTACAGTATATAATATATATTTATTGAAATTTGGTATTTAATGTACAGTATATAATAAACATTTGGAGAAACTTGCTATTTTATGTACAGTATATAATATATAGTGGGTGTACTTTGACCTTATATGTACAGTATATAATGTATATTTGGGGAACTTTCATATTTTATGTACAGTATATAACATATATTTAGTGAAATTTGATATTTTATGTACAGTATTTAATACATATTTGGAAAAATTTGATATTTTATGTACAGTATATAATATATATTTGGTGTACTTTGATATTTTGTGAAGAGTATATAATATATATTGGGTGTACATTGATATTTCATGTACAGTATATAATATATATTTGGTGAAATTTGATATTTTAAGTGCAGTATATAATATATATTTGGTGGAATTTGATATTTTATGTACAGTACGCAACATATATTTGGTGAAATTTGCTATTTTATGTACACTATATAATAAATATTTGGTGAAATTTCATATTTTATGTACAATGTATAATATATCTTTGGTGAAATTTGATATTCTATGTATAGTATATAATATATATTTGTTGAAATTTGGTATTTTATGTACAGTATATAATAAACTTTGGGGGAAATTTGCTATTTTATGTACAGTATATAGTAAATAGTTGGTGTACTTTCACATTATATGTACAGTATGTAATATATATTTGGCGAACTTTCATATTTTATGTACAGTATATAACATATATTTAGTGAAATTTGATATTTTATGTACAGTATACTATACATATTTGAAAAAATTTGATATTTTATGTACATTATGTAACTTATATTTGGTGAAATTTGATATTTTATGTATAGTATATAATATATATTTGGTGTAATTTGATATTTTCTTTACAGTATATAATATATATTTGGTGTAGTTTGATATTTTGTGAAGAGTATGTAACATATATTGGGTGTACATTGATATTTTATGTACAGTATATAATATATATTTGGTGAAATTTGATATTTTAAGTGCAGTATGTAATATATATTTGGTGAAATTTGACATTTTATGTACAGTACGCAACATATATTTGGTGAAATTTGCTATTTTATGTACACTATATAATAAATATTTGGTGAAATTTCATATTTTATGCACAATGTATAATATATCTTTGGTGAAATTTGATATTCTATGTACAGAATATAATATATATTTGTTGAAATTTGGTATTTTATGTACAGTATATAATAAACATTTGGAGAAATTTGCTATTTTATGTACAGTATATAGTATATAGTTGATGTACTTTCACATTATATGTACAGTATATAATATATATTTGGTGAACTTTCATATTTAATGTACGGTATATAACATATATTTAGTGAAATTTGATATTTTATGTATGGTATACAGTACATATTTGAAAAAATTTGATATTTTATGTACAGTATGTAATATATATTTGGTGAAATTTGATATTTATATACAGTATATTTTATATATTTGGTGTAATTTGATATTTTCTGTACAGTATATAATATATATTTGGTGTACTTTGATATTTTGTGAAGAGTATATAATATATATTGGGTGTACATTGATATTTTAAGTGCAGTATATAATATATATTTGGTGAAGTTTGATATTTTATGTACAGTACGCAACATATATTTGGTGAAATTTGCTATTTTATGTACACTATATAATAAATATTTGGTGAAATTTCATATTTTATGTACAATGTATAATATATCTTTGGTGAAATTTGATATTCTATGTACAGTATATAATATATATTTATTGAAATTTGGTATTTAATGTACAGTATATAATAAATATTTGGAGAAACTTGCTATTTTATGTACAGTATATAATATATAGTGGGTGTACTTTGACCTTATATGTACAGTATATAATGTATATTTGGGGAACTTTCATATTTTATGTACAGTATATAACATATATTTAGTGAAATTTGATATTTTATGTACAGTATTTAATACATATTTGGAAAAATTTGATATTTTATGTACAGTATATAATATATATTTGGTGTACTTTGATATTTTGTGAAGAGTATATAATATATATTGGGTGTCCATTGATATTTCATGTACAGTATATAATATATATTTGGTGAAATTTGATATTTTAAGTGCAGTATATAATATATATTTGGTGGAATTTGATATTTTATGTACAGTACGCAACATATATTTGGTGAAATTTGCTATTTTATGTACACTATATAATAAATATTTGGTGAAATTTCATATTTTATGTACAATGTATAATATATCTTTGGTGAAATTTGATATTCTATGTATAGTATATAATATATATTTGTTGAAATTTGGTATTTTATGTACAGTATATAATAAACTTTGGGGGAAATTTGCTATTTTATGTACAGTATATAGTATATAGTTGGTGTACTTTCACATTATATGTACAGTATGTAATATATATTTGGCGAACTTTCATATTTTATGTACAGTATATAACATATATTTAGTGAAATTTGATATTTTATGTACAGTATACTATACATATTTGAAAAAATTTGATATTTTATGTACATTATGTAACTTATATTTGGTGAAATTTGATATTTTATGTATAGTATATAATATATATTTGGTGTAATTTGATATTTTCTGTACAGTATATAATATATATTTGGTGTACTTTGATATTTTGTGAAGAGTAGGTAATATATATTGGGTGTACATTGATATTTTATGTACAGTATATAATATATATTTGGTGAAATTTGATATTTTAAGTGCAGTATGTAATATATATTTGGTGAAATTTGACATTTTATGTACAGTACGCAACATATATTTGGTGAAATTTGCTACTTTATGTACACTATATAATAAATATTTGGTGAAATTTCATATTTTATGTACAATGTATAATATATCTTTGGTGAAATTTGATATTCTATGTACAGTATATAATATATGTTTGTTGAAATTTGGTATTTTATGTACAGTATATAATAAACTTTTGGTGAAATTTGCTATTTTATGTACAGTATACTATACATATTTGAAAAAATTTGATATTTTATGTACATTATGTAACATATTTGGTGAAATTTGATATTTTATGTATAGTATATAATATATATTTGGTGTAATTTGATATTTTCTGTACAGTATATAATATATATTTGGTGTACTTTGATATTTTATGTACAGAATATAATATATCTTTGGTGAAATTTGATATTCTATGTACAGTATATAATATATATTTGTTGAAATTTGGTATTTTATGTACAGTATATAATAAACATTTGGAGAAATTTGCTATTTAATGTACAGTATATAGTATATAGTTGGTGTACTTTCACATTATATGTACAGTATATAATATATATTTGGTGAACTTTCACATTTTATGTACAGTATATAACATATATTTAGTGAAATTTGATATTTTATGTACAGTATACAGTACATATTTGAAAAAATCTGATATTTTATGTACAGTATATAACATATATTTAGTGAAATTTGATATTTTATGTACAGTATTTAATACATATTTGGAAAAATTTGATATTTTATGTACAGTATGTAACATATATTTGGTGAAATTTGATATTTTATGTACAGTATATAATATATATTTGGTGTAATTTGATATTTTCTGTACAGTATATAATACATGTTTGGTGTACTTTGATATTTTGTGAAGAGTGTATAATATATATTGGGTGTACATTGATATTTTAAGTGCAGTATATAGTATATATTTGGTGAAATTTGATATTTTATGTACAGTACGCAACATATATTTGGTGAAATTTGCTATTTTATGTACACTATATAATAAATATTTGGTGAAATTTCATATTTTATGTACAATGTATAATATATCTTTGGTGAAATTTGGTATTCTATGTCCAGTATATAATATATATTTGTTGAAATTTGGTATTTTATGTACAGTATATAATAAACATTTGGTGAAATTTGCTATTTTATGTACAGTATATAGTATATAGTTGGTGTACTTTCACATTATATGTACAGTATATAATATATATTTGGTGAACTTTAATATTTTATTTACAGTATATAACATATATTTCGTGAAATTTGATATTTTATGTACAGTATACTATACATATTTGAAAAAATTTGATATTTTATGTACAGTATGTAATATATATTTGGTGAAATTTGATATTTTATGTACAGTATATGTTATATACTTGGTGTATTTTGTTATTTTCTGTACAGTATATAGTATATATTTGTTGTACTTTGATATTTTGTGAAGAGTATATAATATATATTGGGTGTACATTGATATTTTATGTACAGAATATAATATATATTTGGTGAAATTTGATATTTTAAGTGCAGTATATAATATATATTAGGTGAAATTTGATATTTTATGTGCAGTATGCAACATATATTTGGTGAAATTTGCTATTTTATGTACACTATATAATAAATATTTGGTGAAATTTCATATTTTATGTACAATGTGTAATATATGTTTGGTGAAATTTGATATTCTATGTACAGTATATAATATATATTTGTTGAAATTTGGTATTTTATGTACAGTATATAATAAACATTTGGTGAAATTTCTATTTTATGTACACTATATAGTATATAGTTGGTGTACTTTCACATTATATGTACAGTATATAATATATATTTGGTGAACTTTCATATTTTATGTACGGTATTTAATACATATTTGGAATAATTTGATATTTTTTGTACAGTATGTAATACATATTTGGTGAAATTTGATATTTTATGTACAGTATATAATATATATTTGGTGTAATTTTATATTTTCTGTACAGTATATAACATATATTTGGTGTACTTTGATATTTTGTGAAGAGTATATAATATATATTGGGTGTACATTGATATTTTATGTACAGTATATAATATATATTTGGTGAAATTTGATATTTTAAGTGTAGTATATAATATATATTTGGTGAAATTTGATATTTTATGTACAGTACGCAACATATATTTGGTGAAATTTGCTGTTTTATGTACACTATATAATAAATATTTGGTGAAATTTCATATTTTATGTACAATGTATAATATATCTTTGGTGAAATTTCATATTTTATGTACAGTATATAATATATATTTGTTGAAATTTGGTATTTTATGTACAGTATATAATCAACATTTGGTGAAATTTGCTATTTTATGTACAGTATATAGTATATAGTTGGTGTACTTTCACATTATATGTACAGTATATAATATATATTTGGTGAACTTTCATATTTTATGTACAGTATATAACATATATTTAATGAAATTTGATATTTTATGTACAGTATTTAATACATATTTGAAAAAATTTGATATTTTATGTACAGTATGTAATATATGTTTAGTGAAATTTGATATTTTATGTACAGTATATATTATATATTTGGTGTAATTTGATATTTTCTGTACAGTATATAATATATTTGGTGTACTTTGATATTTTGTGAAGAGTATATAATATATATTGGGTGTACATTGATATTTTATGTACCGTATATAATATATATTTGGTGAAATTTGATATTTTAAGTGCAGTATATAATACATATTTGGTGAAATTTGATATTTTATGTACAGTACGCAACATATATTTGGTGAAATTTGCTATTTTATGTACACTATATAATAAATATTTGGTGAAATTTCATATTTTATGTACAATGTATAATATATCTTTGGTGAAATTTGATATTCTATGTACAGTATATAATATATATTTGTTGAAATTTGGTATTTTATGTACAGTATATAATAAACATTTGGTGAAATTTGCTATTTTATGTACAGTATATAATATATAGTTGGTGTACTTAGACCTTATATGTACAGTATATAATATATATTTGGCGAACTTTCATACTTTATGTACAGTATGTAACATATATTTAGTGAAATTTGATATTTTATGTACAGTATTTGATACATATTTGGAAAAATTTGATTTTTTTGTACAGTATGTAATAGATATTTGGTGAAATTTGATATTTTATGTACGGTATATAATATATATTTGGTGTAATTTGATATTTTATGTACAGTATATAATATATATTTGGTGAAATTTGATATTTTAAATGCAGTATATAATATGTATTTGGTGAAATTTGATATTTTATGTACAGTATGCAACATATATTTGGTGAAATTTGCTATTTTATGTACACTATATAATAAATATTTGGTGAAATTTCATATTTTATGTACAATGTGTAATATATCTTTGGTGAAATTTGATATTCTATGTACAGTATATAATATATATTTGTTGAAATTTGGTATTTTATGTACAGTATATAATAAATATTTGGTGAAATTTGCTATTTTATGTACAGTATATAGTATATAGTTGGTGTACTTTCACATTATATGTACAGTATATAATATATATTTGGTGAACTTTCATGTTTTATGTACGGTATTTAATATATATTTGGAATAATTTGATATTTTTTGTACAGTATGTAATACATATTTGGGGAAATTTGATATTTTATGTACAATATATAATATATATTTGGTGTAATTTGATATTTTCTGTACAGTATATAACATATATTTGGTGTACTTTGATATTTTGTGAAGAGTATATAATATATATTGGGTGTACATTGATATTTTATGTACAGTATATAATATATATTTGGTGAAATTTGATATTTTAAGTGTAGTATATAATATATATTTGGTGAAATTTGATATTTTATGTACAGTACGCAACATATATTTGGTGAAATTTGCTGTTTTATGTACACTATATAATAAATATTTGGTGAAATTTCATATTTTATGTACAATGTATAATATATCTTTGGTGAAATTTCATATTTTATGTACAGTATATAATATATATTTGTTGAAATTTGGTATTTTATGTACAGTATATAATCAACATTTGGTGAAATTTGCTATTTTATGTACAGTATATAGTATATAGTTGGTGTACTTTCACATTATATGTACAGTATATAATATATATTTGGTAAACTTTCATATTTTATGTACAGTATATAACATATATTTAGTGAAATTTGATATTTTATGTACAGTATACAATACATATTTGAAAAAATTTGATATTTTATGTACAGTATGTAATATATGTTTGGTGAAATTTGATATTTTATGTATATTATATATTATATATTTGGTGTAATTTGATATTTTCTGTACAGTATATAATATATTTGGTGTACTTTGATATTTTGTGAAGAGTATATAATATATATTGGGTGTACATTGATATTTTATGTACAGTATATAATATATATTTGGTGAAATTTGATATTTTAAGTGCAGTATATAATATATATTTGGTGAAATTTGATATTTTATGTACAGTACGCAACATATATTTGGTGAAATTTGCTATTTTATGTACACTATATAATAAATATTTGGTGAAATTTCATATTTTATGTACAATGTATAATATATCTTTGGTGAAATTTGATATTCTATGTACAGTATATAATATATATTTGTTGAAATTTGGTATTTTATGTACAGTATATAATAAACATTTGGTGAAATTTGCTATTTTATGTACAGTATAGAGTATATAGTTGGTGTACTTTCACATTATATGTACAGTATATAATATATATTTGGTGAACTTTCATATTTTATGTACGGTATTTAATACATATTTGGAATAATTTGATATTTTTTGTACAGTATGTAATACATATTTGGTGAAATTTGATATTTTATGTACAGTATATAATATATATTTGGTGTAATTTGATATTTTCTGTATAGTATATAATATTTATTTGGTGTACTTTGATATTTTGTGAAGAGTATATAATATATATTGGGTGTTCATTGATATTTTATATACAGTATATAATATATATTTGGTGAAATTTGATATTTTAAGTGTAGTATATAATATATATTTGGTGAAATTTGATATTTTTTGTACAGTACGCAACATATATTTGGTGAATTTTGGTATTTTATGTACACTATATAATAAATATTTGGTGAAATTTCATATGTTATGTACAATGTATAATATATCTTTGGTAAAATTTCATATTTTATGTACAGTATATAATATATATTTGTTGAAATTTGGTATTTTATGTACAGTATATAATAAACATTTGGTGAAATTTGCTATTTTATGTACAGTATATAGTATATAGTTGGTGTACTTTCACATTATATGTACAGTATATAATATATATTTGGTGAACTTTCATATTTTATGTACAGTATATAACATATATTTAGTGAAATTTGATATTTTATGTACAGTATACAATACATATTTGAAAAAATTTGATATTTTATGTACAGTATGTAATATATGTTTGGTGAAATTTGATATTTTATGTACAGTATATATTATATATTTGGTGTAATTTGATATTTTCTGTACAGTATATAATATATTTGGTGTACTTTGAGGTTTTGTGAAGAGTATATAATATATATTGGGTGTACATTGATATTTTATGTACAGTATATAATATATATTTGGTGAAATTTGATATTTTATGTGCAGTATATAATATATATTTGGTGAAATTTGATATTTTATGTACAGTACGCAACATATATTTGGTGAAATTTGCTATTTTATGGACACTATATAATAAATATTTGGTGAAATTTCATATTTTATGTACAATGTATAATATATCTTTGGTGAAATTTGATATTCTATGTACAGTATATAATATATATTTGTTGAAATTTGGTATTTTATGTACAGTATATAATAAACATTTGGTGAAATTTGCTATTTTATGTACAGTATATAATATATAGTTGGTGTACTTAGACCTTATATGTACAGTATATAATATATATTTGGCGAACTTTCATACTTTATGTACAGTATGTAACATATATTTAGTGAAATTTGATATTTTATGTACAGTATTTGATACATATTTGGAAAAATTTGATTTTTTTGTACAGTATGTAATAGATATTTGGTGAAATTTGATATTTTATGTACGGTATATAATATATATTTGGTGTAATTTGATATTTTATGTACAGTATATAATATATATTTGGTGAAATTTGATATTTTAAATGCAGTATATAATATGTATTTGGTGAAATTTGATATTTTATGTACAGTATGCAACATATATTTGGTGAAATTTGCTATTTTATGTACACTATATAATAAATATTTGGTGAAATTTCATATTTTATGTACAATGTGTAATATATCTTTGGTGAAATTTGATATTCTATGTACAGTATATAATATATATTTGTTGAAATTTGGTATTTTATGTACAGTATATAATAAATATTTGGTGAAATTTGCTATTTTATGTACAGTATATAGTATATAGTTGGTGTACTTTCACATTATATGTACAGTATATAATATATATTTGGTGAACTTTCATGTTTTATGTACGGTATTTAATATATATTTGGAATAATTTGATATTTTTTGTACAGTATGTAATACATATTTGGGGAAATTTGATATTTTATGTACAATATATAATATATATTTGGTGTAATTTGATATTTTCTGTACAGTATATAACATATATTTGGTGTACTTTGATATTTTGTGAAGAGTATATAATATATATTGGGTGTACATTGATATTTTATGTACAGTATATAATATATATTTGGTGAAATTTGATATTTTAAGTGTAGTATATAATATATATTTGGTGAAATTTGATATTTTATGTACAGTACGCAACATATATTTGGTGAAATTTGCTGTTTTATGTACACTATATAATAAATATTTGGTGAAATTTCATATTTTATGTACAATGTATAATATATCTTTGGTGAAATTTCATATTTTATGTACAGTATATAATATATATTTGTTGAAATTTGGTATTTTATGTACAGTATATAATCAACATTTGGTGAAATTTGCTATTTTATGTACAGTATATAGTATATAGTTGGTGTACTTTCACATTATATATACAGTATATAATATATATTTGGTGAACTTTCATATTTTATGTACAGTATATAACATATATTTAGTGAAATTTGATATTTTATGTACAGTATACAATACATATTTGAAAAAATTTGATATTTTATGTACAGTATGTAACATATGTTTGGTGAAATTTGATATTTTATGTACAGTATATACTATATATTTGGTGTAATTTGATATTTTCTGTACAGTATATAATATATTTGGTGTACTTTGATATTTTGTGAAGAGTATATAATATATATTGGGTGTACATTGATATTTTATGTACAGTATATAATATATATTTGGTGAAATTTGATATTTTAAGTGCAGTATATAATATATATTTGGTGAAATTTGATATTTTATGTACAGTACGCAACATATATTTGGTGAAATTTGCTATTTTATGTACACTATATAATAAATATTTGGTGAAATTTCATATTTTATGTACAATGTATAATATATCTTTGGTGAAATTTCATATTTTATGTACAGTATATAATATATATTTGTTGAAATTTGGTATTTTATTGACAGTATATAATAAACATTTGGTGAAATTTGCTATTTTATGTACAGTATATAGTATATAGTTGGTGTACTTTCACATTATATGTACAGTATATAATATATATTTGGTAAACTTTCATATTTTATGTACAGTATATAACATATATTTAGTGAAATTTGATATTTTATGTACAGTATACAATACATATTTGAAAAAATTTGATATTTTATGTACAGTATGTAATATATGTTTGGTGAAATTTGATATTTTATGTATATTATATATTATATATTTGGTGTAATTTGATATTTTCTGTACAGTATATAATATATTTGGTGTACTTTGATATTTTGTGAAGAGTATATAATATATAGTGGGTGTACATTGATATTTTATGTACAGTATATAATATATATTTGGTGAAATTTGATATTTTAAGTGCAGTATATAATATATATTTGGTGAAATTTGATATTTTATGTACAGTACGCAACATATATTTGGTGAAATTTGCTATTTTATGGACACTATATAATAAATATTTGGTGAAATTTCATATTTTATGTACAATGTATAATATATCTTTGGTGAAATTTGATATTCTATGTACAGTATATAATATATATTTGTTGAAATTTGGTATTTTATGTACAGTATATAATAAACATTTGGTGAAATTTGCTATTTTATGTACAGTATAGAGTATATAGTTGGTGTACTTTCACATTATATGTACAGTATATAATATATATTTGGTGAACTTTCATATTTTATGTACGGTATTTAATACATATTTGGAATAATTTGATATTTTTTGTACAGTATGTAATACATATTTGGTGAAATTTGATATTTTATGTACAGTATATAATATATATTTGGTGTAATTTGATATTTTCTGTACAGTATATAATATTTATTTGGTGTACTTTGATATTTTGTGAAGAGTATATAATATATATTGGGTGTTCATTGATATTTTATATACAGTATATAATATATATTTGGTGAAATTTGATATTTTAAGTGTAGTATATAATATATATTTGGTGAAATTTGATATTTTTTGTACAGTACGCAACATATATTTGGTGAAATTTGGTATTTTATGTACACTATATAATAAATATTTGGTGAAATTTCATATGTTATGTACAATGTATAATATATCTTTGGTAAAATTTCATATTTTATGTACAGTATATAATATATATTTGTTGAAATTTGGTATTTTATGTACAGTATATAATAAACATTTGGTGAAATTTGCTATTTTATGTACAGTATATAGTATATAGTTGGTGTACTTTCACATTATATGTACAGTATATAATATATATTTGGTGAACTTTCATATTTTATGTACAGTATATAACATATATTTAGTGAAATTTGATATTTTATGTACAGTATACAATACATATTTGAAAAAATTTGATATTTTATGTACAGTATGTAATATATGTTTGGTGAAATTTGATATTTTATGTACAGTATATATTATATATTTGGTGTAATTTGATATTTTCTGTACAGTATATAATATATTTGGTGTACTTTGAGATTTTGTGAAGAGTATATAATATATATTGGGTGTACATTGATATTTTATGTACAGTATATAATATATATTTGGTGAAATTTGATATTTTATGTGCAGTATATAATATATATTTGGTGAAATTTGATATTTTATGTACAGTACGCAACATATATTTGGTGAAATTTGCTATTTTATGGACACTATATAATAAATATTTGGTGAAATTTCATATTTTATGTACAATGTGTAATATATCTTTGGTGAAATTTGATATTCTATGTACAGTATATAATATATATTTGTTGAAATTTGGTATTTTATGTACAGTATATAATAAACATTTGGTGAAATTTGCTATTTTACGTACAGTATATAGTATATAGTTGGTGTACTTTCACATTATATGTACAGTATATAATATATATTTGGTGAACTTTCATATTTTATGTACGGTATTTAATACATATATGGAATAAATTGGAATTTTTTGTACAGTATGTAATACATATTTGGTGAAATTTGATATTTTATGTACAGTATATAATATATATTTGGTGTAATTTGATATTTTCTGTTCAGTATATAATATATATTTGGTGTACTTTGATATTTTGTGAGGAGTATATAATATATATTGGGTGTACATTGATATTTTATGTACAGTATATAATATATATTTGGTGAAATTTGATATTTTAAGTGTAGTATATAATATATATTTGGTGAAATTTGATATTTTATGTACAGTACGCAACATTTATTTGGCGAAATTTGCTATTTTATATACACTATATAATAAATATTTGCTGAAATTTCATATTTTATGTGCAATGTATAATATGTCTTTGGTGAAATTTCATATTTTATGTACAGTATATAATATATATTTGTTGAAATTTGGTATTTTATGTACAGTATATAATAAACATTTGGTGAAATTTGCTATTTTATGTACAGTATATAGAATATAGTTGGTGTACATTCACATTATATGTACAGTATATAATATACATTTGGTGAACTTTCATATTTTATGTACAGTATATAACATATATTTAGTGAAATTTGATATTTTATGTACAGTATACAATACATATTTGAAAAAATTTGATATTTTATGTACAGTATGTAATATATGTTTAGTGAAATTTGATATTTTATGTACAGTATATATTATATATTTGGTGTAATTTGATATTTTCTGTACAGTATATAATACATTTGGTGTACTTTGATATTTGGTGAAGAGTATATAATATATATTGGGTGTACATTGATATTTTATGTACAGTATATAATATATATTTGGTGAAATTTGATATTTTAAGTGCAGTATATAATATATATTTGGTGAAATTTGATATTTTATGTACAGTATGCAACATATATTTGGTGAAATTTGCTATTTTATGTACACTATATAATAAATATTTGGTGAAATTTCATATTTTATGTACAATGTGTAATATATCTTTGGTGAAATTTGATATTCTATGTACAGTATATAATATATATTTGTTGAAATTTGGTATTTTATGTACAGTATATAATAAACATTTGGTGAAATTTGCTATTTTATGTACAGTATATAGTATATAGTTGGTGTACTTTCACATTATATGTACAGTATATAATATATATTTGGTGAACTTTCATATTTTATGTACAGTTTATAACATATATTTAGTGAAATTTGATATTTTATGTACAGTATACTATACATATTTGAAAAAATTTGATATTTTATGTACAGTATGTAATATATGTTTGGTGAAATTTGATATTTTATGTACAGTATATATTATGTATTTGGTGTAATTTGATATTTTCTGTACAGTATATAATATATTTGGTGTACTTTGATATTTTGTGAAGAGTATATAATATATATTGGGTGTACATTGATATTTTATGAACAGTATATAATATATATTTGGTGAAATTTGATATTTTAAGTGCAGTATATAATATATATTTGGTGAAATTTGATATTTCATGTACAGTACGCAACATATATTTGGTGAAATTTGCTATTTTATGTACACTATATAATAAATATTTGGTGAAATTTCATATTTTATGTACAATGTATAATATATCTTTGGTGAAATTTGATATTCTATGTACAGTATATAATATATATTTGTTGAAATTTGGTATTTTATGTACAGTATATAATAAACATTTGGTGAAATTTGCTATTTTATGTACAGTATATAGTATATAGTTGGTGTGCTTTCACATTATATGTACAGTATATAATATATATTTGGTGAACTTTCATATTTTATGTACAGTATATAACATATATTTAGTGAAATTTGATATTTTATGTACAGTACACTATACATATTTGAAAAAATTTGATATTTTATGTACAGTTTGTAATATATGTTTGGTGAAATTTGATATTTTATGTACAGTATATGTTATATATTGGTGTATTTTGTTATTTTCTGTACAGTATATAATATATATTTGTTGTACTTTGATATTTTGTGAAGGGTATATAATATATATTGGGTGTACATTGATATTTTATGTACAGTATATAATATATATTTGGTGAAATTTGATATTTTAAGTGCAGTATATAATACATATTTGGTGAAATTTGATATTTTATGTACAGTATGCAACATATATTTGGTGAAATTTGCTATTTTATGTACACTATATAATAAATATTTGGTGAAATTTCATATTTTATGTACAATGTGTAATATATCTTTGGTTAAATTTGATATTCTATGTACAGTATATAATATATATTTGTTGAAATTTGGTATTTTATGTACAGTATATAATAAACATTTGGTGAAATTTGCTATTTTATGTACAGTATATAGTATATAGTTGGTGTACTTTCACATTATATGTACAGTATGTAATATATATTTGGTGAACTTTCATATTTTATGTACGGTATTTAATACATATTTGGAATAATTTGATATTTTTTGTACAGTATGTAATACATATTTGGTGAAATTTGATATTTTATGTACAGTATATAATATATATTTGGTGTAATTTGATATTTTCTGTACAGTATATAATATATATTTGGTGTACTTTGATATTTTGTGAAGAGTATATAATATATATTGGGTGTACATTGATATTTTATGTACAGTATATAATATATATTTGGTGAAATTTGATATTCTAAGTGTAGTATATAATATATATTTGGTGAAATTTGATATTTTATGTACAGTACGCAACATATATTTGGTGAAATTTGCTATTTTATGTACACTATATAATAAATATTTGGTGAAATTTCATATTTCATGTACAATGTATAATATTTCTTTG
Source organism: Gorilla gorilla gorilla (assembly GCF_029281585.2). Classification (NCBI taxonomy): domain Eukaryota; kingdom Metazoa; phylum Chordata; class Mammalia; order Primates; family Hominidae; genus Gorilla; species Gorilla gorilla. The sequence goes on from NC_073246.2 coordinate 7,331,682, forward strand.
GTGAAATTTGATATTTTATGTACAGTATATAATATATATTTGTTGAAATTTGGTATTTTATGTACAGTATATAATAAACATTTGGTGAAATTTGCTATTTTATGTACAGTATATAGTATATAGTTGGTGTACTTTCACATTATATGTACAGTATATAATATATATTTGGTGAACTTTCATATTTTATGTACAGTATATAACATATATTTAGTGAAATTTGATATTTTATGTAGAGTATACAATACATATTTGAAAAATTTGATATTTTATGTACAGTATGTAACATATGTTTGGTGAAATTTGATATTTTATGTACAGCATATATTATATATTTGGTGTAATTTGATATTTTCTGTACAGTATATAATATATTTGGTGTACTTTGATATTTTGTGAAGAGTATATAATATATATTGGGTGTACATTGATATTTTATGTACAGAATGTAATATATATTTGGTGAAATTTGATATTTTAAGTGCAGTATATAATATATATTTGGTGAAATTTGATATTTTATTTACAGTACGCAACATATATTTGGTGAAATTTGCTATTTTATGTACACTATATAATAAATATTTGGTGAAATTTCATATTTTATGTACAATGTATAATATATCTTTGGTGAAATTTGATATTCTATGTACAGTATATAATATATATTTGTTGAAATTTGGTATTTTATGTACAGTATATAATAAACATTTGGTGAAATTTGCTATTTTATGTACAGTATATAGTATATAGTTGGTGTACTTTCACATTATATGTACAGTATATAATATATATTTGGTGAACTTTCATATTTTATGTACAGTATATAATATATATTTAGTTAAATTTGATATTTTATGTACAGTATTTAATACATATTTGGAAATATTTGATATTTCATGTACAGTATGTAATATAAATTTTTTGAAATTTGATATTTTATGTGCAGTATATAATATATATTTTGTGTAATTTGATATTTTCTGTACAGTATATAATATATATTTGGTGAACTTTGATATTTTGTGAAGAGTATATAATATATATTGGGTGTACATTGATATTTTATGTACAGTATGTAATATATATTTGGTGAAATTTGATATTTTAAGTGCAGTATATAATATATATTTGGTGAAATTTGATATTTTATGTATATTACGCAACATATATTTGGTGAAATTTGCTATTTTATGTACACTATATAATTAATATTTGGTGAAATTTCATATTTTATGTACAATGTATAATATATCTTTGGTGAAATTTGATATTCTATGTACAGTATATAATATATATTTGTGGAAATTTGGTATTTTATGTACAGTATTTAATAAACATTTGGTGAAATTTGCTATTTTATGTACAGAATATAATATATAGTTGGTGTACTTTGACCTTATATGTACAGTATATAATATATATTTGGTGAACTTTCATATTTTATGTACAGTATATAACATATATTTAGTGAAATTTGATATTTTATGTACAGTATTTAATACATATTTGGAAATATTTGATATTTCATGTACAGTATGTAATACATATTTGGTGAATTTTGATATTTTATGTACAGTATATAATATATATTTGGTGTAATTTGATATTTTCTGTACAGTATATAATATATATTTGGTGAACTTTGATATTTTGTGAAGAGTATATAATATATATTGGGTGTACATTGATATTTTATGTACAGAATATAATATATATTTGGTGAAATTTGATATTTTAAGTGCAGTATATAATATATATTTGGTGAAATTTGATATTTTATGTACAGTACGCAACATATATTTGGTGAAATTTGCTATTTTATGTACACTATATAATAAATATTTGGTGAAATTTCATATTTTATGTGCAATGTATAATATATCTTTGGTGAAATTTGATATTCTATGTACAGTATATAATATATATTTGTTGAAATTTGGTATTTTATGTACAGTATATAATAAACATTTGGTGAAATTTGCTATTTTATGTACAGTATATAGTATATAGTTGGTGTACTTTCACATTATATGTACAGTATATAATATATATTTGGTGAACCTTCATATTTTATGTACAGTATATAACATGTATTTAGTGAAATTTGATATTTTATGTACAGTATATAATACATATTGGAAAAAATTTGATATTTTATGTACAGTATGTAATATATATCTGGTGAAATTTGATATTTTATGTACAGTATATAATATATATTGGGAGTACATTGATATTTTATGTACAGTATATAATATATATTTGGTGAAATTTGATATTTTAAGTGCAGTATATAATATATCTTTGGTGAAATTTGATATTTTATGTACAGTAAGCAACATATATTTTGTGAAATCTGCTATTTTATGTACACTATATAATAAATATTTGGTGAAATTTCATATTTTATGTACAATGTATAATATATCTTTGGTGAAATTTGATATTCTATGTACAGTATATAATATATATTTGTTGAAATTTGGTATTTTATGTACAGTATATAATAAACATTTGGTGAAATTTGCTATTTTATGTACAGTATATAGTATATAGTTGGTGTACTTTGACCTTATATGTACAGTATATAATGTATATTTGGCGAACTTTCATATTTTATGTACAGTATATAACATATATTTAGTGAAATTTGATATTTTATGTACAGTATTTAATACATATTTGGAAATATTTGATATTTCATGTACAGTATGTAATATATATTTGGTGAAATTTGATATTTTATGTACAGTATATAATATATATTTTGTGTAATTTGATATTTTCTGTACAGTATATAATATATATTTGGTGAACTTTGATATTTTTGAAGAGTATATAACACATATTGGGAGTACATTGATATTTTATGTACAGAATATAATATATATTTGGTGAAATTTGATATTTTAAGTGCAGAATATAATATATATTTGGTGAAATTTGATATTTTATGTACAGTACGCAACATATATTTGGTGAAATTTGCTATTTTATGTACACTATATAATAAATATATGGTGAAATTTCATATTTTATGTGCAATGTATAATATATCTTTGGTGAAATTTGACATTCTATGTACAGTATATAATATATATTTGTTGAAATTTGGTATTTCATGTACAGTATATAATAAACATTTGGTGAAATTTGCTATTTTATGTACAGTATATAGTATATAGTTGGTGTACTTTCACATTATATGTACAGTATATAATATATATTTGGTGAACCTTCATATTTTATGTACAGTATATAACATATATTTAGTGAAATTTGATATTTTATGTGCAGTATATAATACATATTTGAAAAAATTTGATATTTTATGTACAGTATGTCATATATATCTGGTGAAATTTGATATTTTATGTACAGTATATAATATATATTTGGTGTAATTTGATATTTTCTGTACAGTATATAATATATATTTGGTGTACTTTGATAATTCGTGAAGAGTATATAATATATATTGGGTGTACATTGATATTTTATGTACAGTATATAATACACATTTGGTGAAATTTGATATTTTAAGTACAGTATATAATATATATTTGGTGAAATTTGATATTTTATGTAGAGTAGGCAACATATATTTGGTGAAATTTGCTATTTTATGTACACTATATTATAAATATTTGGTGAAATTTCATATTTCATGTACAATGTATAATATATCATTGGTGAAATTTGATATTCTATGTACAGTATATAATATATATTTGTTGAAATATGGTATTTTATGTACAGTATATAATAAACATTTGGTGAAATTTGCTATTTTATGTACAATATATAATATATAGTTGGTGTACTTTGACCTAATATGTACAGTATATAATATATATTTGGCGAACTTTCATATTTTATATACAGTATATAACATATATTTAGTGAAATTTGATATTTTATGTACAGTATTTAATACATATTTGGAAATATTTGATATTTCATGTACAGTATCTAATATATATTTGGTGAAATTTGATATTTTATGTACAGTATATAATATATATTTGGTGTAATTTGATATTTTCTGTACAGTATATAATATATATTTGGTGAACTTTGATATTTTGTGAAGAGTATATAATATATATTGGGTGTACATTGATATTTCATGTACAGAATGTAATATATATTTGGTGAAATTTGATATTTTATGCACATTACGCAACATATATTTTGTTAAATTTGCTATTTTATGTACACTATATAATAAATATTTGGTGAAATTTCATATGTTATGTACAATGTATAATATATCTTTGGTGAAATTTGATATTCTATGTACAGTATATAATATATATTTGTTGAAATTTGGTATTTTATGTACAGTATATAATAAACATTTGGTGACATTTGCTATTTTATGTACACTATTTAATATATAGTTGGTGTACTTTGACCTTATATGTACAGTATATAATATATATTTGGCGAACTTTCATATTTTATGTACAGTATATAACATATATTTAGTGAAATTTGATATTTTATGTACAGTATTTAATACATATTTGGAAATATTTTATATTTCATGTACAGTATGTAATATATATTTGGTGAAATTTGATATTTTATGTACAGTATATAATATATATTTTGTGTAATTTGATATTTTCTGTACAGTATATAATATATATTTGGTGAACTTTGATATTTTGTGAAGAGTATATAATATATATTGGGTGTACATTGATATTTTAGGTACAGAATATAATATATATTTGGCGAAATTTGATATTTTAAGTGCAGTATATAATATATATTTGGTGAAATTTGATATTTTATGTACAGTACGCAACATATATTTGGTGAAATTTGCTATTTTATGTACACTATATAATAAATATTTGGTGAAATTTCATATTTTATGTGCAATGTATAATATATCTTTGGTGAAATTTGATATTCTATGTACAGTATATAATATATATTTGTTGAAATTTGGTATTTTATGTACAGTATATAATAAACATTTGGTGAAATTTGCTATTTTATGTACAGTATATAGTATATAGTTGGTGTACTTTCACATTATATGTACAGTATATAATATATATTTGGTGAGCCTTCATATTTTATGAACAGTGTATAACATATATTTAGTGAAATTTGATATTTTATGTACAGTATATAATACATATTTGAAAAAATTTGATATTTTATGTACAGTATGTAATATATATCTGGTGAAATTTGATATTTTATGTACAGTATATAAAATATATTTGGTGTAATTTGATATTTTCTGAACAGTATATAATTTATATTAGGTGTACTTTGATATTTTGTGAAGAGTATATAATATATATTGGGTGTACATTGATATTTTATGTACAGTATATAATATATATTTGGTGAAATTTGATATTTTAAGTGCAGTATATAATATATATTTGGTGAAATTTGATATTTTATGTAGAGTAGGCAACATATATTTGGGGAAATTTGCTATTTTATGTACACTATATAATAAATATTTGGTGAAATTTCATATTTCATGTACAATGTATAATATATCTTTGGTGAAATTTGATATTCTATGTACAGTATATAATATATATTTGTTGAAATATGGTATTTTATGTACAGTATATAATAAACATTTGGTGAAATTTGCTATTTTATGTACAATATATAATATATAGTTGGTGTACTTTGACCTTATATGTACAGTATATAATATATATTTGGCGAACTTTCATATTTTATATACAGTATATAACATATATTTAGTGAAATTTGATATTTTACGTACAGTATTTAATACATATTTGGAAATACTTGATATTTCATGTACAGTATCTAATATATATTTGGTGAAATTTGATATTTTATGTACAGTATATAATATATATGGTGTAATTTGATATTTTCTGTACAGTATATAATATATATTTGGTGAACTTTGATATTTTGTGAAGAGTATATAATATATATTGGGTGTACATTGATATTTCATGTACAGAATGTAATATATATTTGGTGAAATTAGATATTTTAAGTGCAGTATATAATATATATTTGGTGAAATTTGATATTTTATGTACAGTACGCAACATATATTTGGTGAAATTTGCTATTTTATGTACACTATATAATAAATATTTGGTGAAATTTCATATTTTATGTGCAATGTATAATATATCTTTGGTGAAATTTGATATTCTATGTACAGTATATAATATATATTTGTTGAAATTTGGTATTTTATGTACAGTATATAATAAACATTTGGTGAAATTTGCTATTTTATGTACAGTATATAGTATATAGTTGGTGTACTTTCACATTATATGTACAGTATATAATATATATTTGGTGAAACTTCATATTTTATGTACAGTATATAACATATATTTAGTGAAATTTGATATTTTATGTACAGTATATAATACATATTTGAAAAAATTTGATATTTTATGTACACTATGTAATATATATCTGGTGAAATTTGATATTTTATGTACAGTATATAATATATATTTGGTGTAATTTGATATTTTCTGTACAGTATATAATATATATTTGGTGTACTTTGATATTTTGTGAAGAGTATATAATACATATTGGGTGTACATTGATATTTTATGTACAGTATATAATACACATTTGGTGAAATTTGATATTTTAAGTGCAGTATATAATATATATTTGGTGAAATTTGATATTTTATGTACAGTAGGCAACATGTATTTGGTGAAATTTGCTATTTCATGTACTCTATATAATAAATATTTGGTGAAATTTCATATTTCATGTACAGTGTATAATATATCTTTGGTGAAATTTCATATTCTACGTACAGTATATAATATATATTTGTTGAAATATGGTATTTTATGTACAGTATATAATAAACATTTGGTGAAATTTGCTATTTTATGTACAATATATAATATATAGTTGGTGTACTTTGACCTTATATGTACAGTATATAATATATATTTGACGAACTTTCATATTTTATGTACAGTATATAACATATATTTAGTGAAATTTGATATTTTATGTACAGTATTTAATACATATTTGGAAATATTTGATATTTCATGTACAGTATGTAATATATATTTGGTGAAATTTGATATTTTATGTACAGTATATAATATATATTTTGTGTAATTTGATATTTTCTGTACAGTATATAATATATATTTGGTGAACTTTGATATTTTGTGAAGAGTATATAATACATATTGGGTGTACATTGATATTTTATGTACAGAATATAATATATATTTGGTGAAATTTGATATTTTAAGTGCAGTATATAATATATATTTGGTGATATTTGATATTTTATGTACAGTACGCAACATATATTTGGTGAAATTTGCTATTTTATGTACACTATATAATAAATATATGGTGAAATTTCATATTTTATGTGCAATGTATAATATATCTTTGGTGAAATTTGATATTCTATGTACAGTATATAATATATATTTGTTGAAATTTGGTATTTCATGTACAGTATATAATAAATATTTGGTGAAATTTGCTATTTTATGTACAGTATATAGTATATAGTTGGTGTACTTTCACATTATATGTACAGTATATAATATATATTTGGTGAACCTTCATATTTTATGTACAGTATATAACATATATTTAGTGAAATTTGATATTTTATGTACAGTATATAATACATATTTGAAAAAATTTGATATTTTATGTACAGTATGTAATATATATCTGGTGAAATTTGATATTTTATGTACAGTATATAATATATATTTGGTGTAATTTGATATTTTCTGTACAGTATATAATATATATTTGGTGTACTTTGATAATTTGTGAAGAGTATATAATATATTTTGGGTGTACATTGATATTTTATGTACAGTATATAATACACATTTGGTGAAATTTGATATTTTAAGTGCAGTATATAATATATATTTGGTGAAATTTGATATTTTATGTAGAGTAGGCAACATATATTTGGGGAAATTTGCTATTTTATGTACACTATATAATAAATATTTGGTGAAATTTCATATTTCATGTACAATGTATAATATATCTTTGGTGAAATTTGATATTCTATGTACAGTATATAATATATATTTGTTGAAATATGGTATTTTATGTACAGTATATAATAAACATTTGGTGAAATTTGCTATTTTATGTACAATATATAATATATAGTTGGTGTACTTTGACCTTATATGTACAGTATATAATATATATTTGGCGAACTTTCATATTTTATATACAGTATATAACATATATTTAGTGAAATTTGATATTTTACGTACAGTATTTAATACATATTTGGAAATACTTGATATTTCATGTACAGTATCTAATATATATTTGGTGAAATTTGATATTTTATGTACAGTATATAATATATATGGTGTAATTTGATATTTTCTGTACAGTATATAATATATATTTGGTGAACTTTGATATTTTGTGAAGAGTATATAATATATATTGGGTGTACATTGATATTTCATGTACAGAATGTAATATATATTTGGTGAAATTAGATATTTTTAGTGCAGTATATAATATATATTTGGTGAAATTTGATATTTTATGTACAGTACGCAACATATATTTGGTGAAATTTGCTATTTTATGTACACTATATAATAAATATTTGGTGAAATTTCGTATTTTACGTGCAATGTATAATATATCTTTGGTGAAATTTGATATTCTATGTACAGTATATAATATATACTTGTTGAAATTTGGTATTTTATGTACAGAATATAATAAACATTTGGTGAAATTTGCTATTTTATGTACAGTATATAGTATATAGTTGGTGTACTTTCACATTATATGTACAGTATATAATATATATTTGGCGAACTTTCATATTTTATGTACAGTATATAACATATATTTAGTGAAATTTGATATTTTATGTACAGTATATAATACATATTTGAAAAAATTTGATATTTTATGTACACTATGTAATATATATCTGGTGAAATTTGATATTTTATGTACAGTATATAATATATATTGGGTGTACATTGATATTTTATGTACAGTGTATAATATATATTTGGTGAAATTTGATATTTTAAGTGCAGTATATAATATATATTTGGTGAAATTTGATATTTTATGTACAGTAAGCAACATATATTTTGTGAAATCTGCTATTTTAGGTACACTATATAATAAATATTTGGTGAAATTTCATATTTTATGTACAATGTATAATATATCTTTGGTGAAATTTGATATTCTATGTACAGTATATAATATATATTTGTTGAAATTTGGTATTTTATGTACAGTATATAATAAACATTTGGTGAAATTTGCTATTTTATGTACAGTATATAGCATATAGTTGGTGTACTTTGACCTTATATGTACAGTATATAATGTATATTTGGCGAACTTTCATATTTTATGTACAGTACATAACATATATTTAGTGAAATTTGATATTTTATGTACAGTATTTAATACATATTTGGAAATATTTGATATTTCATGTACAGTATGTAATATATATTTGGTGAAATTTGATATTTTATGTACAGTATATAATATATATTTTGTGTAATTTGATATTTTCTGTACAGTATATAATATATATTTGGTGAACTTTGATATTTTGTGAAGAGTATATAATATATATTGGGTGTACATTGATATTTTATGTACAGTATATAATACACATTTGGTGAAATTTGATATTTTAAGTGCAGTATATAATATATATTTGGTGAAATTTGATATTTTATGTATAGTAGGCAACATATATTTGGTGAAATTTGCTATTTTATGTACACTATATAATAAATATTTGGTGAAATTTCATATTTCTTGTACAATGTATAATATATCTTTGGTGAAATTTGATATTCTATGTACAGTATAAAATATATATTTGTTGAAATGTGGTATTTTATGTACAGTATATAATAAACATTTGGTGAAATTTGCTATTTTATGTACAATATATAATATATAGTTGGTGTACTTTGACCTTATATGTACAGTATATAATATATATTTGGCGAACTTTCATATTTTATGTACAGTATATAACATATATTTAGTGAAATTTGATATTTTATGTACAGTATTTAATACATATTTGGAAATATTTGATATTTCATGTACAGTATCTAATATATATTTGGTGAAATTTGATATTTTATGTACAGTATATAATATATATTTGATGTAATTTGATATTTTCTGTACAGTATATAATATACATTTGGTGAACTTTGATATTTTGTGAAGAGTATATAATATATATTGGGTGAACATTGATATTTCATGTACAGAATATAATATATATTTGGTGAAATTAGATATTTTAAGTGCAGTATATAATATATATTTGGTGAAATTTGATATTTTATGTACAGTACGCAACATATATTTGGTGAAATTTGCTATTTTATGTACACTATATAATAAATATTTGGTGAAATTTCATATTTTATGTGCAATGTATATCTTTGGTGAAATTTGATATTCTATGTACAGTATATAATATATATTTGTTGAAATTTGGTATTTTATGTACAGTATATAATAAACATTTGGTGAAATTTGCTATTTTATGTACAGTATATAGTATATAGTTGGTGTACTTTCACATTATATGTACAGTATATAATATATATTTGGTGAACCTTCATATTTTATGTACAGTATATAACATATATTTAGTGAAATTTGATATTTTATGTACAGTATATAATACATATTTGAAAAAATTTGATATTTTATGTACACTATGTAATATATATCTGGTGAAATTTGATATTTTACGTACAGTATATAATATATATTTGGTGTAATTTGATATTTTCTGTACAGTATATAATATATATTTGGTGTACTTTGATATTTTGTGAAGAGTATATAATATATATTGGGTGTACATTGATATTTTATGTACAGTATATAATACACATTTGGTGAAATTTGATATTTTAAGTGCAGTATATTATATATATTTGGTGAAATTTGATATTTTATGTACAGTAGGCAACATATATTTGGTGAAATTTGCTATTTCATGTACTCTATATAATAAATATTTGGTGAAATTTCATATTTCATGTACAGTGTATAATATATCTTTGGTGAAATTTCATATTCTATGTACAGTATATAATATATATTTGTTGAAATATGGTATTTTATGTACAGTATATAATAAACATTTGGTGAAATTTGCTATTTTATGTACAATATATAATATATAGTTGGTGTACTTTGACCTTATATGTACAGTATATAATATATATTTGACGAACTTTCATATTTTATGTACAGTATATAACATATATTTAGTGAAATTTGATATTTTATGTACAGTATTTAATACATATGTGGAAATATTTGATATTTCATGTACAGTATGTAATATATATTTGGTGTATTTTGATATTTTATGTACAGTATATAATATATATTTTGTGTAATTTGATATTTTCTGTACAGTATATAATATATATTTGGTGAACTTTGATATTTTGTGAAGAGTATATAATATATATTGGGTGTACATTGATATTTTATGTACAGAATATAATATATATTTGGTGAAATTAGATATTTTAAGTGCAGTATATAATATATATTTGGTGAAATTTGATATTTTATGTACAGTACGCAACATATATTTGGTGAAATTTGCTATTTTATGTACACTATATAATAAATATTTGGTGAAATTTCATATTTTATGTGCAATGTATATCTTTGGTGAAATTTGATATTCTATGTACAGTATATAATATATATTTGTTGAAATTTGGTATTTTATGTACAGTATATAATAAACATTTGGTGAAATTTGCTATTATATGTACAGTATATAGTATATAGTTGGTGTACTTTCACATTATATTTACAGTATATAATATATATTTGGTGAACCTTCATATTTTATGTACAGTACATAACATATATTTAGTGAAATTTGATATTTTATGTACAGTATATAATACATATTTGAAAAAATTTGATATTGTATGTGAAGTATGTAATATATGTTTGGTGAAATTTGATATTTTATGTACAGTATATAATATATATTGGGTGTACATTGATATTTTATGTACAGTATATAATATATATTTGGTGAAATTTGATATTTTAAGTGCAGTATATAATATATATTTGGTGAAATTTGATATTTTATGTACAGTAAGCAACATATATTTTGTGAAATCTGCTATTTTATGTACACTATATAATAAATATTTGGTGAAATTTCATATTTTATGTACAATGTATAATATATCTTTGGTGAAATTTGATATTCTATGTACAGTATATAATATATATTTGTTGAAATTTGGTATTTTTTGTACAGTATATAATAAACATTTGGTGAAATTTGCTATTTTATGTACAGTATATAGTATATAGTTGGTGTACTTTGACCTTATATGTACAGTATATAATGTATATTTGGCGAACTTTCATATTTTATGTACAGTATATAACATATATTTAGTGAAATTTGATATTTTATGTACAGTATTTAATACATATTTGGAAATATTTGATATTTCATGTACAGTATGTAATATATATTTGGTGAAATTTGATATTTTATTTACAGTATATAATATATATTTTGTGTAATTTGATATTTTCTGTACAGTATATAATATATATTGGGTGAACTTTGATATTTTGTGAAGAGTATATAATACATATTGGGTGTACATTGATATTTTATGTACAGAATATAATATATATTTGGTGAAATTTGATATTTTAAGTGCAGTATATAATATATATTTGGTGAAATTTGATATTTTATGTACACTATATAATAAATATATGGTGAAATTTCATATTTTATGTGCAATGTATAATATATCTTTGGTGAAATTTGATATTCTATGTACAGTATATAATATATATTTGTTGAAATTTGGTATTTCATGTACAGTATATAATAAACATTTGGTGAAATTTGCTATTTTATGTACAGTATATAGTATATAGTTGGTGTACTTTCACATTATATGTACAGTATATAATATATATTTGGTGAACCTTCATATTTTATGTACAGTATATAACATATATTTAGTGAAATTTGATATTTTATGTACAGTATACTATACATATTTGAAAAAATTTGATATTTTATGTACAGTATGTAATATATATCTGGTGAAATTTGATATTTTATGTACAGTATATAATATATATTTGGTGTAATTTGATATTTTCTGTACAGTATATAATATATATTTGGTGTACTTTGATATTTTGTGAAGAGTATATAATATATATTGGGTGTATATTGATATTTTATGTACAGTATATAATACACATTTGGTGAAATTTGATATTTTAAGTGCAGTATATAATATATATTTGGTGAAATTTGATATTTTATGTATAGTAGGCAACATATATTTGGTGAAATTTGCTATTTTATGTACACTATATAATAAATATTTGGTGAAATTTCATATTTCATGTACAATGTATAATATATCTTTGGTGAAATTTGATATTCTATGTACAGTATATAATATATATTTGTTGAAATATGGTATTTTATGTACAGTACATAATAAACATTTGGTGAAATTTGCTATTTTATGTACAGTATAGAATATATAGTTGGTGTACTTTGACCTTATATGTACAGTATATAATATATATTTGGCGAACTTTCATATTTTATGTACAGTATATAACATATATTTAGTGAAATTTGATATTTTACGTACAGTATTTAATACATATTAGGGAATATTTGATATTTCATGTACAGTATCTAATATATATTTGGTGAAATTTGATATTTTATGTACAGTATATAATATATATTTGGTGTAATTTGATATTTTCTGTACAATATATAATATATATTTGGTGAACTTTGATATTTTGTGAAGAGTATATAATATATATTGGGTGTACATTGATATTTCATGTACAGAATATAATATATATTTGGTGAAATTAGATATTTTAAGTGCAGTATATAATATATATTTCGTGAAATTTGATATTTTATGTACAGTACGCAACATATATTTGGTGAAATTTGCTATTTTATGTACACTATATAATAAATATTTGGTGAAATTTCATATTTTATGTACAATGTATAATATATCTTAGGTGAAATTTGATATTCTATGTACAGTATATAATATATATTTGTTGAAATTTGGTATTTTATGTACAGTATATAATAAACATTTGGTGAAATTTGCTATTTTATGTACAGTATATAGTATATAGTTGGTGTACTTTCACATTATATGTACAGTATATAATATATATTTGGTGAACCTTCATATTTTATGTACAGTATATAACATATATTTAGTGAAATTTGATATTTTATGTACAGTATATAATACATATTTGAAAAAATTTGATATTGTATGTACAGTATGTAATATATGTTTGGTGAAATTTGATATTTTATGTACAGTATATAATATATATTGGGTGTACATTGATATTTTATGTACAGTATATAATATATATTTGGTGAAATTTGATATTTTAAGTGCGGTATATAATATATATTTGGTGAAATTTGATATTTTATGTACAGTAAGCAACATATATTTTGTGAAATCTGCTATTTTATGTACACTATATAATAAATATTTGGTGAAATTTCATATTTTATGTACAATGTATAATATATCTTTGGTGAAATTTGATATTCTATGTACAGTATATAATATATATTTGTTGAAAATTGGTATTTTATGTACAGTATATAATAAACATTTGGTGAAATTTGCTATTTTATGTACAGTATATAGTATATAGTTGGTGTACTTTGACCTTATATGTACAGTATATAATGTATATTTGGCGAACTTTCATATTTTATGTACAGTATATAACATATATTTAGTGAAATTTGATATTTTATGTACAGTATTTAATACATATTTGGAAATATTTATATTTCATGTACAGTATGTAATATATATTTGGTGAAATTTGATATTTTATGTACAGTATATAATATATATTTTGTGTAATTTGATATTTTCTGTACAGTATATAATATATATTTGGTGAACTTTGATATTTTGTGAAGAGTATATAATACATATTGGGTGTACATTGATATTTTATGTACAGAATATAATATATATTTGGTGAAATTTGATATTTTAAGTGCAGTATATAATATATATTTGGTGAAATTTGCTATTTTATGTAAACTATATAATAAATATATGGTGAAATTTCATATTTTATGTGCAATGTATAATATATCTTTGGTGAAATTTGATATTCTATGTACAGTATATAATATATATTTGTTGAAATTTGGTATTTCATGTACAGTATATAATAAACATTTGGTGAAATTTGCTATTTTATGTACAGTATATAGTATATAGTTGGTGTACTTTCACATTATATGTACAGTATATAATATATATTTGGTGAACCTTCATATTTTATGTACTGTATATAACATATATTTAGTGAAATTTGATATTTTATGTACAGTATATAATACATATTTGAAAAAATTTGATATTTTATGTACAGTATATAATATATATCTGGTGAAATTTGATATTTTATGTACAGTATATAATATATATTTGGTGTAATTTGATATTTTCTGTACAGTATATAATATATATTTGGTGTACTTTGATATTTTGTGAAGAGTATATAATATATATTGGGTGTACATTGATATTTTATGTACAGTATATAATACACATTTGGTGAAATTTGATATTTTAAGTGCAGTATATAATATATATTTGGTGAAATTTGACATTTTATGTATAGTAGGCAACATATATTTGGTGAAATTTGCTTTTTATGTACACTATATAATAAATATTTGGTGAAATTTCATATTTCATGTACAATGTATAATATATCTTTGGTGAAATTTGATATTCTATGTACAGTATATAATATATATTTGTTGAAATATGGTATTTTATGTACAGTACATAATAAACATTTGGTAAAATTTGCTATTTTATGTACAATATAGAATATATAGTTGGTGTACTTTGACCTTATATGTACAGAATATAATATATATTTGGCGAACTTTCAAATTTTATGTACAGTATATAACATATATTTAGTGAAATTTGATATTTTATGTACAGTATTTAATACATATGTGGAAATATTTGATATTTCATGTACAGTATGTAATATATATTTGGTGTATTTTGATATTTTATGTACAGTATATAATATATATTTGGTGTAATTTGATATTTTCTGTACAGTATATAATATATATTTGGTGAACTTTGATATTTTGTGAAGAGTATATAATATATATTGGGTGTACATTGATATTTTATGTACAGAATATAATATATATTTGGTGAAATTAGATATTTTAACTGCAGTATATAATATATATTTGGTGAAATTTGATATTTTATGTACAGTACGCAACATATATTTGGTGAAATTTGCTATTTTATGTACACTATATAATAAATATTTGGTGAAATTTCATATTTTATGTGCAATGTATAATATATCTTTGGTGAAATTTGATATTCTATGTACAGTATATAATATATATTTGTTGAAATTTGGTATTTTATGTACAGTATATAATAAACATTTGGTGAAATTTGCTATTTTATGTACAGTATATAATATATAGTTGGTGTACTTTGACCTTATATGTACAGCATATAATATATATTTGGCGAACTTTCATATTTTATGTACATTATATAACATATATTTAGTGAAATTTGATATTTTATGTACAGTATTTAATACATATTTGGAAATATTTGATATTTCATGTACAGCATGCAATATATATTTGGTGAAATTTGATATTTTATGTACAGTATATAATATATATTTTGTGTAATTTGATATTTTCTGTACAGTATATAATATATATTTGGTGAACTTTGATATTTTGTGAAGAGTATATAATATATATTGGGTGTACATTGATATTTTATGTACAGAATATAATATATATTTGGTGAAATTTGATATTTTAAGTGCAGTATATAATATATATTTGGTGAAATTTGATATTTTATGAACAGTACCCAACATATATTTGGTGAAATTTGCTATTTTATGTACACTATATAATAAATATTTGGTGAAATTTCATATTTTATGTGCAATGTATAATATATCTTTGTTGAAATTTGATATTGTATGTACAGTATATAATATATATTTGTTGAAATTTGATATTTTATATACAGTATATAATAAACATTTGGTGAAATTTGCTATTTTATGAACAGTATATAGTATATAGTTGGTGTACTTTCACATTATATGTACAGTATATAATATATATTTGGTGAACCTTCATATTTTATGTACAGTATATAAAAAATATTTAGTGAAATTTGATATTTTATGTACAGTATATAATACATATTTGAAAAAAATTGATATTTTATGTACAGTATGTAATATATATCTGGTGAAATTTGATATTTTATGTACAGTATATAATACATATTTGGTGTAATTTGATATTTTCTGTACAGTATATAATATATATTTGGTGTACTTTGATATTTTGTGAAGAGTATATAATATATCTTGGGTGTTCATTGATATTTTATGTACAGTATATAATATATATTTGGTAAAATTTGATATTTAAATTGCAGTATATAATATATATTTGGTGAAATTTGATATTTTATGTACAGTACGCAACATATATTTGGTGAAATTTGCTATTTTATGTACACTATATAATAAATATTTGGTGAAATTTTATATTTTATGTACAATGTATAATATATCTTTGGTGAAATTTGATATTCTATGTACAGTATACAATGTATATTTGTTGAAATATGGTATTTAACGTACAGTATATAATATATATTTGGTGAAATTTGATATTTTAAGTGCAGTATGAAATATATATTTGGTGAAATTTGATATTTTATGCACATTACGCAACATATATTTTGTTAAATTTGCTATTTTATGTACACTATATAATAAATATTTGGTGAAATTTCATATTTTATGTACAATGTATAATATATCTTTGGTGAAATTTGATATTCTATGTACAGTATATAATATATATTTGTTGAAATTTGGTATTTTATGTACAGTATATAATAAACATTTGGTGACATTTGCTATTTTATGTACACTAATATATAGTTGGTGTACTTTGACCTTATATGTACAGTATATAATATATATTTGGCGAACTTTCATATTTTATGTACAGTATATAACATATATTTAGTGAAATTTGATATTTTATGTACAGTATTTAATACATATTTGGAAATATTTGATATTTCATGTACAGTATGTAATATATATTTGGTGAAATTTGATATTTTATGTGCAGTATATAATATATATTTTGTGTAATTTGATATTTTCTGTACAGTATATAATATATATTTGGTGTACTTTGATATTTTGTGAAGAGTATATAATATATATTGGGTGTACATTGATATTTTAGGTACAGAATATAATATATATTTGGCGAAATTTGATATTTTAAGTGCAGTATATAATATATATTTGGTGAAATTTGATATTTTATGTACAGTACGCAACATATATTTGGTGAAATTTGCTATTTCATGTACTCT
Source organism: Gorilla gorilla gorilla (assembly GCF_029281585.2). Classification (NCBI taxonomy): domain Eukaryota; kingdom Metazoa; phylum Chordata; class Mammalia; order Primates; family Hominidae; genus Gorilla; species Gorilla gorilla. The sequence continues at coordinate 7,350,290 of NC_073246.2, forward strand.
ATATAATAAATATTTGGTAAAATTTTATATTTTATGTACAATGTATAATATATCTTTGGTGAAATTTGATATTCTATGTACAGTATATAATATATATTTGTTGAAATATGGTATTTTATGTACAGTATATAATAAACATTTGGTGAAATTTGCTATTTTATGTACAGTATATAGTATATAGTTGGTGTACTTTCACATTATATGTACAGTATATAATATATATTTGGTGAACCTTCATATTTTATGTACAGTATATAACATACATTTAGTTAAATTTGATATTATATGTACAGTATTTAATACATGTTTGGAAATATTTGATATTTCATGTACAGTATGTAATATATATCTGGTGAAATTTGATATTTTATGTACAGTATACAATATATATTTGGTGTAATTTGATATTTTCTGTACAGTATATAATTTATATTTGGTGTACTTTGATATTTTGTGAAGTGTATATAAGATATATTGGTTGTACATTGATATTTTATGTACAGTATATAATATATATTTGGTGAAATTTGATATTTTAAGTGCAGTATATAATATATATTTGGTGAAATTTGATATTTTATGTACAGTACGCAACATATATTTGGTGAAATTTGCTATTTTATGTACACTATATAATAAATATTTGGTGAAATTTCATATTTTATATGCAATGTATAATATATCTTTGGTGAAATTTGATATTCTATGTACAGTATATAATATATATTTGTTGAAATTTGGTATTTTATGTACAGTATATAATAAACATTTGGAGAAATTTGCTATTTTATGTCCAGTATATAAGATATATTTGGCGAAATTTGATATCTTGTGTACATTATGCAACATATATTTTGTGAAATTTGCTATTTTATGTACACTATATAATAAATATTTGGTGAAATTTCATATTTTATGTACAATGTATAATATATCTTTGGTGAAATTTGATGTTCTATGTACAGTATATAATATATATTTGTTGAAATTTGGTATTTTATGTACAGTATATAATAAACATTTGGTGAAATTTGCTATTTTATGTACAGTATATAATATATAGTTGGTGTACTTTGACCTTATATGTACAGTATATAATATATATTTAGCGAACTTTCATATTTTATGTACAGTATATAACATATATTAAGTGAAATTTGAAATTTTATGTACAGTATTTAATACATATTTGGAAATATTTGATATTTCATGTACAGTATTTAATATATATTTGGTGAAATTTGATATTTTATGTACAGTATATAATATATATTTTGTGTAATTTGATATTTTCAGTACAGTATATAATATATATTTGGTGAACTTTGATATTTTGTGAAGAGTATATAATATATATTGGGTGTACATTGATATTTTATTTACAGAATATAATATATATTTGGTGAAATTTGATATTTTAAGTGCAGTATATAATATATATTTGGTGAAATTTGATATTTTGTGTACATTAGGCAACATTTATTTTGTGAAATTTGCTATTTTATGTACACTATATAATAAATATTTGGTGAAATTTCATATTTTATGTACAATGTATAATATATCTTTGGTGAAATTTGATGTTCTATGTACAGTATATAATATATATTTGTTGAAATTTTGTATTTTATGTACAGTATATAATAAACATTTGGTGAAATTTGCTATTTTATGTACAGTATATAATATATAGTTGGTGTACTTTGACCTTATATGTACAGTATATAATATATACTTGGTGAACTTTCATATTTTATGTACAGTATATAATATATATTTAGTTAAATTTGATATTTTATGTACAGTATTTAATACATATTTGGAAATATTTGATATTTCATGTACAGTATGTAATATAAATTTGGTGAAATTTGATATTTTATGTGCAGTATATAATATATATTTTGTGTAATTTGATATTTTCTGTACAGTATATAATATATATTTGGTGAACTTTGATATTTTGTGAAGAGTATATAATATATATTGGGTGTACATTGATATTTTATGTACAGTATATAATATATATTTGGTGAAATTTGATATTTTAAGTGCAGTATATAATATTTATTTGGGGAAATTTGATATTTTATGTACATTACGCAACATATATTTTGTGAAATTTGCTATTTTATGTACACTATATAATAAATAATTGGTGAAATTTCATATTTTATGTACAATGTATAATATATCCTTGGTGAAATTTGATATTCTATGTACAGTATATAATATATATTTGTTGAAATTTGGTATTTTATGTACAGTACATAATAAACATTTGGTGAAATTTGCTATTTTATGTACAGTATATAATATATAGTTGGTGTACTTTGACCTTATATGCACAGTATATAATATATATTTGGCGAACTTTCATATTTTATGTACAGTATATAACATATATTTAGTGAAATTTGATATTTTATGTACAGTATTTAATACATATTTGGAAATATTTGATATTTCATGTACAGTATGTAATATATATTTGGTGAAATTTGATATTTTATGTACAGTATATAATATATATTTTCTGTAATTTGATATTTTCTGTACAGTATATAATATATATTTGGTGAACTTTGATATTTTGTGAAGAGTATATAATATATATTGGGTGTACATTGATATTTTATGTACAGAATATAATATATATTTGGTGAAATTTGATATTTTAAGTCCTGTATATAATATATATTTGGCGAAATTTGATATTTTGTGTACATTACGCAACATATATTTTGTGAAATTTGCTATTTTATGTACACTATATAATAAATATTTGGTGAAATTTCATATTTTATTTGCAATGTATAATATATCTTTGGTGAAATTTGATATTCTATGTACAGTATATAATATATATTTGTTGAAATTTGGTATTTTATGTACAGTATATAATAAACATTTGGTGAAATTTGCTATTTTATGTACAGTATATAGTATATAGTTGGTGTACTTTCACATTATATGTACAGTATATAATATATATTTGGTGAACCTTCATATTTTATGTACAGTATATAACATACATTTAGTTAAATTTGATATTATATGTACAGTATTTAATACATGTTTGGAAATATTTGATATTTCATGTACAGTATGTAATATATATCTGGTGAAATTTGATATTTTATGTACAGTATACAATATATATTTGGTGTAATTTGATATTTTCTGTACAGTATATAATTTATATTTGGTGTACTTTGATATTTTGTGAAGTGTATATAAGATATATTGGTTGTACATTGATATTTTATGTACAGTATATAATATATATTTGGTGAAATTTGATATTTTAAGTGCAGTATATAATATATATTTGGTGAAATTTGATATTTTATGTACAGTACGCAACATATATTTGGTGAAATTTGCTATTTTATGTACACTATATAATAAATATTTGGTGAAATTTCATATTTTATATGCAATGTATAATATATCTTTGGTGAAATTTGATATTCTATGTACAGTATATAATATATATTTGTTGAAATTTGGTATTTTATGTACAGTATATAATAAACATTTGGAGAAATTTGCTATTTTATGTCCAGTATATAAGATATATTTGGCGAAATTTGATATCTTGTGTACATTATGCAACATATATTTTGTGAAATTTGCTATTTTATGTACACTATATAATAAATATTTGGTGAAATTTCATATTTTATGTACAATGTATAATATATCTTTGGTGAAATTTGATGTTCTATGTACAGTATATAATATATATTTGTTGAAATTTGGTATTTTATGTACAGTATATAATAAACATTTGGTGAAATTTGCTATTTTATGTACAGTATATAATATATAGTTGGTGTACTTTGACCTTATATGTACAGTATATAATATATATTTAGCGAACTTTCATATTTTATGTACAGTATATAACATATATTAAGTGAAATTTGAAATTTTATGTACAGTATTTAATACATATTTGGAAATATTTGATATTTCATGTACAGTATTTAATATATATTTGGTGAAATTTGATATTTTATGTACAGTATATAATATATATTTTGTGTAATTTGATATTTTCAGTACAGTATATAATATATATTTGGTGAACTTTGATATTTTGTGAAGAGTATATAATATATATTGGGTGTACATTGATATTTTATTTACAGAATATAATATATATTTGGTGAAATTTGATATTTTAAGTGCAGTATATAATATATATTTGGTGAAATTTGATATTTTGTGTACATTAGGCAACATTTATTTTGTGAAATTTGCTATTTTATGTACACTATATAATAAATATTTGGTGAAATTTCATATTTTATGTACAATGTATAATATATCTTTGGTGAAATTTGATGTTCTATGTACAGTATATAATATATATTTGTTGAAATTTTGTATTTTATGTACAGTATATAATAAACATTTGGTGAAATTTGCTATTTTATGTACAGTATATAATATATAGTTGGTGTACTTTGACCTTATATGTACAGTATATAATATATATTTGGTGAACTTTCATATTTTATGTACAGTATATAATATATATTTAGTTAAATTTGATATTTTATGTACAGTATTTAATACATATTTGGAAATATTTGATATTTCATGTACAGTATGTAATATAAATTTGGTGAAATTTGATATTTTATGTGCAGTATATAATATATATTTTGTGTAATTTGATATTTTCTGTACAGTATATAATATATATTTGGTGAACTTTGATATTTTGTGAAGAGTATATAATATATATTGGGTGTACATTGATATTTTATGTACAGTATATAATATATATTTGGTGAAATTTGATATTTTAAGTGCAGTATATAATATTTATTTGGGGAAATTTGATATTTTATGTACATTACGCAACATATATTTTGTGAAATTTGCTATTTTATGTACACTATATAATAAATAATTGGTGAAATTTCATATTTTATGTACAATGTATAATATATCCTTGGTGAAATTTGATATTCTATGTACAGTATATAATATATATTTGTTGAAATTTGGTATTTTATGTACAGTACATAATAAACATTTGGTGAAATTTGCTATTTTATGTACAGTATATAATATATAGTTGGTGTACTTTGACCTTATATGCACAGTATATAATATATATTTGGCGAACTTTCATATTTTATGTACAGTATATAACATATATTTAGTGAAATTTGATATTTTATGTACAGTATTTAATACATATTTGGAAATATTTGATATTTCATGTACAGTATGTAATATATATTTGGTGAAATTTGATATTTTATGTACAGTATATAATATATATTTTCTGTAATTTGATATTTTCTGTACAGTATATAATATATATTTGGTGAACTTTGATATTTTGTGAAGAGTATATAATATATATTGGGTGTACATTGATATTTTATGTACAGAATATAATATATATTTGGTGAAATTTGATATTTTAAGTCCTGTATATAATATATATTTGGCGAAATTTGATATTTTGTGTACATTACGCAACATATATTTTGTGAAATTTGCTATTTTATGTACACTATATAATAAATATTTGGTGAAATTTCATATTTTATTTGCAATGTATAATATATCTTTGGTGAAATTTGATATTCTATGTACAGTATATAATATATATTTGTTGAAATTTGGTATTTTATGTACAGTATATAATAAACATTTGGTGAAATTTGCTATTTTATGTACAGTATATAGTATATAGTTGGTGTACTTTCACATTATATGTACAGTATATAATATATATTTGGTGAACCTTCATATTTTATGTACAGTATATAACATACATTTAGTTAAATTTGATATTATATGTACAGTATTTAATACATGTTTGGAAATATTTGATATTTCATGTACAGTATGTAATATATATCTGGTGAAATTTGATATTTTATGTACAGTATACAATATATATTTGGTGTAATTTGATATTTTCTGTACAGTATATAATTTATATTTGGTGTACTTTGATATTTTGTGAAGTGTATATAAGATATATTGGTTGTACATTGATATTTTATGTACAGTATATAATATATATTTGGTGAAATTTGATATTTTAAGTGCAGTATATAATATATATTTGGTGAAATTTGATATTTTATGTACAGTACGCAACATATATTTGGTGAAATTTGCTATTTTATGTACACTATATAATAAATATTTGGTGAAATTTCATATTTTATATGCAATGTATAATATATCTTTGGTGAAATTTGATATTCTATGTACAGTATATAATATATATTTGTTGAAATTTGGTATTTTATGTACAGTATATAATAAACATTTGGAGAAATTTGCTATTTTATGTCCAGTATATAAGATATATTTGGCGAAATTTGATATCTTGTGTACATTATGCAACATATATTTTGTGAAATTTGCTATTTTATGTACACTATATAATAAATATTTGGTGAAATTTCATATTTTATGTACAATGTATAATATATCTTTGGTGAAATTTGATGTTCTATGTACAGTATATAATATATATTTGTTGAAATTTGGTATTTTATGTACAGTATATAATAAACATTTGGTGAAATTTGCTATTTTATGTACAGTATATAATATATAGTTGGTGTACTTTGACCTTATATGTACAGTATATAATATATATTTAGCGAACTTTCATATTTTATGTACAGTATATAACATATATTAAGTGAAATTTGAAATTTTATGTACAGTATTTAATACATATTTGGAAATATTTGATATTTCATGTACAGTATTTAATATATATTTGGTGAAATTTGATATTTTATGTACAGTATATAATATATATTTTGTGTAATTTGATATTTTCAGTACAGTATATAATATATATTTGGTGAACTTTGATATTTTGTGAAGAGTATATAATATATATTGGGTGTACATTGATATTTTATTTACAGAATATAATATATATTTGGTGAAATTTGATATTTTAAGTGCAGTATATAATATATATTTGGTGAAATTTGATATTTTATGTTCAGCACGCAACATATATTTGGTGAAATTTGCTATTTTATGTACACTATATAATAAATATTTGGTGAAATTTCATATTTTATGCACAATGTATAATATGTCTTTGGTGAAATTTGATATTCTATGTACAGTATATAATATATATTTGTTGAAATTTGGTATTTTATGTACAGTATATAATAAACATTTGGAGAAATTTGCTATTTTATGTACAGTATATAGAATATAGTTGGTGTACTTTCACATTATAGGTACAGTATATAATATATATTTGGTGAACTTTCATATTTTATGTACAGTAAATAACATATATTTAGTGAAATTTGATATTTTATGTACAGTATATAATACATATTTGAAAAAATTTGATATTTTATGTACAGTATGTAATATATATTTGGTGAAATTTGATATTTTATGTACAGTATATAATATATATTTGGTATAATTTGATATTTTCTGTACAGTATATAATATATATTTGGTGTACTTTGATATATTGTGAAGAGTATATAATATATATTGGGTGTACATTGATATTTTATGTACAGTATATAATACAAATTTGGTGAAATTTGATATTTTATGTACAATGTATAATATATAGTTGTTGTACTTTGACCTTATATGTACAGTATATAATATATATTTGGCGAACTTTCATATTTTATGTACAGTATATAATATATATTTCGTGAAATTTGATATTTTATGTACAGTACGCAACATATATTTGGTGAAATTTGCTATTTTATGTACACTATAAAATAAATATTTGGTGAAATTTCATATTTTATGTACAATGCATAATATATCTTTGGTGAAATTTGATATTCTATGTACAGTATATAATATATATTTGTTGAAATTTGGTATTTTATGTATAGTATATAATAAATATTTGGTGAAATTTGCTATTTTATGTACAATGTATAATATATAGTTGGTGTACTTTGACCTTATATGTACAGTATATAATATATATTTGGCGAACTTTCATATTTTATGTACAGTATATAACATATATTTAGTGAAACTTGATATTTTATGTACAGTATTTAATACATATTTGGAAAAATTTGATATTTTATGTACAGTATGTAATATATATTTGGTGAAATTTGATATTTTATGTACAGTATATAATATATATTTGGTGAAATTTCATATTTTGTGAAGAGTATATAATATATATTGGGTGTACATTGATATTTTATGTACAGTATATAATATATATTTGGTGAAATTTGATATGTTAAGTGCAGTATATAATACATATTTGGTGAAATTTGATATTTTATGTACAGTGCGCAACATATATTTGGTGAAATTTGCTATTTTATGTACACTATATAATAAATATTTGGTGAAATTTCATATTTTATGTACCATGTATAATATATCTTTGGTGAAATTTGATACTCTATGTACAGTATATAATATATATTTGTTGAAATTTGGTATTTTATGTACAGTATATAATAAACATTTGGTGGAATTTGCTATTTTATGTACAGTATATAATATATAGTTGGTGTACTTTGACCTTATATGTACAGTATATAATATATATTTGGCGAAATTTCATATTTTATGTACAGTATATAACATATATTTAGTGAAATTTGATATTTTATGTACAGTATTTAATACATATTTGGAAAAATTTGATATTTTATGTACAGTATGTAATATATATTGGGTGAAATTTGATATTTTATGTACATTATATAATATATATTTGGTGTAATTTGATATTTTCTGTACAGTATATAATATATATTTGGTGTACTTTGATATTTTGTGAAGAGTATATAATATATATTGGGTGTACATTGATATTTTATGTAAAGTATATAATATATATTTTGTGAAATTTGATATTTTAAGTGCAGTATATAATATATATTTGGTGAAATTTGATATTTTATGTACAGTACGCAACATATATTTGGTGAAATTTGCTATTTTATGTACACTATATAATAAATATTTGGTGAAATTTCATATTTTGTGTACAATGTATAATATATCTTTGGTGAAATTTGATATTCTATGTACAGTATATAATATATATTGGTTGAAATTTGGTATTTTATGTACAGTATATAATAAACATTTGGTGAAATTTGCTATTTTATGTACAGTATATAATATATAGTTGGTGTACTTTGACCTTATATGTACAGTATATAATATATATTTGGCGAACTTTCATATTTTATGTACAGTGTATAACATATTTTTAGTGAAATTTGATATTTTATGTACAGTATTTAATACATATTTGGAAAAATTTGATATTTTATGTACAGCATGTAATATATATTTGGTGAAATTTGATATTTTATGTACAGTATATAATATATATTTGGTGTAATTTGATATTTTCTGTACAGTATATAATATATATTTGGTGTTCTTTGATATATTGTGAAGAGTATGTAATATATATTGGGTGTACATTGATATTTTATGTAAAGTATATGATATATATTTGGTGAAATTTGATATTTTAAGTGCAGTATATAATATATATTTGGTGAAATTTGATATTTTATGTACACTACGCAACATATATTTGGTGAAATTTGCTATTTTATGTGCACTATATAATAAATATTTGGTGAAATTTCATATTTTATGTGCAATGTATAATATATCTTTGGTGAAATTTGATATTCTATGTACAGTATATAATATATATTTGTTGAAATTTGGTATTTTATGTACAGTATATAATAAACATTTTTTGAAATTTGCTATTTTATGTACAGTATATAATATATAGTTGGTGTACTTTGACCTTATATGTACAGTATATAATATATATTTGGCGAACTTTCATATTTTATGTACAGTATATAACATATATTTAGTTAAATTTGATATTTTATGTACTGTATTTAATACATATTTGGAAAAATTTGATATTTTATGTACAGTGTGTAATATATATTTGGTGAAATTTGATATTTTATGTACACTATATAATAAATATTTGGTGAAATTTTATATTTTATGTACAATGTATAATATATCTTTGGTGAAATTTGATATTCTATGTACAGTATATAATATATATTTGTTGAAATATGGTATTTTATGTACAGTATATAATATATATTTGGTGAAATTTGATATTTTAAGTGCAGTATATAATATATATTTGGTGAAATTTGATATTTTATGTACATTATGCAACATATATTTTGTGAAATTTGCTATTTTATGTACACTATATAATAAATATTTGGTGAAATTTCATATTTTATGTACAATGTATAATATATGTTTGGTGAAATTTGATATTCTATGTACAGTATATAATATATATTTGTTGAAATTTGGTATTTTATGTACAGTATATAATAAACATTTGGTGAAATTTGCTATTTTATGTACAGTATATAATATATAGTTGGTGTACTTTGACCTTATATGTACAGTATATAATATATATTTGGCGAACTTTCATATTTTATGTACAGTATATAACATATATTTAGTGAAATTTGATATTTTATGTACAGTATTTAATACATATTTGGAAATATTTGATATTTCATGTACATTATGTAATATATATTTGGTGAAATTTGATATTTTATGTACAGTATATAATATATATTTTGTGTAATTTGATATTTCCTGTACAGTATATAATATATATTTGGTGAACTTTGATATTTTGTGAAGAGTATATAATATATATTGGGTGTACATTGATATTTTATGTACAGTATATAATATATATTTGGTGAAATTTGATATTTTAAATGCAGTATATAATATATATCTGGTGAAATTTGATATTTTATGTACATTACGCAACATATATTTTGTGAAATTTGCTATTTTATGGACACTATATAATAAATATTTGGTGAAATTTCATATTTTATGTACAATGTATAATATATCTTTGGTGAAATTTGATATTCTATGTACAGTATATAATATATATTTGTTGAAATTTGGTATTTTATGTACAGTATATAATAAATATTTGGTGAAATTTGCTATTTTATGTACAGTATATAATATATAGTTGGTGTACTTTGACCTTATATGTACAGTATATAATATATATTTAGCGAACTTTCATATTTTATGTACAGTATATAACATATATTAAGTGAAATTTGAAATTTTATGTACAGTATTTAATACATATTTGGAAATATTTGATATTTCATGTACAGTATTTAATATATATTTGGTGAAATTTGATATTTTATGTACAGTATATAATATATATTTTGTGTAATTTGATATTTTCAGTACAGTATATAATATATATTTGGTGAACTTTGATATTTTGTGAAGAGTATATAATATATATTGGGTGTACATTGATATTTTATTTACAGAATATAATATATATTTGGTGAAATTTGATATTTTAAGTGCAGTATATAATATATATTTGGTGAAATTTGATATTTTATGTTCAGCACGCAACATATATTTGGTGAAATTTGCTATTTTATGTACACTATATAATAAATATTTGGTGAAATTTCATATTTTATGCACAATGTATAATATGTCTTTGGTGAAATTTGATATTCTATGTACAGTATATAATATATATTTGTTGAAATTTGGTATTTTATGTACAGTATATAATAAACATTTGGAGAAATTTGCTATTTTATGTACAGTATATAGAATATAGTTGGTGTACTTTCACATTATAGGTACAGTATATAATATATATTTGGTGAACTTTCATATTTTATGTACAGTAAATAACATATATTTAGTGAAATTTGATATTTTATGTACAGTATATAATACATATTTGAAAAAATTTGATATTTTATGTACAGTATGTAATATATATTTGGTGAAATTTGATATTTTATGTACAGTATATAATATATATTTGGTATAATTTGATATTTTCTGTACAGTATATAATATATATTTGGTGTACTTTGATATATTGTGAAGAGTATATAATATATATTGGGTGTACATTGATATTTTATGTACAGTATATAATACAAATTTGGTGAAATTTGATATTTTATGTACAATGTATAATATATAGTTGTTGTACTTTGACCTTATATGTACAGTATATAATATATATTTGGCGAACTTTCATATTTTATGTACAGTATATAATATATATTTCGTGAAATTTGATATTTTATGTACAGTACGCAACATATATTTGGTGAAATTTGCTATTTTATGTACACTATAAAATAAATATTTGGTGAAATTTCATATTTTATGTACAATGCATAATATATCTTTGGTGAAATTTGATATTCTATGTACAGTATATAATATATATTTGTTGAAATTTGGTATTTTATGTATAGTATATAATAAATATTTGGTGAAATTTGCTATTTTATGTACAATGTATAATATATAGTTGGTGTACTTTGACCTTATATGTACAGTATATAATATATATTTGGCGAACTTTCATATTTTATGTACAGTATATAACATATATTTAGTGAAACTTGATATTTTATGTACAGTATTTAATACATATTTGGAAAAATTTGATATTTTATGTACAGTATGTAATATATATTTGGTGAAATTTGATATTTTATGTACAGTATATAATATATATTTGGTGAAATTTCATATTTTGTGAAGAGTATATAATATATATTGGGTGTACATTGATATTTTATGTACAGTATATAATATATATTTGGTGAAATTTGATATGTTAAGTGCAGTATATAATACATATTTGGTGAAATTTGATATTTTATGTACAGTGCGCAACATATATTTGGTGAAATTTGCTATTTTATGTACACTATATAATAAATATTTGGTGAAATTTCATATTTTATGTACCATGTATAATATATCTTTGGTGAAATTTGATACTCTATGTACAGTATATAATATATATTTGTTGAAATTTGGTATTTTATGTACAGTATATAATAAACATTTGGTGGAATTTGCTATTTTATGTACAGTATATAATATATAGTTGGTGTACTTTGACCTTATATGTACAGTATATAATATATATTTGGCGAAATTTCATATTTTATGTACAGTATATAACATATATTTAGTGAAATTTGATATTTTATGTACAGTATTTAATACATATTTGGAAAAATTTGATATTTTATGTACAGTATGTAATATATATTGGGTGAAATTTGATATTTTATGTACATTATATAATATATATTTGGTGTAATTTGATATTTTCTGTACAGTATATAATATATATTTGGTGTACTTTGATATTTTGTGAAGAGTATATAATATATATTGGGTGTACATTGATATTTTATGTAAAGTATATAATATATATTTTGTGAAATTTGATATTTTAAGTGCAGTATATAATATATATTTGGTGAAATTTGATATTTTATGTACAGTACGCAACATATATTTGGTGAAATTTGCTATTTTATGTACACTATATAATAAATATTTGGTGAAATTTCATATTTTGTGTACAATGTATAATATATCTTTGGTGAAATTTGATATTCTATGTACAGTATATAATATATATTGGTTGAAATTTGGTATTTTATGTACAGTATATAATAAACATTTGGTGAAATTTGCTATTTTATGTACAGTATATAATATATAGTTGGTGTACTTTGACCTTATATGTACAGTATATAATATATATTTGGCGAACTTTCATATTTTATGTACAGTGTATAACATATTTTTAGTGAAATTTGATATTTTATGTACAGTATTTAATACATATTTGGAAAAATTTGATATTTTATGTACAGCATGTAATATATATTTGGTGAAATTTGATATTTTATGTACAGTATATAATATATATTTGGTGTAATTTGATATTTTCTGTACAGTATATAATATATATTTGGTGTTCTTTGATATATTGTGAAGAGTATGTAATATATATTGGGTGTACATTGATATTTTATGTAAAGTATATGATATATATTTGGTGAAATTTGATATTTTAAGTGCAGTATATAATATATATTTGGTGAAATTTGATATTTTATGTACACTACGCAACATATATTTGGTGAAATTTGCTATTTTATGTGCACTATATAATAAATATTTGGTGAAATTTCATATTTTATGTGCAATGTATAATATATCTTTGGTGAAATTTGATATTCTATGTACAGTATATAATATATATTTGTTGAAATTTGGTATTTTATGTACAGTATATAATAAACATTTTTTGAAATTTGCTATTTTATGTACAGTATATAATATATAGTTGGTGTACTTTGACCTTATATGTACAGTATATAATATATATTTGGCGAACTTTCATATTTTATGTACAGTATATAACATATATTTAGTTAAATTTGATATTTTATGTACTGTATTTAATACATATTTGGAAAAATTTGATATTTTATGTACAGTGTGTAATATATATTTGGTGAAATTTGATATTTTATGTACACTATATAATAAATATTTGGTGAAATTTTATATTTTATGTACAATGTATAATATATCTTTGGTGAAATTTGATATTCTATGTACAGTATATAATATATATTTGTTGAAATATGGTATTTTATGTACAGTATATAATATATATTTGGTGAAATTTGATATTTTAAGTGCAGTATATAATATATATTTGGTGAAATTTGATATTTTATGTACATTATGCAACATATATTTTGTGAAATTTGCTATTTTATGTACACTATATAATAAATATTTGGTGAAATTTCATATTTTATGTACAATGTATAATATATGTTTGGTGAAATTTGATATTCTATGTACAGTATATAATATATATTTGTTGAAATTTGGTATTTTATGTACAGTATATAATAAACATTTGGTGAAATTTGCTATTTTATGTACAGTATATAATATATAGTTGGTGTACTTTGACCTTATATGTACAGTATATAATATATATTTGGCGAACTTTCATATTTTATGTACAGTATATAACATATATTTAGTGAAATTTGATATTTTATGTACAGTATTTAATACATATTTGGAAATATTTGATATTTCATGTACATTATGTAATATATATTTGGTGAAATTTGATATTTTATGTACAGTATATAATATATATTTTGTGTAATTTGATATTTCCTGTACAGTATATAATATATATTTGGTGAACTTTGATATTTTGTGAAGAGTATATAATATATATTGGGTGTACATTGATATTTTATGTACAGTATATAATATATATTTGGTGAAATTTGATATTTTAAATGCAGTATATAATATATATCTGGTGAAATTTGATATTTTATGTACATTACGCAACATATATTTTGTGAAATTTGCTATTTTATGGACACTATATAATAAATATTTGGTGAAATTTCATATTTTATGTACAATGTATAATATATCTTTGGTGAAATTTGATATTCTATGTACAGTATATAATATATATTTGTTGAAATTTGGTATTTTATGTACAGTATATAATAAATATTTGGTGAAATTTGCTATTTTATGTACAGTATATAGTATATAGTTGGTGTACTTTCACATTATAGGTACAGTGTATAATATATATTTGGTGAACTTTCATATTTTATGTACAGTGTATAACATATATTTAGTGAAATTTGATATTTTATGTACAGTATATAATACATATTTGAAAAAATTTGATATTTTATGTACAGTATGTAATATATATTTGGTGAAATTTGATATTTTATGTACAGTGTATAATATATATTTGGTGTAAGTTGATATTTTCTGTACAGTATATAATATATATTTGGTGTACTTTGATATTTTGTGAAGAGTATATAATATATATTGGGTGTACATTGATATTTTATGTACAGTATATAATATATATTTGGTGAAATTTGATATTTTAAGTGCAGTATATAATATATATTTGGTGAAATTTGATATTTTATGTACAGTATATAATATATAGTTGGTGTACTTTGACCTTATATGTACAGTATATAATATATATTTGGCGAACTTTCATATTTTATGTACAGTATATAACATATATTTAGTTAAATTTGATATTTTATGTACTGTATTTAATACATATTTGGAAAAATTTGATATTTTATGTACAGTGTGTAATATATATTTGGTGAAATTTGATATTTTATGTACAGTATATAATATATATTTGGTGTAATTTGATATTTTCTGTATTGTATATAATATATATTTGGTGTACTTTGATATTTTGTGAAGAGTATATAATATATATTGGGTGTACATTGATATTTTATGTACAGTATATAATATATGTTTGGTGAAATTTGATATTTTAAGTGCAGTATATAATATATATTTGGTGAAATTTAATATTTTATGTACAGTACGCAACATATATTTTGTGAAATTTGCTATTTTATGTACACTATATAATAAATATTGGTGAAATTTCATATTTTATGTACAATGTATAATATATCTTTGGTGAAATTTGATATTCTATGTACAGTATATAATATATATTTGTTGAAATTTGGTATTTTATGTACAGTATATAATAAACATTTCGTGAAATTTGCTATTTTATGTACAGTATATAATATATAGTTGGTGTACTTTGACCTTATATGTACAGTATATAATATATATTTGGTGAACTTTCATATTTTATGTACAGTATATAACATATATTTACTGAAATTTGATATTTTATGTAAAGTATTTAATACATATTGGGAAATATTTGATATTTCATGTACAGTATGTAATATATATTTGGTGAAATTTGATATTTTATGTACAGTATATAATATATATTTTGTGTAATTTGATATTTTCTGTACAGTATATAATATATATTTGGTGAACTTTGATATTTTGTGAAGAGTATATAATATATATTGGGTGTACATTGATATTTTATGTTCAGTATATAATATATATTTGGTGAAATTTGATATTTTAAGTGCAGTATATAATATATATTTGTGAAATTTGATATTTTATGTACCTTACGCAACATATATTTTGTGAAATTGGCTATTTTATGTACACTATATAATAAATATTTGGTGAAATTTCATATTTTATGTACAATGTATAATATATCTTTGGTGAAATTTGATATACTATGTATAGTATATAATATATATTTGTTGAAATTTGGTATTTTATGTAGAGTATATAATAAATATTTGGTGAAATTTGCTATTTTATGTACAGTATATAGTACATAGTTGGTGTACTTTCACATTACAGGTACACTATATAATATATATTTGGTGAACTTTCATATTTTATGTACAGTATATAACATATATTTAGTGAAATTTGATATTTTATGTACGGTATATAATACATATTTGAAAAAATTTGATATTTTATGCACAGTATGTAATATATAATTGGTGAAATTTGATATTTTCTGTACAGTATATAATATATATTTGGTGTACTTTGATATTTTGTGAAGACTATATAATATATATTGGGAGTACCTTGATATTTTATATACAGTATATAATATATATTTGGTGAAATTTGATATTTTAAGGGCAGTATATAATACATATTTGGTGAAATATGATATTTTATGTGCAGTATATAATATATAGTTGGTGTACTTTGACCTTATATGTACAGTATATAATATATATTTGGCGAACTTTCATATTTTATGTACAGTATATAACATATATTTAGTTAAATTTGATATTTTATGTACTGTATTTAATACATATTTGGAAAAATTTGATAGTTTATGTACAGTGTGTAATATATATTTGGTGAAATTTGATATTTTATGTACAGTATATAATATAAAATTGGTGTAATATGATATTTTCAGTACAGTATATAATATATATTTGGTGTACTTTGATATTTTGTGAAGAGTATATAATATATATTGAGTGTACATTGATATTTCATGTACAGTATATAATATATATTTGGTGAAATTTGATATTTTAAGTGCAGTATATAATATATATTTGGTGAAATTTGATATTTTATGTACATTACGCAACATATATTTTGTGAAATTTGCTATTTTATGTACACTATATGATAAATATTTGGTGAAATTTCATATTTTATGTACAATGTATAATATATCTTTGGTGAAATTTGATATTCTATGTACAGTATATAATATATATTTGTTGAAATTTGGTATTTTATGTACAGTATATAATAAACATTTGGCGAAATTTGCTATTTTATGTAAAGTATATAATATATAGTTGGTGTACTTTGACCTTATATGTACAGTATATAACATATATTTGGCGAACTTTCATATTTTATGTACAGTATATAACATACATTTAGCGAAATTTGATATTTTATGTACAGTATATAATACATATTTGAAAAAATTTGATATTTTATGTACAGTATGTAATATATATTTGCTGAAATATGATATTTTATGTACAGTATATAATATATTTGGTGTAATTTGATATTTTCTGTACAGTATATAATATATATTTGGAGTACTTTGATATTTTTTGAAGAGTATATAATATATATTGGGTGTACATTGATATTTTATGTACAGTATATAATATATATTTGGTGAAATTTGATATTTTAAGGGCAGTATATAATATATATTTGGTGAAATTTGATATTTTATGTACAGTATATAATATATAGTTGGTGTACTTTGACCTTATATGTACAGTATATAATATATATTTGGCGAACTTTCATATTTTATGTACAGTATATAACATATATTTAGTTAAATTTGATATTTTATGTACTGTATTTAATACATATTTATAAAAATTTGATATTTTATGTACAGTATATAATACATATTTGAAAAAATTTGATATCTTATGTACAGTATGTAATATATATTTGCTGAAATATGATATTTTATGTACAGTATATAATATATATTTGGTGTAATTTGATATTTTCTGTACAGTATATAATATATATTTGGAGTACTTTGATATTTTTTGAAGAGTATATAATATATATTGGGTGTACATAGATATTTTACGTACAGTATATAATATATATTTGGTGAAATTTGATATTTTAAGGGCAGTATATAATATATATTTGGTGAAATTTGATATTTTATGTACAGTATATAATATATAGTTGGTGTACTTTGACCTTATATGTACAGTATATAATATATATTTGGCGAACTTTCATATTTTATGTACAGTATATAACATATATTTAGTTAAATTTGATATTTTATGTACTGTATTTAATACATATTTATAAAAATTTGATATTTTATGTACAGTGTGTAATATATATTTCGTGAAATTTGATATTTTATGTACAGTATATAATATATATTTGGTGTAATTTCATATTTTCTGTACAGTATATAATATATATTTGGTGTACTTTGATATTTTGTGAAGAGTATATAATATATATTGGGTGTACATTGATATTTTATGTACAGTATATAATATATATTTGGTGAAATTTGATATTTTAAGTGCAGTATATAATATATATTTGGTGAAATTTAATATTTTATGTACAGTACGCAACATATATTTTGTGAAATTGGCTATTTTATGTACACTATATAATAAATATTGGTGAAATTTCATATTTTATGTACAATGTATAATATATCTTTGGTGAAATTTGATATTCTATGTACAGTATATAATATATATTTGTTGAAATTTGGTATTTTATGTACAGTATATAATAAACATTTGGTGAAATTTGCTATTTTATGTACAGTATATAATATATACTTGGTGTACTTTGACCTTATATGTACAGTATATAATATATATTTGGCGAACTTTCATATTTTATGTACAGTATATAACATATATTTACTGAAATTTGATATTTTATGTACAGTATTTAATACATATTTGGAAATATTTGATATTTCATGTACAGTATGTAATATATATTTGGTGAAATTTGATATTTTATGTACAGTATATAATATATATTTTGTGTAATTTGATATTTTCTGTACAGTATATAATATATATTTGGTGAACTTTGATATTTTGTGAAGAGTATATAATATATATTGAGTGTACATTGATATTTTATGTACAGTATATAATATATATTTGGTGAAATTTGATATTTTAAGTGCAGTATATAATATATATTTGGTGAAATTTGATATTTTATGTACCTTACGCAACATATATTTTGTGAAATTGGCTATTTTATGTACACTATATAATAAATATTTGGTGAAATTTCATATTTTATGTACAATGTATAATATATCTTTGGTGAAATTTGATATACTATTTACAGTATATAATATATATTTGTTGAAATTTGGTATTTTATGTACAGTATATAATAAATATTTGGTGAAATTTGCTATTTTATGTACAGTATATAGTATATAGTTGGTGTACTTTCACATTATAGGTACAGTATATAATATATATTTGGTGAACTTTCATATTTTATGTACAGTATATAACATATATTTAGTGAAATTTGATATTTTATGTACGGTATATAATACATATTTGAAAAAATTTGATATTTTATGCACAGTATGTAATATATAATTGGTGAAATTTGATATTTTCTGTACAGTATATAATATATATTTGGTGTACTTTGATATTTTGTGAAGAGTATATAATATATATTGGGAGTACCTTGATATTTTATGTACAGTATATAATATATATTTGGTGAAATTTGATATTTTAAGGGCAGTATATAATACATATTTGGTGAAATTTGATATTTTATGTACAGTATATAATATATAGTTGGTGTACTTTGACCTTATATGTACAGTATATAATATATATTTGGCGAACTTTCATATTTTATGTACAGTATATAACATATATTTAGTTAAATTTGATATTTTATGTACTGTATTTAATACATATTTGGAAAAATTTGATAGTTTATGTACAGTGTGTCATATATATTTGGTGAAATTTGATATTTTATGTACAGTATATAATATATATTTGGTGTAATTTGATATTTTCAGTACAGTATATAATATATATTTGGTGTACTTTGATATTTTGTGAAGAGTATATAATATATATTGGGTGTACATTGATATTTCATGTACAGTATATAATATATATTTGGTGAAATTTGATATTTTAAGTGCAGTATATAATATATATTTGGTGAAATTTGATATTTTATGTACATTAAGCAACATATATTTTGTGAAATTTGCTATTTTATGTACACTATATGATAAATATTTGGTGAAATTTCATATTTTATGTACAATGTATAATATATCTTTGGTGAAATTTGATATTCTATGTACAGTATATAATATATATTTGTTGAAATTTGGTATTTTATGTACAGTATATAATAAACATTTGGCGAAATTTGCTATTTTATGTACAGTATATAATATATAGTTGGTGTACTTTGACCTTATATGTACAGTATATAACATATATTTGGCGAACTTTCATATTTTATGTACAGTATATAACATATATTTAGTGAAATTTGATATTTTATGTACAGTATATAATACATATTTGAAAAAATTTGATATTTTATGTACAGTATGTAATATATATTTGCTGAAATATGATATTTTATGTACAGTATATAATATATATTTGGTGTAATTTGATATTTTCTGTACAGTATATAATATATATTTGGTGTACTTTGATATTTTTTGAAGAGTATATAATATATATTGGGTGTACATTGATATTTTATGTACAGTATATAATATATATTTGGTGAAATTTGATATTTTAAGAGCAGTATATAATATATATTTGGTGAAATTTGATATTTTATGTACAGTATATAATATATAGTTGGTGTACTTTGACCTTATATGTACAGTATATAATATATATTTGGCGAACTTTCATATTTTATGTACAGTATATAACATATATTTAGTTAAATTTGATATTTTATGTACTGTATTTAATACATATTTATAAAAATTTGATATTTTATGTACAGTATATAATATATATTTGGTGTAATTTGATATTTTCTGTACAGTATATAATATATATTTGGTGTACTTTGATATTTTGTGAAGAGTATATAATATATATTGGGTGTACATTGATATTTTATGTACAGTATATAATATATATTTGGTGAAATTTGATATTTTAAGTGCAGTATATAATATATATTTGGTGAAATTTAATATTTTATGTACAGTACCCAACATATATTTTGTGAAATTGGCTATTTTATGTACACTATATAATAAATATTGGTGAAATTTCATATTTTATGTACAATGTATAATATATCTTTGGTGAAATTTGATATTCTATGTACAGTATATAATATATATTTGTTGAAATTTGGTATTTTATGTACAGTATATAATAAACATTTCGTGAAATTTGCTATTTTATGTACAGTATATAATATATAGTTGGTGTACTTTGACCTTATAAGTACAGTATATAATATATATTTGACGAACTTTCATATTTTATGTACAGTATATAACATATATTTACTGAAATTTGATATTTTATGTACAGTATTTAATACATATTGGGAAATATTTGATATTTCATGTACAGTATGTAATATATATTTGGTGAAATTTGATATTTTATGTACAGTATATAATATATATTTTGTGTAATTTGATATTTTCTGTACAGTATATAATACATATTTGGTGAACTTTGATATTTTGTGAAGAGTATATAATATATATTGGGTGTACATTGATATTTTATGTACAGTATATAATATATATTTGGTGAAATTTGATATTTTAAGTGCAGTATATAATATATATTTGGTGAAATTTGATATTTTATGTACCTTACGCAACATATATTTTGTGAAATTGGCTATTTTATGTACACTATATTATAAATATTTGGTGAAATTTCATATTTTATGTACAATGTATAATATATCTTTGGTGAAATTTGATATACTAAGTACAGTATATAATATATATTTGTTGAAATTTGGTATTTTACGTACAGTATATAATAAATATTTGGTGAAATTTGCTATTTTATGTACAGTACATAGTATATAGTTGGTGTACTTTCATATTATAGGTACAGTATATAATATATATTTGGTGAACTTTCATATTTTATGTACAGTATATAACATATATTTAGTGAAATTTCATATTTTATGTACGGTATATAATACATATTTGAAGAAATTTGATATTTTATGCACAGTATGTAATATATATTTGGTGAAATTTGATATTTTCTGTACAGTATATAATATATATTTGGTGTACTTTGATATTTTGTGAAGAGTATATAATATATATTGGGAGTACCTTGATATTTTATGTACAGTATATAATATATATTTGGTGAAATTTGATATTTTAAGGGCAGTATATAATACATATTTGGTGAAATTTGATATTTTATGTACAGTATATAATATATAGTTGGTGTACTTTGACCTTATATGTACAGTATATAATATATATTTGGCGAACTTTCATATTTTATGTACAGTATATAACATATATTTAGTTAAATTTGATATTTTATGTACTGTATTTAATACATATTTGGAAAAATTTGATAGTTTATGTACAGTGTGTCATATATATTTGGTGAAATTTGATATTTTATGTACAGTATATAATATATATTTGGTGTAATTTGATATTTTCTGTACAGTATATAATATATATTTGGTGTACTTTGATATTTTGTGAAGAGTATATAATATATATTGGGTGTACATTGATATTTCATGTACAGTATATAATATATATTTGGTGAAATTTGATATTTTAAGTGCAGTATATAATATATATTTGGTGAAATTTGATATTTTATGTACCTTACGCAACATATATTTTATGAAATTGGCTATTTTATGTACACTATATAATAAATATTTGGTGAAATTTCATATTTTATGTACAATGTATAATATATCTTTGGTGAAATTTGATATACCATGTACAGTATATAATATATATTTGTTGAAATTTGGTATTTTATGTACAGTATATAATAAATATTTGGTGAAATTTGCTATTTTATGTACAGTATATAGTATATAGTTGGTGTACTTTCACATTATAGGTACAGTATATAATATATATTTGGTGAACTTTCATGTTTTATGTACAGTATATAACATATATTTAGTGAAATTTGATATTTTATGTACTGTATATAATACATATTTGAAAAAATTTGATATTTTATGCACAGTATGTAATATATAATTGGTGAAATTTGATATTTTCTGTACAGTATATAATATATATTTGGTGTACTTTGATATTTTGTGAAGAGTATATAATATATATTGGGAGTACCTTGATATTTTATGTACAGTATATAATATATATTTGGTGAAATTTGATATTTTAAGGGCAGTATATAATACATATTTGGTGAAATTTGATATTTTATGTACAGTATATAATATATAGTTGGTGTACTTTGACCTTATATGTACAGTATATAATATATATTTGGCGAACTTTCATATTTTATGTACAGTATATAACATATATTTAGTTAAATTTGATATTTTATGTACTGTATTTAATACATATTTGGAAAAATTTGATAGTTTATGTACAGTGTGTCATATATATTTGGTGAAATTTGATATTTTATGTACAGTATATAATATATATTTGGTGTAATTTGATATTTTCAGTACAGTATATAATATATATTTGGTGTACTTTGATATTTTGTGAAGAGTATATAATATATATTGGGTGTACATTGATATTTCATGTACAGTATATAATATATATTTGGTGAAATTTGATATTTTAAGTGCAGTATATAATATATATTTGGTGAAATTTGATATTTTATGTACATTAAGCAACATATATTTTGTGAAATTTGCTATTTTATGTACACTATATGATAAATATTTGGTGAAATTTCATATTTTATGTACAATGTATAATATATCTTTGGTGAAATTTGATATTCTATGTACAGTATATAATATATATTTGTTGAAATTTGGTATTTTATGTACAGTATATAATAAACATTTGGCGAAATTTGCTATTTTATGTACAGTATATAATATATAGTTGGTGTACTTTGACCTTATATGTACAGTATATAACATATATTTGGCGAACTTTCATATTTTATGTACAGTATATAACATATATTTAGTGAAATTTGATATTTTATGTACAGTATATAATACATATTTGAAAAAATTTGATATTTTATGTACAGTATGTAATATATATTTGCTGAAATATGATATTTTATGTACAGTATATAATATATATTTGGTGTAATTTGATATTTTCTGTACAGTATATAATATATATTTGGTGTACTTTGATATTTTTTGAAGAGTATATAATATATATTGGGTGTACATTGATATTTTATGTACAGTATATAATATATATTTGGTGAAATTTGATATTTTAAGAGCAGTATATAATATATATTTGGTGAAATTTGATATTTTATGTACAGTATATAATATATAGTTGGTGTACTTTGACCTTATATGTACAGTATATAATATATATTTGGCGAACTTTCATATTTTATGTACAGTATATAACATATATTTAGTTAAATTTGATATTTTATGTACTGTATTTAATACATATTTATAAAAATTTGATATTTTATGTACAGTATATAATATATATTTGGTGTAATTTGATATTTTCTGTACAGTATATAATATATATTTGGTGTACTTTGATATTTTGTGAAGAGTATATAATATATATTGGGTGTACATTGATATTTTATGTACAGTATATAATATATATTTGGTGAAATTTGATATTTTAAGTGCAGTATATAATATATATTTGGTGAAATTTAATATTTTATGTACAGTACCCAACATATATTTTGTGAAATTGGCTATTTTATGTACACTATATAATAAATATTGGTGAAATTTCATATTTTATGTACAATGTATAATATATCTTTGGTGAAATTTGATATTCTATGTACAGTATATAATATATATTTGTTGAAATTTGGTATTTTATGTACAGTATATAATAAACATTTCGTGAAATTTGCTATTTTATGTACAGTATATAATATATAGTTGGTGTACTTTGACCTTATAAGTACAGTATATAATATATATTTGACGAACTTTCATATTTTATGTACAGTATATAACATATATTTACTGAAATTTGATATTTTATGTACAGTATTTAATACATATTGGGAAATATTTGATATTTCATGTACAGTATGTAATATATATTTGGTGAAATTTGATATTTTATGTACAGTATATAATATATATTTTGTGTAATTTGATATTTTCTGTACAGTATATAATACATATTTGGTGAACTTTGATATTTTGTGAAGAGTATATAATATATATTGGGTGTACATTGATATTTTATGTACAGTATATAATATATATTTGGTGAAATTTGATATTTTAAGTGCAGTATATAATATATATTTGGTGAAATTTGATATTTTATGTACCTTACGCAACATATATTTTGTGAAATTGGCTATTTTATGTACACTATATTATAAATATTTGGTGAAATTTCATATTTTATGTACAATGTATAATATATCTTTGGTGAAATTTGATATACTATGTACAGTATATAATATATATTTGTTGAAATTTGGTATTTTACGTACAGTATATAATAAATATTTGGTGAAATTTGCTATTTTATGTACAGTATATAGTATATAGTTGGTGTACTTTCATATTATAGGTACAGTATATAATATATATTTGGTGAACTTTCATATTTTATGTACAGTATATAACATATATTTAGTGAAATTTCATATTTTATGTACGGTATATAATACATATTTGAAGAAATTTGATATTTTATGCACAGTATGTAATATATATTTGGTGAAATTTGATATTTTCTGTACAGTATATAATATATATTTGGTGTACTTTGATATTTTGTGAAGAGTATATAATATATATTGGGAGTACCTTGATATTTCATGTACAGTATATAATATATATTTGTTGAAATTTGGTATTTTATGTACAGTATATAATAAATATTTGGTGAAATTTGCTATTTTATGTACAGTATATAGTATATAGTTGGTGTACTTTCACATTATAGGTACAGTATATAATATATATTTGGTGAACTTTCATATTTTATGTACAGTATATAACATATATTTAGTGAAATTTGATATTTTATGTACGGTATATAATACATATTTGAAGAAATTTGATATTTTATGCACAGTATGTAATATATGTTTGGTGAAATTTGATATTTTATGTACATTATATAATATATATTTGGTGTAATTTGATATTTTCTGTACAGTATATAATATATGTTTGGTGTACTTTGATATATTGTGAAGAGTATATAATATATATTGGGTGTACATTGATATTTTATGTAAAGTATATAATATATATTTGGTGAAATTTGATATTTTAAGTGCAGTATATAATATATATTTGGTGAAATTTGATATTTTATGTACAGTACGCAACATATATTTGGTGAAATTTGCTATTTTATGTACACTATATAGTAAATATTTGGTGAAATTTCATATTTTATGTACAATGTATAATATATCTTTGGTGAAATTTGATATTTTGTGAAGAGTATATAATATATATTGGGAGTACCTTGATATTTTATGTACAGTATATAATATATATTTGGTGAAATTTGATATTTTAAGGGCAGTATATAATACATATTTGGTGAAATTTGATATTTTATGTACAGTATATAATATATAGTTGGTGTACTTTGACCTTATATGTACAGTATATAATATATATTTGGCGAACTTTCATATTTTATGTACAGTATATAACATATATTTAGTGAAATTTGATATTTTATGTACAGTATTTAATACATATTTGGAAAAATTTGATATTTTATGTACAGTATGTAGTATATATTTGGTGAAATTTGATATTTTATGTACATTATATAATATATATTTGGTGTAATTTGATATTTTCTGTACAGTATATAATATATATTTGGTGTACTTTGATATATTGTGAAGAGTATATAATATATATTGGGTGTACATTGATATTTTATGTAAAGTATATAATATATATTTGGTGAAATTTGATATTTTAAGTGCAGTATATAATATATATTTGGTGAAATTTGATATTTTATGTACAGTACGCAACATATATTTTGTGAAATTTGCTATTTTATGTACACTATATAATAAATATTTGGTGAAATTTCATATTTTATGTACAATGTATAATATATCTTTGGTGAAATTCGATATTCTATGTACAGTATATAATATATATTTGTTGAAATTTGGTATTTTATGTACAGTATATAATAAACATTTGGTGAAATTTGCTATTTTATGTACAGTATATAATATATAGTTGGTGTACTTTGACCTTATATGTACAGTATATAATATATTTGGCGAACTTTCATATTTTATGTACAGTATATAACATATATTTAGTGAAATTTGATATTTTATGTACAGTATTTAATACATATTTGGAAAAATTTGATATTTTATGTACAGCATGTAATATATGTTGGTGAAATTTGATATTTTATGTACAGTATATAATATATATTTGGTGTAATTTGATATTTTCTGTACAGTATATAATATATATTTGGTGTACTTTGATATTTTGTGAAGTGTATATAATATATATTGGGTGTACATTGATACTTTATGTAAAGTATATAATATATATTTGGTGAAATTTGATATTTTAAGTGCAGTATATAATATATATGTGGTGAAATTTGATATTTTATGTGCAGTACGCAACATATATTTGGTGAAATTTGCTATTTTATGTACACTATATAATAAATATTTGGTGAAATTTCATATTTTATGTACAATGTATAATATATCTTTGGTGAAATTTGATATTCTATGTACAGTATATAATATATATTTGTTGAAATTTGGTATTTTATGTACAGTATATAATAAACATTTGGTGAAATTTGCTATTTTGTTACAGTATATAATATATAGTTGGTGTACTTTGACCTTATATTTACAGTATATAATATATATTTGTCGAACTTTCATATTTTATGTACAGTATATAACTTATATTTAGTGAAATTTGATATTTTATGTACAGTATTTAATACATATTTGGAAAAATTTGATATTTTATGTAAAGTATGTATTATATATTTGGTGAAATTTGATATTTTATGTACAGTATATAATATATATTTGGTGTAATTTGATATTTTCTGTACACTATATAATATATATTTTGTGTACTTTGATATTTTGTGAAGAGTATATAATATATATTGGGTGTACATTGATATTTTATGTAAAGTATATGATATATATTTGGTGAAATTTGATATTTTAAGTGCAGTATATAATATATATTTGGTGAAATTTGATATTTTATGTACAGTACGCAACATATATTTGGTGAAATTTGCAATTTTATGTACCCTATATAATAAATATTTTGTGAAATTTCATATTTTATGTACAATGTATAATATATCTTTGTTGAAATTTGATATTCTATGTACAGTATATAATATATATTTGTTGAAATTTGGTATTTTATGTTCAGTATATAATAAACATTTGGTGAAATTTGCTATTTTATATACAATGTATAATATATTGTTGGTGAACTTTGACCTTATAAGTACAGTATATAATATATACTTGGCGAACTATCATATTTTATGCACAGTATATAACATATATTTAGTGAAATTTGATATTTTATGTACAGTATTTAATACATATTTGGAAAAATTTGATATTTTATGTACAGTATGTAATATATATCTGGTGAAATTTGATATTTTATGTACAGTATATAAAATATATTTTTGGTGTAATTTGATATTTTCTGTACAGTATATAATATATATTTGGTGTATTTTGATATTTTGTGAAGAGTATATAATATATATTGGGTGTACATTGATATTTTATGTACAGTATATAATACATAGGTGGTGAAATTTGATATTTTATGTACAGTATGCAACATATATTTGGTGTAATTTGCTATTTTATGTACACTGTATTATAAATATTTGGTGAAATTTCATATTTTATGTACAATGTATAATATATCTTTGGTGAAATTTGATATTCTATGTACAGTATATAATATATATTTGTTGAAATTTGGTATTTTATGTACAGTATATAATAAACATTTGGTGAAATTTGCTATTTTATGTACAGTATATAATATATAGTTGGAGTACTTTGACCTTATATGTACAGTATATAATATATATTTGGCGAACTTTCATATTTTATGTACAGTATATAACATATATTTAGTTAAATTTGATATTTTATGTACTGTATTTAATACATATTTGGAAAAATTTGATAGTTTATGTACAGTGTGTCATATATATTTGGTGAAATTTGATATTTTATGTACAGTATATAATATATATTTGGTGTAATTTGATATTTTCTGTACAGTATATAATATATATTTGGTGTACTTTGATATTTTGTGAAGAGTATATAATATATATTGGGTGTACATTGATATTTCATGTACAGTATATAATATATATTTGGTGAAATTTGATATTTTAAGTGCAGTATATAATATATATTTGGTGAAATTTGATATTTTATTTACCTTACCCAACATATATTTTGTGAAATTGGCTATTTTATGTACACTATATAATAAATATTTGGTGAAATTTCATATTTTATGTACAATGTATAATATATCTTTGGTGAAATTTGATATACCATGTACAGTATATAATATATATTTGTTGAAATTTGGTATTTTATGTACAGTATATAATAAATATTTGGTGAAATTTGCTATTTTATGTACAGTATATAGTATATAGTTGGTGTACTTTCACATTATAGGTACAGTATATAATATATATTTGGTGAACTTTCATATTTTATGTACAGTATATAACATATATTTAGTGAAATTTGATATTTTATGTACGGTATATAATACATATTTGAAGAAATTTGATATTTTATGCACAGTATGTAATATATGTTTGGTGAAATTTGATATTTTATGTACATTATATAATATATATTTGGTGTAATTTGATATTTTCTGTACAGTATATAATATATATTTGGTGTACTTTGATATATTGTGAAGAGTATATAATATATATATGGTGTACATTGATATTTTATGTAAAGTATATAATATATATTTGGTGAAATTTGATATTTTAAGTGCAGTATATAATATATATTTGGTGAAATTTGATATTTTATGTACAGTACGCAACATATATTTGGTGAAATTTGCTATTTTATGTACACTATATAGTAAATATTTGGTGAAATTTCATATTTTATGTACAATGTATAATATATCTTTGGTGAAATTTGATATTTTGTGAAGAGTATATAATATATATTGGGAGTACCTTGATATTTTATGTACAGTATATAATATATATTTGGTGAAATTTGATATTTTAAGGGCAGTATATAATACATATTTGGTGAAATTTGATATTTTATGTACAGTATATAATATATATTTGGTGTAATTTGATATTTTCTGTACAGTATATAATATATATTTGGTGTACTTTGATATTTTGTGAAGAGTATATAATATATATTGGGTGTACATTGATATTTCATGTACAGTATATAATATATATTTGGTGAAATTTGATATTTTAAGTGCAGTATATAATATATATTTGGTGAAATTTGATATTTTATGTACAGTACGCAACATATATTTGGTGAAATTTGCTATTTTATGTACACTGTATAATAAATATTTGGTGAAATTTCATATTTCATGTACAATGTATAATATATCTTTGGTGAAATTTGATATTCTATGTACAGTATATAATATATATTTGTTGAAATTTGGTATTTTATGTACAGTATATAATAAACATTTGGTAAAATTTGCTATTTTATGTACAGTATATAATATATAGTTGGTGTACTTTGACCTTATATGTACGGTATATAATATATATTTGGCGAACTTTCATATTTTATGTACAGTATATAACATATATTTAGTGAAATTTGATATTTTATGTACAGTATTTAATACATAT
This sequence comes from Gorilla gorilla gorilla, assembly GCF_029281585.2. Taxonomy (NCBI): domain Eukaryota; kingdom Metazoa; phylum Chordata; class Mammalia; order Primates; family Hominidae; genus Gorilla; species Gorilla gorilla. The sequence goes on from NC_073246.2 coordinate 7,382,298, forward strand.
TTGGAAAAATTTGATATTTTATGTACAGCATGTAATATATATTGGTGAAATTTGATATTTTATGTACAGTATATAATATATATTTGGTGTAATTTGATATTTTCTGTACAGTATATAATATATATTTGGTGTACTTTGATATTTTGTGAAGAGTATATAATATATATTGGGTGTACATTGATATTTTATGTAAAGTATATAATATATATTTGGTGAAATTTGATATTTTAAGTGCAGTATATAATATATATGTGGTGAAATTTGATATTTTATGTGCAGTACGCAACATATATTTGGTGAAATTTGCTATTTTATGTACACTATATAATAAATATTTGGTGAAATTTCATATTTTATGTACAATGTATAATATATCTTTGGTGAAATTTGATATTCTATGTACAGTATATAATATATATTTGTTGAAATTTGGTATTTTATGTACAGTATATAATAAACATTTGGTGAAATTTGCTATTTTGTTACAGTATATAATATATAGTTGGTGTACTTTGACCTTATATTTACAGTATATAATATATATTTTGCGAACTTTCATATTTTATGTACTGTATATAACTTATATTTAGTGAAATTTGATATTTTATGTACAGTATTTAATACATATTTGGAAAAATTTGATATTTTATGTAAAGTATGTAATATATATTTGGTGCAATTTGATATTTTATGTACAGTATATAATATATATTTGGTGTAATTTGATATTTTCTGTACACTATATAATATATATTTGGTGTACTTTGATATTTTGTGAAGAGTATATAATATATATTGGGTGTACATTGATATTTTATGTAAAGTATATGATATATATTTGGTGAAATTTGATATTTTAAGTGCAGTATATAATATATATTTGGTGAAATTTGATATTTTATGTACAGTATGCAACATATATTTGGTGAAATTTGCTATTTTATGTACCCTATATAATAAATATTTTGTGAAATTTCATATTTTATGTACAATGTATAATATATCTTTGTTGAAATTTGATATTCTATGTACAGTATATAATATATATTTGTTGAAATTTGGTATTTTATGTACAGTATTTAATACATATTTGGAAATATTTGATATTTCATGTACAGTTTGTAATATATATTTGGTGAAATTTGATATTTTATGTACAGTATATAACATATATTTTGTGTAATTTGATATTTTCTGTACAGTATATAATATATATTTGGTGAACTTTGATATTTTGTGAAGAGTATATAATATATATTGGGTGTACATTGATATTTTATGTACAGTATATAATATGTATTTGGTGAAATTTGATATTTTAAGTGCAGTATATAATATATATTTGGTGAAATTTGATATTTTATGTACATTACGCAACATATATTTTGTGAAATTTGCTATTTTATGTACACTATATAATAAATATTTGGTGAAATTTCATATTTTATGTACAATGTATATCTTTGGTGAAATTTGATATTCTATGTACAGTATATAATATATATTTGTTGAAATTTGGTATTTTTTGTACAGTATGTAATAAATATTTGGTGAAATTTGCTATTTCATGTACAGTATATAGTATATGGTTGGTGTACTTTCACATTATAGGTACAGTATATAATATATATTGGGTGAACTTTCATATTTTATGTACAGTATATAACATATATTTAGTGAAATTTGATATTTTATGTACAGTATATAATATATATTTGGTGTAATTTGATGTTTTCTGTACAGTATATAATATACATTTGGTGTACTTTGATATTTTGTGAAGAGTATATAATATATATTGGGTGTACATTGATATTTTATGTACAGTATATAATATATATTTGGTGAAATTTGATATTTTAAGGGCAGTATATAATAAACATTTGGTGAAATTTGCTATTTTATGTACAGTATATAATATATAGTTGGTGTACTTTGACCTTATATGTACAGTATAGAATATGTATTTGGCAAACTTTCATATTTTATGTTCAGTATATAACATATATTTAGTGAAATTTGATATTTTATGTACAGTATTTAATACATATTTGGAAATATTTGATATTTCATGTACATTATGTAATATATATTTGGTGAAATTTGATATTTTATGTACAGTATGTAATATATATTTTGTGTAATTTGATATTTTCTGTACAGTATATAATATATGTTTGGTGAACTTTGATATTTTGTGAAGAGTATATAATACATATTGGGTGTACATTGATATTTTATGTACAGTATATAATATATATTTGGTGAAATTTGATATTTTAAGTGCAGTATACAATATATATTTGGTGAAATTTGATATTTTATGTAGATTACGCAACATATATTTTGTGAAATTTGCTATTTTATGTACACTATATAATAAATATTTGGTGAAATTTCATATTTTATGTACAATGTATAATATATCTTTGGTGAAATTTGATATTCTATGTACAGTATATAATATATATTTGTTGAAATTTGGTATTTTATGTACAGTATATAATAAATATTTGGTGAAATTTGCTATTTTATGTTCAGTATATAGTATATAGTTGGTGTACTTTCACATTATAGGTACAGTATATAATATATATTTGGTGAACTTTCATATTTTATGTACAGTATATAACATATATTTAGTGAAATTTGATATTTTATGTACAGTATATAATACATATTTGAAAAAATTTGATATTTTATGTACAGTATGTAATATATATTTGGTGAAATTTGATATTTTATGTACAGTATATAATATATATTTGGTGTAAGTTGATATTATCTGTACAGTATGTAATATATGTTTGGTGTACTTTGATATTTTGTGAAGAGTATATAATATATATTGGGTGTACATTGATATTTTATGTACAGTATATAATATATATTTGGTGAAATTTGATATTTTAAGGGCAGTATATAATATATATTTGGTGAAATTTGATATTTTATGTACAGTATATAATATATAGTTGGTGTACTTTGACCTTATATGTACAGTATATAATATATATTTGGCGAACTTTCATATTTTATGTACAGTATATAACATATATTTAGTTAAATTTGATATTTTATGTACTGTATTTGAGACATATTTGGAAAAATTTGATATTTTATATACAGTGTGTAATATATATTTGGTGAAATTTGATATTTTATGTACAGTATATAATATATATTTGGTGTAATTTGATATTTTCTGTACTGTATATAATATATATTTGGTGTACTTTGATATTTTGTAAAGAGTATATAATATATATTAGGTGTACATTGTTATATTATGTACAGTATATAATATATATTTGGTGAAATTTGATATTTTAAGCGCAGTACATAATAAATATTTGGTGAAATTTGATATTTTATGTACATTATGCAACATATATTTTGTGAAATTTGCTATTTTATGTACACTATATAATAAATATTTGGTGAAATTTCATATTTTATGTACAATGTATAATATATCTTTGGTGAAATTTGATATTCTATGTACAGTATATAATATATATTTGTTGAAATTTGGTATTTTATGTACAGTATATAATAAACATTTGGTGAAATTTGCTATTTTATGTACAGTATATAATATATAGTTGGTGTACTTTGACCTTATATGTACAGTATATAATATATATTTGGCGAACTTTCATATTTTATGTACAGTATATAACGTATATTTAGTGAAATTTGATATTTTATGTACAGTATTTAATACATATTTGGAAATATTTGATATTTCATGTACAGTATGTAATATATATTTGGTGAAATTTGATATTTTATGTACAGAATATAATATATATTTTGTGTAATTTGATATTTTCTGTACAGTATATAATATATATTTGGTGAACTTTGATATTTTGTGAAGAGTATATAATACATATTGGGTGTACATTGATATTTTATGTACAGTATATAATATATATTTGGTGAAATTTGATATTTTAAGTGCAGTATATAATATATATTTGGTGATATTTGATATTTTATGTACATTACGCAACATATATTTTGTGAAATTTGCTATTTTATGTACATTATATAATAAATATTTGGTGAAATTTCATATTTTATGTACAATATATAATATATCTTTGGTGAAATTTGATATTCTTTGTACAGTATATAATATATATTTGTTGAAATTTGGTATTTTATGTACAGTATATAATAAATATTTGGTGAAATTTGCTATTTTATGTACAGTATATAGTATATAGTTGGTGTACTTTCACATTATAAGTACAGTATATAATATATATTTGGTGAACTTTCATATTTTATGTACAGTATATAACATATATTTAGTGAAATTTGATATTTTATGTACAGTATATAATACATATTTGAAAAAATTTGATATTTTATGTACAGTATGTAATATATATTTGGTGAAATTTGATATTTTATGTACAGTATATAATATATATTTGGTGTAAGTTGATATTTTCTGTACAGTATATAATATAAGTTTGGTGTACTTTGATATTTTGTGAAGAGTATATAATATATATTGGGTGTACATTGATATTTTATGTACAGTATATAATATATATTTGGTGAAATTTGATATTTTAAGGGCAGTATATAGTATATATTTGGTGAAATTTGATATTTTATGTACAGTATATAATATATAGTTGGTGTACTTTGACCTTATATGTACAGTATATAATATATATTTGGCGAACTATCATATTTTATGTAGAGTATATAACATATATTTAGTGAAATTTGATATTTTATGTACAGTATTTAATACATATTTGGAAATATTTGATATTTCATGTGCATTATGTAATATATATTTAGTGAAATTTGAAATTATATGTACAGTATATAATATATATTTTGTGTAATTTGATATTTTCTGTACAGTATATAATATTTGGTGTACTTTGATATTTTGTGAAGAGTATATAATATATATAGGGAGTACATTGATATTTTATGTACAGAATATAATATATATTTGGTGAAATTTGATATTTTAAGTGCAGTATATAATATATATTTGGTGAAATTTGATATTTTATGTACAGTACGCAACATATATTTGGTGAAATTTGCTATTTCATGTACACTATATAATAAATATTTGGTGAAATTTCATATTTTATGTACAATGTATAATATTTCTTTGGTGAAATTTGATATTCTATGTAAAGTATATAATATATATTTGTTGAAATTTGGTATTTTATGTACAGTGTATAATGAATATTTGGTGAAATTTGCTATTTTATGTACAGTATATAGTATATAGTTGGTGTACTTTCACATTATAGGTACAGTATATAATATATATTTGGTGAACTTTCATATTTTATGTACAGTATATAACATATATTTAGTGAAATTTGATATTTCATGTACAGTATATAATACATATTTGAAAAAATTTGATATTTTATGTACAGTATGTAATATATATTTGGTGAAATTTGATATTTTATGTACAGTATATAATATATATTTGGTGTAATTTGATATTTTCTGTACAGTATATAATATATATTTGGTGTACTTTGATATTTTGTGAAGAGTATATAATATATATTGGGTGTACATTGATATTTTATGTACAGTATATAATATATATTTGGTGAAATTTGATATTTTAAGGGCAGTATATAGTATATATTTGGTGAAATTTGCTATTTTATGTAAAGTATATAATATATAGTTGGTGTACTTTGACCTTATATGTACAGTATATGATATATATTTGGTGAACTTTCATATTTTATGTACAGTATATAACATATATTTAGTGAAATTTGATATTTTATGTACAGTATTTAATACATATTTGGAAATATTTGATATTTCATGTACAGAATGTAATATATATTTGGTGAAATTTGATATTTTATGTACAGTATATAATATATATTTTGTGTAATTTGATATTTTCTGTACAGTATATAATATATATTTGGTGAACTTTGATATTTTGTGAAGAGTATATAATATATATTGGGTGTACATTGATATTTTATGTACAGAATATAATATATATTTGGTGAAATTTGATATTTTAAGTGCAGTATATAATATATATTTGGTGAAATTTGATATTTTATGTAGAGTACGCAACATATATTTGGTGAAATTTGCTATTTTATGTACACTATATAATAAATATTTGGTGAAATTTCATATTTTATGTGCAATGTATAATATATCTTTGGTGAAATTTGATATTCTATGTACAGTATATAATATATATTTGTTGAAATTTGGTATTTTATGTACAGTATATAATAAATATTTGGTGAAATTTGCTATTTTATGTACAGTATATAGTATATAGTTGGTGTACTTTCACATTATAGGTACAGTATATAATATATATTTGGTGAACTTTCATATTTTATGTACAGTATATAACATATATTTAGTGAAATTTGATATTTTATGTACAGTATATAATACATATTTGAAAAAATTTGATATTTTATGTACAGTATGTAATATATATTTGGTGAAATTTGATATTTTATGTACAGTATATAATATATATTTGGTGTAATTTGATGTTTTCTGTACAGTATACAATATATATTTGGTGTACTTTGATATTTTGTGAAGAGTATATAATATATATTGGGTGTACATTGATATTTTATGTACAGTATATAATATATATTTGGTGAAATTTGATATTTTAAGGGCAGTATATAATATATATTTGGTGAAATTTGATATTTTATGTTCAGTATATAATATATAGTTGGTGTACTTTGACCTTATATGTGCAGCATATAATATATATTTGGCGAACTTTCATATTTTATGTACAGTATATAACATATATTTAGTTAAATTTGATATTTTATGTACTGTATTTAATACATATTTGGAAACATTTGATATTTTATGTACAGTGTGTAATATATATTTGGTGAAATTTGATATTTTATGTACAGTATATAATATATATTTGGTGTAATTTGATATTTTCTGTACAGTATATAATATATATTTGGTGTACTTTGATATTTTGTGAAGAGTATATAATATATATTGGGTGTACATTGATATTTTATGTACAGTATATAATATATATTTGGTGAAATTTGATATTTTAAGTGCAGTATATAATATATATTTGGTGAAATTTGATATTTCATGTACAATATGCAACATATATTTTGTGAAATTTGCTATTTTATGTACACTATATAATAAATATTTGGTGAAATTTCATATTTTATGTACAATGTATAATATATCTTTGGTGAAATTTGATATTCTATGTACAGTATATAATATATATTTGGTGAAATTTGATATTTTAAGGGCAGTATATAATATATATTTGGTGAAATTTGCTATTTTATGTACAGTATATAATATATAGTTGGTGTACTTTGACCTTATATGTACAGTATATAATATATATTTGGCGAACTTTCATATTTTAAGTACAGTATATAACATATATTTAGTGAAATTTGATATTTTATGTACAGTATTTAATACATATTTGGAAATATTTGATATTTCATGTACAGAGTGTAATATATATTTGGTGAAATTTGATATTTTAAGTACAGTATATAATATATATTTTGTGTAATTTGATATTTTCTGTACAGTATATAATATATATTTGGTGAACTTTGATATTTTGTGAAGAGTATATAACATATATTGGGTGTACATTGATATTTTATGTACAGAATATAATATATATTTGGTGAAATTTGATATTTTATGTACAGTACGCAACATATATTTGGTGAAATTTGCTATTTTATGTACACTATATAATAAATATTTGGTGAAATTTCATATTTTATGTAGAATGTATAATATCTCTTTGGTGAAATTTGATATTCTATGTACAGTATATAATATATATTTGTTGAAATTTGGTATTTTATGTACAGTATATAATAAACATTTGGTGAAATTTGCTATTTTATGTACAGAATATAATATATAGTTGGTGTACTTTGACCTTATATGTACAGTATATAATATATATTTGGGGAACTTTCATATTTTATGTACAGTATATAACATATATTTAGTGAAAATTGATATTTTATGTACAGTATTTAATACATATTTGGAAATATTTGATATTTCATGTACAGTATGTAATATATATTTGGTGAAATTTGATATTTTATGTACAGTATATAATATATATTTTGTGTAATTTGATATTTTCTGTACAGTATATAATATATATTTGGTGAACTTTGATATTTTGTGAAGAGTATATAATATATATTGGGTGTACATTGATATTTTATGTACAGAATATAATATATATTTGGTGAAATTTGATATTTTAAGTGCAGTATATAATATATATTTGGTGAAATTTGATATTTTATGTACAGTACGCAACATATATTTGGTGAAATTTGCTATTTTATGTACACTATATAATAAATATTTGGTGAAATTTCATATTTTATGTGCAATGTATAATATATCTTTGGGGAAATTTGATATTCTATGTACAGTATATAATATATATTTGCTGAAATTTGGTATTTTATGTACAGTATATAATAAACATTTGGTGAAATTTGCTATTTTATGTACAGTATATAGTATATAGTTGGTGTACTTTCACATTATATGTACAGTTTATAATATATATTCGGTGAACCTTCATATTTTATGTACAGTATATAACATATATTTAGTGAAATTTGATATTTTATGTACAGTATATAATACATATTTGAAAAAATTTGATATTTTATGTACAGTATGTAATATATATCTGGTGAAATTTGATATTTTATGTACAGTATATAATATATATTTGGTGTAATTTGATATTTTCTGTACAGTATATAATATATATTTGGAGAACTTTGATATTTTGTGAAGAGTATATAATATATATTGGGTGTACATTGATGTTTTATGTACAGAATATAATATATATTTGGTGAAATTTGATATTTTAAGTGCAGTATATAATATATGTTTGGTGAAATTTGATATTTTATGTACAGTAAGCAACATATATTTTGTGAAATTTGCTATTTTATGCACAGTATATAATAAATATTTGGTGAAATTTCATATTTAATGTACAATGTATAATATATCTTTGGTGAAATTTGATATTCTATGTACAGTATATAATATATATTTGTTGAAATATGGTATTTTATGTACAGGATATAATAAACATTTGATGAAATTTGCTGTTTTATGTACAGTATATATTATATAGTTGGTGTACTTTGACCTTATATGTACAGTGTATAATATATATTTGGCGAACTTTCATATTTTATGTACAGTATATAACATATATTTAGTGAAATTTGATATTTTATGTACAGTATTTAATACATATTTGGAAATATTTGATATTTCATGTACAGTATGTAATATATATTTGGTGAAATTTGATATTTTATGTACAGTATATAATATATATTTGGTGTAATTTGATATTTTCTGTACAGTATATAATATATATTTGGTGAAATTTGATATTTTGTGAAGAGTATATAATATATATTGGGTGTACATTGATATTTTATGTACAGAATATAATATATATTTGGTGAAATTTGATATTTTAAGTGCAGTATATAATATATATTTGGTGAAATTTGATATTTTATGTACAGTACGCAACATATATTTGGTGAAATTTGCTATTTTATGTACACTATATAATAAATATTTGGTGAAATTTCATATTTTATTTGCAATGTATAATATATCTTTGGTGAAATTTGATATTCTATGTACAGTATATAATATATATTTGTTGAAATTTGGTATTTCATGTACAGTATATAATAAACATTTGGTGAAATTTGCTATTTTATGTACAGTATATAGTACATAGTTGGTGTACTTTCACATTATATGTACAGTATATAATATATATTTGGGGAACTTTCATATTTTATGTACAGTATATAACATATATTTAGTGAAAATTGATATTTTATGTACAGTATTTAATACATATTTGGAAATATTTGATATTTCATGTACAGTATGTAATATATATTTGGTGAAATTTGATATTTTATGTACAGTATATAATATGTATTTTGTGTAATTTGATATTTTCTGTACAGTATATAATATATATTTGGTGAACTTTGATATTTTGTGAAGAGTATATAATATATATTGGGTGTACATTGATATTTTATGTACAGAATATAATATATATTTGGTGAAATTTGATATTTTAAGTGCAGTATATAATATATATTTGGTGAAATTTGATATTTTATGTACAGTACGCAACATATATTTGGTGAAATTTGCTATTTTATGTACACTATATAATAAATATTTGGTGAAATTTCATATTTTATGTGCAATGTATAATATATCTTTGGGGAAATTTGATATTCTATGTACAGTATATAATATATATTTGCTGAAATTTGGTATTTTATGTACAGTATATAATAAACATTTGGTGAAATTTGCTATTTTATGTACAGTATATAGTATATAGTTGGTGTACTTTCACATTATATGTACAGTTTATAATATATATTCGGTGAACCTTCATATTTTATGTACAGTATATAACATATATTTAGTGAAATTTGATATTTTATGTACAGTATATAATACATATTTGAAAAAATTTGATATTTTATGTACAGTATGTAATATATATCTGGTGAAATTTGATATTTTATGTACAGTATATAATATATATTTGGTGTAATTTGATATTTTCTGTACAGTATATAATATATATTTGGAGAACTTTGATATTTTGTGAAGAGTATATAATATATATTGGGTGTACATTGATGTTTTATGTACAGAATATAATATATATTTGGTGAAATTTGATATTTTAAGTGCAGTATATAATATATGTTTGGTGAAATTTGATATTTTATGTACAGTAAGCAACATATATTTTGTGAAATTTGCTATTTTATGCACAGTATATAATAAATATTTGGTGAAATTTCATATTTAATGTACAATGTATAATATATCTTTGGTGAAATTTGATATTCTATGTACAGTATATAATATATATTTGTTGAAATATGGTATTTTATGTACAGGATATAATAAACATTTGATGAAATTTGCTGTTTTATGTACAGTATATATTATATAGTTGGTGTACTTTGACCTTATATGTACAGTGTATAATATATATTTGGCGAACTTTCATATTTTATGTACAGTATATAACATATATTTAGTGAAATTTGATATTTTATGTACAGTATTTAATACATATTTGGAAATATTTGATATTTCATGTACAGTATGTAATATATATTTGGTGAAATTTGATATTTTATGTACAGTATATAATATATATTTGGTGTAATTTGATATTTTCTGTACAGTATATAATATATATTTGGTGAAATTTGATATTTTGTGAAGAGTATATAATATATATTGGGTGTACATTGATATTTTATGTACAGAATATAATATATATTTGGTGAAATTTGATATTTTAAGTGCAGTATATAATATATATTTGGTGAAATTTGATATTTTATGTACAGTACGCAACATATATTTGGTGAAATTTGCTATTTTATGTACACTATATAATAAATATTTGGTGAAATTTCATATTTTATTTGCAATGTATAATATATCTTTGGTGAAATTTGATATTCTATGTACAGTATATAATATATATTTGTTGAAATTTGGTATTTCATGTACAGTATATAATAAACATTTGGTGAAATTTGCTATTTTATGTACAGTATATAGTACATAGTTGGTGTACTTTCACATTATATGTACAGTATATAATATATATTTGGTGAACCTTCATATTTTATGTACAGTATATAACATATATTTTGTGAAATTTGATATTTTACGTACAGTATATAATACATATTTGAAAAAATTTGATATTTTATGTACAGTATGTAATATATATCTGGTGAAATTTGATATTTTATGTACAGTATATAATATATATTTGGTGTAATTTGATATTTTCTGTACAATATATAATATATATTTGGTGTACTTTGATATTTTGTGAAGAGTATATAATATATATTGGGTGTACATTGATATTTTATGTACAGTATATAATATATATTTGGTGAAATTTGATATTTTAAGGGCAGTATATAATATATATTTGGTGAAATTTGCTATTTTATGTACAGTATATAATATATAGTTGGTGTACTTTGACCTTATATGTACAGTATATAATATATATTTGGCGAACTTTCATATTTAAAGTACAGTATATAACATATATTTAGTGAAATTTGATATTTTATGTACAGTATTTAATACATATTTGGAAATATTTGATATTTCATGTACAGAATGTAATATATATTTGGTGAAATTTGATATTTTCAGTACAGTATATAATATATATTTTGTGTAATTTGATATTTTCTGTACAGTATATAATATATATTTGGTGAACTTTGATATTTTGTGAAGAGTATATAATATATATTGGGTGTACATTGATATTTTATGTACAGAATATAATATATATTTGGTGAAATTTGATATTTTAAGTGCAGTATATAATATATATGTGGTGAAATTTGATATTTTATGTGCAGTACGCAACATATATTTGGTGAAATTTGCTATTTTATGTACACTATATAATAAATATTTGGTGAAATTTCATATTTTATGTACAATGTATAATATATCTTTGGTGAAATTTGATATTCTATGTACAGTATATAATATATATTTGTTGAAATTTGGTATTTTATGTACAGTATATAATAAACATTTGGTGAAATTTGCTATTTTGTTACAGTATATAATATATAGTTGGTGTACTTTGACCTTATATTTACAGTATATAATATATATTTTGCGAACTTTCATATTTTATGTACTGTATATAACTTATATTTAGTGAAATTTGATATTTTATGTACAGTATTTAATACATATTTGGAAAAATTTGATATTTTATGTAAAGTATGTAATATATATTTGGTGCAATTTGATATTTTATGTACAGTATATAATATATATTTGGTGTAATTTGATATTTTCTGTACACTATATAATATATATTTGGTGTACTTTGATATTTTGTGAAGAGTATATAATATATATTGGGTGTACATTGATATTTTATGTAAAGTATATGATATATATTTGGTGAAATTTGATATTTTAAGTGCAGTATATAATATATATTTGGTGAAATTTGATATTTTATGTACAGTACGCAACATATATTTGGTGAAATTTGCTATTTTATGTACCCTATATAATAAATATTTTGTGAAATTTCATATTTTATGTACAATGTATAATATATCTTTGTTGAAATTTGATATTCTATGTACAGTATATAATATATATTTGTTGAAATTTGGTATTTTATGTACAGTATTTAATACATATTTGGAAATATTTGATATTTCATGTACAGTTTGTAATATATATTTGGTGAAATTTGATATTTTATGTACAGTATATAACATATATTTTGTGTAATTTGATATTTTCTGTACAGTATATAATATATATTTGGTGAACTTTGATATTTTGTGAAGAGTATATAATATATATTGGGTGTACATTGATATTTTATGTACAGTATATAATATGTATTTGGTGAAATTTGATATTTTAAGTGCAGTATATAATATATATTTGGTGAAATTTGATATTTTATGTACATTACGCAACATATATTTTGTGAAATTTGCTATTTTATGTACACTATATAATAAATATTTGGTGAAATTTCATATTTTATGTACAATGTATATCTTTGGTGAAATTTGATATTCTATGTACAGTATATAATATATATTTGTTGAAATTTGGTATTTTTTGTACAGTATGTAATAAATATTTGGTGAAATTTGCTATTTCATGTACAGTATATAGTATATGGTTGGTGTACTTTCACATTATAGGTACAGTATATAATATATATTGGGTGAACTTTCATATTTTATGTACAGTATATAACATATATTTAGTGAAATTTGATATTTTATGTACAGTGTATAATATATATTTGGTGTAATTTGATGTTTTCTGTACAGTATATAATATACATTTGGTGTACTTTGATATTTTGTGAAGAGTATATAATATATATTGGGTGTACATTGATATTTTATGTACAGTATATAATACATATTTGGTGAAATTTGATATTTTAAGGGCAGTATATAATAAACATTTGGTGAAATTTGCTATTTTATGTACAGTATATAATATATAGTTGGTGTACTTTGACCTTATATGTACAGTATATAATATATATTTGGCGAACTTTCATATTTTATGTTCGGTATATAACATATATTTAGTGAAATTTGATATTTTATGTACAGTATTTAATACATATTTGGAAATATTTGATATTTCATGTACAGTATGTAATATATATTTGGTGAAATTTGATATTTTATGTACAGTATATAATATATATTTTGTGTAATTTGATATTTTCTGTACAGTATATAATATATATTTGGTGAAATTTGATATTTTGTGAAGAGTATATAATATATATTGGGTGTACATTGATATTTTATGTACAGAATATAATATATATTTGGTGAAATTTGATATTTTAAGTGCAGTATATAATATATATGTGGTGAAATTTGATATTTTATGTGCAGTACGCAACATATATTTGGTGAAATTTGCTATTTTATGTACACTATATAATAAATATTTGGTGAAATTTCATATTTTATGTACAATGTATAATATATCTTTGGTGAAATTTGATATTCTATGTACAGTATATAATATATATTTGTTGAAATTTGGTATTTTATGTACAGTATATAATAAACATTTGGTGAAATTTGCTATTTTGTTACAGTATATAATATATAGTTGGTGTACTTTGACCTTATATTTACAGTATATAATATATATTTTGCGAACTTTCATATTTTATGTACTGTATATAACTTATATTTAGTGAAATTTGATATTTTATGTACAGTATTTAATACATATTTGGAAAAATTTGATATTTTATGTAAAGTATGTAATATATATTTGGTGCAATTTGATATTTTATGTACAGTATATAATATATATTTGGTGTAATTTGATATTTTCTGTACACTATATAATATATATTTGGTGTACTTTGATATTTTGTGAAGAGTATATAATATATATTGGGTGTACATTGATATTTTATGTAAAGTACATGATATATATTTGGTGAAATTTGATATTTTAAGTGCAGTATATAATATATATTTGGTGAAATTTGATATTTTATGTACAGTATGCAATATATATTTGGTGAAATTTGCTATTTTATGTACCCTATATAATAAATATTTTGTGAAATTTCATATTTTATGTACAATGTATAATATATCTTTGTTGAAATTTGATATTCTATGTACAGTATATAATATATATTTGTTGAAATTTGGTATTTTATGTACAGTATTTAATACATATTTGGAAATATTTGATATTTCATGTACAGTTTGTAATATATATTTGGTGAAATTTGATATTTTATGTACAGTATATAACATATATTTTGTGTAATTTGATATTTTCTGTACAGTATATAATATATATTTGGTGAACTTTGATATTTTGTGAAGAGTATATAATATATATTGGGTGTACATTGATATTTTATGTACAGTATATAATATGTATTTGGTGAAATTTGATATTTTAAGTGCAGTATATAATATATATTTGGTGAAATTTGATATTTTATGTACATTACGCAACATATATTTTGTGAAATTTGCTATTTTATGTACACTATATAATAAATATTTGGTGAAATTTCATATTTTATGTACAATGTATATCTTTGGTGAAATTTGATATTCTATGTACAGTATATAATATATATTTGTTGAAATTTGGTATTTTTTGTACAGTATGTAATAAATATTTGGTGAAATTTGCTATTTCATGTACAGTATATAGTATATGGTTGGTGTACTTTCACATTATAGGTACAGTATATAATATATATTGGGTGAACTTTCATATTTTATGTACAGTATATAACATATATTTAGTGAAATTTGATATTTTATGTACAGTATATAATATATATTTGGTGTAATTTGATGTTTTCTGTACAGTATATAATATACATTTGGTGTACTTTGATATTTTGTGAAGAGTATATAATATATATTGGGTGTACATTGATATTTTATGTACAGTATATAATATATATTTGGTGAAATTTGATATTTTAAGGGCAGTATATAATAAACATTTGGTGAAATTTGCTATTTTATGTACAGTATATAATATATAGTTGGTGTACTTTGACCTTATATGTACAGTATAGAATATATATTTGGCGAACTTTCATATTTTATGTTCAGTATATAACATATATTTAGTGAAATTTGATATTTTATGTACAGTATTTAATACATATTTGGAAATATTTGATATTTCATGTACAGTATGTAATATATATTTGGTGAAATTTGATATTTTATGTACAGAATATAATATATATTTTGTGTAATTTGATATTTTCTGTACAGTATATAATATATATTTGGTGAACTTTGATATTTTGTGAAGAGTATATAATACATATTGGGTGTACATTGATATTTTATGTACAGTATATAATATATATTTGGTGAAATTTGATATTTTAAGTGCAGTATATAATATATATTTGGTGATATTTGATATTTTATGTACATTACGCAACATATATTTTGTGAAATTTGCTATTTTATGTACATTATATAATAAATATTTGGTGAAATTTCATATTTTATGTACAATATATAATATATCTTTGGTGAAATTTGATATTCTTTGTACAGTATATAATATATATTTGTTGAAATTTGGTATTTTATGTACAGTATATAATAAATATTTGGTGAAATTTGCTATTTTATGTACAGTATATAGTATATAGTTGGTGTACTTTCACATTATAAGTACAGTATATAATATATATTTGGTGAACTTTCATATTTTATGTACAGTATATAACATATATTTAGTGAAATTTGATATTTTATGTACAGTATATAATACATATTTGAAAAAATTTGATATTTTATGTACAGTATGTAATATATATTTGGTGAAATTTGATATTTTATGTACAGTATATAATATATATTTGGTGTAAGTTGATATTTTCTGTACAGTATATAATATAAGTTTGGTGTACTTTGATATTTTGTGAAGAGTATATAATATATATTGGGTGTACATTGATATTTTATGTACAGTATATAGTATATATTTGGTGAAATTTGATATTTTATGTACAGTATATAATATATAGTTGGTGTACTTTGACCTTATATGTACAGTATATAATATATATTTGGCGAACTATCATATTTTATGTAGAGTATATAACATATATTTAGTGAAATTTGATATTTTATGTACAGTATTTAATACATATTTGGAAATATTTGATATTTCATGTACATTATGTAATATATATTTAGTGAAATTTGAAATTATATGTACAGTATATAATATATATTTTGTGTAATTTGATATTTTCTGTACAGTATATAATATTTGGTGTACTTTGATATTTTGTGAAGAGTATATAATATATATTGGGAGTACATTGATATTTTATGTACAGAATATAATATATATTTGGTGAAATTTGATATTTTAAGTGCAGTATATAATATATATTTGGTGAAATTTGATATTTTATGTACAGTACGCAACATATATTTGGTGAAATTTGCTATTTCATGTACACTATATAATAAATATTTGGTGAAATTTCATATTTTATGTACAATGTATAATATTTCTTTGGTGAAATTTGATATTCTATGTAAAGTATATAATATATATTTGTTGAAATTTGGTATTTTATGTACAGTGTATAATGAATATTTGGTGAAATTTGCTATTTTATGTACAGTATATAGTATATAGTTGGTGTACTTTCACATTATAGGTACAGTATATAATATATATTTGGTGAACTTTCATATTTTATGTACAGTATATAACATATATTTAGTGAAATTTGATATTTCATGTACAGTATATAATACATATTTGAAAAAATTTGATATTTTATGTACAGTATGTAATATATATTTGGTGAAATTTGATATTTTATGTACAGTATATAATATATATTTGGTGTAATTTGATATTTTCTGTACAGTATATAATATATATTTGGTGTACTTTGATATTTTGTGAAGAGTATATAATATATATTGGGTGTACATTGATATTTTATGTACAGTATATAATATATATTTGGTGAAATTTGATATTTTAAGGGCAGTATATAGTATATATTTGGTGAAATTTGCTATTTTATGTAAAGTATATAATATATAGTTGGTGTACTTTGACCTTATATGTACAGTATATAATATATATTTGGTGAACTTTCATATTTTATGTACAGTATATAACATATATTTAGTGAAATTTGATATTTTATGTACAGTATTTAATACATATTTGGAAATATTTGATATTTCATGTACAGAATGTAATATATATTTGGTGAAATTTGATATTTTATGTACAGTATATAATATATATTTTGTGTAATTTGATATTTTCTGTACAGTATATAATATATATTTGGTGAACTTTGATATTTTGTGAAGAGCATATAATATATATTGGGTGTACATTGATATTTTATGTACAGAATATAATATATATTTGGTGAAATTTGATATTTTAAGTGCAGTATATAATATATATTTGGTGAAATTTGATATTTTATGTAGAGTACGCAACATATATTTGGTGAAATTTGCTATTTTATGTACACTATATAATAAATATTTGGTGAAATTTCATATTTTATGTGCAATGTATAATATATCTTTGGTGAAATTTGATATTCTATGTACAGTATATAATATATATTTGTTGAAATTTGGTATTTTATGTACAGTATATAATAAACATTTGGTGAAATTTGCTATTTTATGTACAGTATATAATATATATTTGGTGTACTTTGACCTTATATGTACAGTATATAATATATATTTGGCGAACTTTCATATTTTATGTACAGTATATAACGTATATTTAGTGAAATTTGATATTTTATGTACAGTATTTAATACATATTTGGAAATATTTGATATTTCATGTACAGTATGTAATATATATTTGGTGAAATTTGATATTTTATGTACAGAATATAATATATATTTTGTGTAATTTGATATTTTCTGTACAGTATATAATATATATTTGGTGAACTTTGATATTTTGTGAAGAGTATATAATACATATTGGGTGTACATTGATATTTTATGTACAGTATATAATATATATTTGGTGAAATTTGATATTTTAAGTGCAGTATATAATATATATTTGGTGATATTTGATATTTTATGTACATTACGCAACATATATTTTGTGAAATTTGCTATTTTATGTACATTATATAATAAATATTTGGTGAAATTTCATATTTTATGTACAATATATAATATATCTTTGGTGAAATTTGATATTCTTTGTACAGTATATAATATATATTTGTTGAAATTTGGTATTTTATGTACAGTATATAATAAATATTTGGTGAAATTTGCTATTTTATGTACAGTATATAGTATATAGTTGGTGTACTTTCACATTATAAGTACAGTATATAATATATATTTGGTGAACTTTCATATTTTATGTACAGTATATAACATATATTTAGTGAAATTTGATATTTTATGTACAGTATATAATACATATTTGAAAAAATTTGATATTTTATGTACAGTATGTAATATATATTTGGTGAATTTTGATATTTTATGTACAGTATATAATATATATTTGGTGTAAGTTGATATTTTCTGTACAGTATATAATATAAGTTTGGTGTACTTTGATATTTTGTGAAGAGTATATAATATATATTGGGTGTACATTGATATTTTATGTACAGTATATAATATATATTTGGTGAAATTTGATATTTTAAGGGCAGTATATAGTATATATTTGGTGAAATTTGATATTTTATGTACAGTATATAATATATAGTTGGTGTACTTTGACCTTATATGTACAGTATATAATATATATTTGGCGAACTATCATATTTTATGTAGAGTATATAACATATATTTAGTGAAATTTGATATTTTATGTACAGTATTTAATACATATTTGGAAATATTTGATATTTCATGTACATTATGTAATATATATTTAGTGAAATTTGAAATTATATGTACAGTATATAATATATATTTTGTGTAATTTGATATTTTCTGTACAGTATATAATATTTGGTGTACTTTGATATTTTGTGAAGAGTATATAATATATATTGGGAGTACATTGATATTTTATGTACAGAATATAATATATATTTGGTGAAATTTGATATTTTAAGTGCAGTATATAATATATATTTGGTGAAATTTGATATTTTATGTACAGTACGCAACATATATTTGGTGAAATTTGCTATTTCATGTACACTATATAATAAATATTTGGTGAAATTTCATATTTTATGTACAATGTATAATATTTCTTTGGTGAAATTTGATATTCTATGTAAAGTATATAATATATATTTGTTGAAATTTTGTATTTTATGTACAGTGTATAATGAATATTTGGTGAAATTTGCTATTTTATGTACAGTATATAGTATATAGTTGGTGTACTTTCACATTATAGGTACAGTATATAATATATATTTGGTGAACTTTCATATTTTATGTACAGTATATAACATATATTTAGTGAAATTTGATATTTCATGTACAGTATATAATACATATTTGAAAAAATTTGATATTTTATGTACAGTATGTAATATATATTTGGTGAAATTTGATATTTTATGTACAGTATATAATATATATTTGGTGTAATTTGATATTTTCTGTACAGTATATAATATATATTTGGTGTACTTTGATATTTTGTGAAGAGTATATAATATATATTGGGTGTACATTGATATTTTATGTACAGTATATAATATATATTTGGTGAAATTTGATATTTTAAGGGCAGTATATAGTATATATTTGGTGAAATTTGCTATTTTATGTAAAGTATATAATATATAGTTGGTGTACTTTGACCTTACTTGTACAGTATACAATATATATTTGGTGAACTTTCATATTTTATGTACAGTATATAACATATATTTAGTGAAATTTGATATTTTATGTACAGTATTTAATACATATTTGGAAATATTTGATATTTCATGTACAGAATGTAATATATATTTGGTGAAATTTGATATTTTATGTACAGTATATAATATATATTTTGTGTAATTTGATATTTTCTGTACAGTATATAATATATATTTGGTGAACTTTGATATTTTGTGAAGAGTATATAATATATATTGGGTGTACATTGATATTTTATGTACAGAATATAATATATATTTGGTGAAATTTGATATTTTAAGTGCAGTATATAATATATATTTGGTGAAATTTGATATTTTATGTAGAGTACGCAACATATATTTGGTGAAATTTGCTATTTTATGTACACTATATAATAAATATTTGGTGAAATTTCATATTTTATGTGCAATGTATAATATATCTTTGGTGAAATTTGATATTCTATGTACAGTATATAATATATATTTGTTGAAATTTGGTATTTTATGTACAGTATATAATAAATATTTGGTGAAATTTGCTATTTTATGTACAGTATATAGTATATAGTTGGTGTACTTTCACATTATAGGTACAGTATATAATATATATTTGGTGAACTTTCATATTTTATGTACAGTATATAACATATATTTAGTGAAATTTGATATTTTATGTACAGTATATAATACATATTTGAAAAAATTTGATATTTTATGTACAGTATGTAATATATATTTGGTGAAATTTGATATTTTATGTACAGTATATAATATATATTTGGTGTAATTTGATGTTTTCTGTACAGTATATAATATATATTTGGTGTACTTTGATATTTTGTGAAGAGTATATAATATGTATTGGGTGTACATTGATATTTTATGTACAGTATATAATATATATTTGGTGAAATTTGATATTTTAAGGGCAGTATATAATATATATTTGGTGAAATTTGATATTTTATGTTCAGTATATAATATATAGTTGGTGTACTTTGACCTTATATGTGCAGCATATAATATATATTTGGCGAACTTTCATATTTTATGTACAGTATATAACATATATTTAGTTAAATTTGATATTTTATGTACTGTATTTAATACATATTTGGAAACATTTGATATTTTGTGAACAGTGTGTAATATGTATTTGGTGAAATTTGATATTTTATGTACAGTATATAATATATAGTTGGTGTACTTTGACCTTATATGTACAGTATATAATATATATTTGGCGAACTATCATATTTTATGTACAGTATATAACATATATTTAGTGAAATTTGATATTTTATGTACAGTATTTAATACATATTTGGAAATATTTGATATTTCATGTACATTATGTAATGTATATTTAGTGAAATTTGAAATTTTATGTACAGTATATAATATATATTTTGTGTAATTTGATATTTTCTGTACAGTATATAATATTTGGTGTACTTTGATATTTTGTGAAGAGTATATAATATATATTGGGAGTACATTGATATTTTATGTACTGAATATAATATATATTTGGTGAAATTTGATATTTTAAGTGCAGTATATAATATATATTTGGTGAAAGTTGATATTTTATGTACAGTACGCAACATATATTTGGTGAAATTTGCTATTTCATTTACACTATATAATAAATACTTGGTGAAATTTCATATTTTATGTACAATGTATAATATTTCTTTGGTGAAATTTGATATTCTATGTAAAGTATATAATATATATTTGTTGAAATTTGGTATTTTATGTACAGTGTATAATGAATATTTGGTGAAATTTGCTATTTTATGTACAGTATATAGTATATAGTTGGTGTACTTTCACATTATAGGTACAGTATATAATATATATTTGGTGAACTTTCATATTTTATGTACAGTATATAACATATATTTAGTGTAATTTGATATTTCATGTACAGTATATAATACATATTTGAAAAAATTTGATATTTTATGTACAGTATGTAATATATATTTGGTGAAATTTGATATTTTATGTACAGTATATAATATATATTTGGTGTAATTTGATATTTTCTGTACAGTATATAATATATATTTGGTGTACTTTGATATTTTGTGAAGAGTATATAATATATATTGGGTGTACATTCATATTTTATGTACAGTATATAATATATATTTGGTGAAATTTGATATTTTAACGGCAGTATACAATATATATTTGGTGAAATTTGCTATTTTATGTAAAGTATAAAATATATAGTTGGTGTACTTTGACCTTATATGTACAGTATATAATATATATTTGGTGAACTTTCATATTTTAAGTACAGTATATAACATATATTTAGTGAAATTTGATATTTTATGTACAGTATTTAATACATATTTGGAAATATTTGATATTTCATGTACAGAATGTAATATATATTTGGTGAAATTTGATATTTTATGTACAGTATATAATATATATTTTGTGTAATTTGATATTTTCTGTACAGTATATAATATATATTTGGTGAACTTTAATATTTTGTGAAGAGTATATAATATATATTGGGTGTACATTGATATTTTATGTACAGAATATAATATATATTTGGTGAAATTTGATATTTTAAGTGCAGTATATAATATATATTTGGTGAAATTTGATATTTTATGTAGAGTACGCAACATATATTTGGTGAAATTTGCTATTTTATGTACACTATATAATAAATATTTGGTGAAATTTCATATTTTATGTGCAATGTATAATATATCTTTGGTGAAATTTGATATTCTATGTACAGTATATAATATATATTTGTTGAAATTTGGTATTTTATGTACAGTATATAATAAATATTTGGTGAAATTTGCTATTTTATGTACAGTATATAGTATATAGTTGGTGTACTTTCACATTATAGGTACAGTATATAATATATATTTGGTGAACTTTCATATTTTATGTACAGTATATAACATATATTTAGTGAAATTTGATATTTTATGTACAGTATATAATACATATTTGAAAAAATTTGATATTTTATGTACAGTATGTAATATATATTTGGTGAAATTTGATATTTTATGTACAGTATATAATATATATTTGGTGTAATTTGATGTTTTCTGTACAGTATATAATATATATTTGGTGTACTTTGATATTTTGTGAAGAGTATATAATATATATTGGGTGTACATTGATATTTTATGTACAGTATATAATATATATTTGGTGAAATTTGATATTTTAAGGGCAGTATATAATATATATTTGGTGAAATTTGATATTTTATGTTCAGTATATAATATATAGTTGGTGTACTTTGACCTTATATGTGCAGCATATAATATATATTTGGCGAACTTTCATATTTTATGTACAGTATATAACATATATTTAGTTAAATTTGATATTTTATGTACTGTATTTAATACAGATTTGGAAACATTTGATATTTTATGTACAGTGTGTAATATATATTTGGTGAAATTTGATATTTTATGTACAGTATATAATATATAGTTGGTGTACTTTGACCTTATATGTACAGTATATAATATATATTTGGCGAACTATCATATTTTATGTACAGTATATAACATATATTTAGTGAAATTTGATATTTTATGTACAGTATTTAATACATATTTGGAAATATTTGATATTTCATGTACATTATGTAATGTATATTTAGTGAAATTTGAAATTTTATGTACAGTATATAATATATATTTTGTGTAATTTGATATTTTCTGTACAGTATATAATATTTGGTGTACTTTGATATTTTGTGAAGAGTATATAATATATATTGGGAGTACATTGATATTTTATGTACTGAATATAATATATATTTGGTGAAATTTGATATTTTAAGTGCTGTATATAATATATATTTGGTGAAATTTGATATTTTATGTACAGTACGCAACATATATTTGGTGAAATTTGCTATTTCATTTACACTATATAATAAATATTTGGTGAAATTTCATATTTTATGTACAATGTATAATATTTCTTTGGTGAAATTTGATATTCTATGTAAAGTATATAATATATATTTGTTGAAATTTGGTATTTTATGTACAGTGTATAATGAATATTTGGTGAAATTTGCTATTTTATGTACAGTATATAGTATATAGTTGGTGTACTTTCACATTATAGGTACAGTATATAATATATATTTGGTGAACTTTCATATTTTATGTACAGTATATAACATATATTTAGTGAAATTTGATATTTCATGTACAGTATATAATACATATTTGAAAAAATTTGATATTTTATGTACAGTATTTAATATATATTTGGTGAAATTTGATATTTTATGTACAGTATATAATATATATTTGGTGTAATTTGATATTTTCTGTACAGTATATAATATATATTTGGTGTACTTTGATATTTTGTGAAGAGTATATAATATATATTGGGTGTACATTGATATTTTATGTACAGTATATAATATATATTTGGTGAAATTTGATATTTTAAGGGCAGTATATAATATATATTTGGTGAAATTTGCTATTTTATGTAAAGTATAAAATATATAGTTGGTGTACTTTGACCTTATATGTACAGTATATAATATATATTTGGTGAACTTTCATATTTTAAGTACAGTATATAACATATATTTAGTGAAATTTGATATTTTATGTACAGTATTTAATACATATTTGGAAATATTTGATATTTCATGTACAGAATGTAATATATATTTGGTGAAATTTGATATTTTATGTACAGTATATAATATATATTTGGTGTAATTTGATGTTTTCTGTACAGTATATAATATATATTTGGTGTACTTTGATATTTTGTGAAGAGTATATAATATGTATTGGGTGTACATTGATATTTTATGTACAGTATATAATATATATTTGGTGAAATTTGATATTTTAAGGGCAGTATATAATATATATTTGGTGAAATTTGATATTTTATGTTCAGTATATAATATATAGTTGGTGTACTTTGACCTTATATGTGCAGCATATAATATATATTTGGCGAACTTTCATATTTTATGTACAGTATATAACATATATTTAGTTAAATTTGATATTTTATGTACTGTATTTAATACATATTTGGAAACATTTGATATTTTATGAACAGTGTGTAATATGTATTTGGTGAAATTTGATATTTTATGTACAGTATATAATATATAGTTGGTGTACTTTGACCTTATATGTACAGTATATAATATATATTTGGCGAACTATCATATTTTATGTACAGTATATAACATATATTTAGTGAAATTTGATATTTTATGTACAGTATTTAATACATATTTGGAAATATTTGATATTTCATGTACATTATGTAATGTATATTTAGTGAAATTTGAAATTTTATGTACAGTATATAATATATATTTTGTGTAATTTGATATTTTCTGTACAGTATATAATATTTGGTGTACTTTGATATTTTGTGAAGAGTATATAATATATATTGGGAGTACATTGATATTTTATGTACTGAATATAATATATATTTGGTGAAATTTGATATTTTAAGTGCAGTATATAATATATATTTGGTGAAAGTTGATATTTTATGTACAGTACGCAACATATATTTGGTGAAATTTGCTATTTCATTTACACTATATAATAAATACTTGGTGAAATTTCATATTTTATGTACAATGTATAATATTTCTTTGGTGAAATTTGATATTCTATGTAAAGTATATAATATATATTTGTTGAAATTTGGTATTTTATGTACAGTGTATAATGAATATTTGGTGAAATTTGCTATTTTATGTACAGTATATAGTATATAGTTGGTGTACTTTCACATTATAGGTACAGTATATAATATATATTTGGTGAACTTTCATATTTTATGTACAGTATATAACATATATTTAGTGAAATTTGATATTTCATGTACAGTATATAATACATATTTGAAAAAATTTGATATTTTATGTACAGTATGTAATATATATTTGGTGAAATTTGATATTTTATGTACAGTATATAATATATATTTGGTGTAATTTGATATTTTCTGTACAGTATATAATATATATTTGGTGTACTTTGATATTTTGTGAAGAGTATATAATATATATTGGGTGTACATTCATATTTTATGTACAGTATATAATATATATTTGGTGAAATTTGATATTTTAACGGCAGTATATAATATATATTTGGTGAAATTTGCTATTTTATGTAAAGTATAAAATATATAGTTGGTGTACTTTGACCTTATATGTACAGTATATAATATATATTTGGTGAACTTTCATATTTTAAGTACAGTATATAACATATATTTAGTGAAATTTGATATTTTATGTACAGTATTTAATACATATTTGGAAATATTTGATATTTCATGTACAGAATGTAATATATATTTGGTGAAATTTGATATTTTATGTACAGTATATAATATATATTTTGTGTAATTTGATATTTTCTGTACAGTATATAATATATATTTGGTGAACTTTAATATTTTGTGAAGAGTATATAATATATATTGGGTGTACATTGATATTTTATGTACAGAATATAATATATATTTGGTGAAATTTGATATTTTAAGTGCAGTATATAATATATATTTGGTGAAATTTGATATTTTATGTAGAGTACGCAACATATATTTGGTGAAATTTGCTATTTTATGTACACTATATAATAAATATTTGGTGAAATTTCATATTTTATGTGCAATGTATAATATATCTTTGGTGAAATTTGATATTCTATGTACAGTATATAATATATATTTGTTGAAATTTGGTATTTTATGTACAGTATATAATAAATATTTGGTGAAATTTGCTATTTTATGTACAGTATATAGTATATAGTTGGTGTACTTTCACATTATAGGTACAGTATATAATATATATTTGGTGAACTTTCATATTTTATGTACAGTATATAACATATATTTAGTGAAATTTGATATTTTATGTACAGTATATAATACATATTTGAAAAAATTTGATATTTTATGTACAGTATGTAATATATATTTGGTGAAATTTGATATTTTATGTACAGTATATAATATATATTTGGTGTAATTTGATGTTTTCTGTACAGTATATAATATATATTTGGTGTACTTTGATATTTTGTGAAGAGTATATAATATATATTGGGTGTACATTGATATTTTATGTACAGTATATAATATATATTTGGTGAAATTTGATATTTTAAGGGCAGTATATAATATATATTTGGTGAAATTTGATATTTTATGTTCAGTATATAATATATAGTTGGTGTACTTTGACCTTATATGTGCAGCATATAATATATATTTGGCGAACTTTCATATTTTATGTACAGTATATAACATATATTTAGTTAAATTTGATATTTTATGTACTGTATTTAATACATATTTGGAAACATTTGATATTTTATGTACAGTGTGTAATATATATTTGGTGAAATTTGATATTTTATGTACAGTATATAATATATAGTTGGTGTACTTTGACCTTATATGTACAGTATATAATATATATTTGGCGAACTATCATATTTTATGTACAGTATATAACATATATTTAGTGAAATTTGATATTTTATGTACAGTATTTAATACATATTTGGAAATATTTGATATTTCATGTACATTATGTAATGTATATTTAGTGAAATTTGAAATTTTATGTACAGTATATAATATATATTTTGTGTAATTTGATATTTTCTGTACAGTATATAATATTTGGTGTACTTTGATATTTTGTGAAGAGTATATAATATATATTGGGAGTACATTGATATTTTATGTACTGAATATAATATATATTTGGTGAAATTTGATATTTTAAGTGCTGTATATAATATATATTTGGTGAAATTTGATATTTTATGTACAGTACGCAACATATATTTGGTGAAATTTGCTATTTCATTTACACTATATAATAAATATTTGGTGAAATTTCATATTTTATGTACAATGTATAATATTTCTTTGGTGAAATTTGATATTCTATGTAAAGTATATAATATATATTTGTTGAAATTTGGTATTTTATGTACAGTGTATAATGAATATTTGGTGAAATTTGCTATTTTATGTACAGTATATAGTATATAGTTGGTGTACTTTCACATTATAGGTACAGTATATAATATATATTTGGTGAACTTTCATATTTTATGTACAGTATATAACATATATTTAGTGAAATTTGATATTTCATGTACAGTATATAATACATATTTGAAAAAATTTGATATTTTATGTACAGTATGTAATATATATTTGGTGAAATTTGATATTTTATGTACAGTATATAATATATATTTGGTGTAATTTGATATTTTCTGTACAGTATATAATATATATTTGGTGTACTTTGATATTTTGTGAAGAGTATATAATATATATTGGGTGTACATTGATATTTTATGTACAGTATATAATATATATTTGGTGAAATTTGATATTTTAAGGGCAGTATATAATATATATTTGGTGAAATTTGCTATTTTATGTAAAGTATAAAATATATAGTTGGTGTACTTTGACCTTATATGTACAGTATATAATATATATTTGGTGAACTTTCATATTTTAAGTACAGTATATAACATATATTTAGTGAAATTTGATATTTTATGTACAGTATTTAATACATATTTGGAAATATTTGATATTTCATGTACAGAATGTAATATATATTTGGTGAAATTTGATATTTTATGTACAGTATATAATATATATTTTGTGTAATTTGATATTTTCTGTACAGTATATAATATATATTTGGTGAACTTTGATATTTTGTGAAGAGTATATAATATATATTGGGTGTACATTGATATTTTATGTACAGAATATAATATATATTTGGTGAAATTTGATATTTTAAGTGCAGTATATAATATATATTTGGTGAAATTTGATATTTTATGTAGAGTACGCAACATATATTTGGTGAAATTTGCTATTTTATGTACACTATATAATAAATATTTGGTGAAATTTCATATTTTATGTGCAATGTATAATATATCTTTGGTGAAATTTGATATTCTATGTACAGTATATAATATATATTTGTTGAAATTTGGTATTTTATGTACAGTATATAATAAATATTTGGTGAAATTTGCTATTTTATGTACAGTATATAGTATATAGTTGGTGTACTTTCACATTATAGGTACAGTATATAATATATATTTGGTGAACTTTCTTATTTTACGTACAGTATATAACATATATTTAGTGAAATTTGATATTTTATGTACAGTATATAATACATATTTGAAAAAATTTGATATTTTATGTACAGTATGTAATATATATCTGGCGAAATTTGATATTTTATGTACAGTACATAATATATATTTGGTGTAATTTGATGTTTTCTGTACAGTATATAATATATATTTGGTGTACTTTGATATTTTGTGAAGAGTATATAATATATATTGGGTGTACATTGATATTTTATGTACATTATATAATATGTATTTGGTGAAATTTGATATTTTAAGGTCAGTATATAATATATATTTGGTGAAATTTGATATTTTATGTTCAGTATATAATATATAGTTGGTGTACTTTGACCTTATATGTGCAGCATATAATATATATTTGGCGAACTTTCATATTTTATGTACAGTATATAACATATATTTAGTTAAATTTGATATTTTATGTACTGTATTTAATACATATTTGGAAACATTTGATATTTTATGTACAGTGTGTAATATATATTTGGTGAAATTTGATATTTTATGTACAGTATATAATATATATTTGGTGTAATTTGATATTTTCTGTACTGTATATAATATATATTTGGTGTACTTTGATATTTTGTGAAGAGTATATAATATATATTGGGTGTACATTGATATTTTATGTACAGTATATACTATATATTTGGTGAAATTTGATATTTTAAGTGCAGTATATAATATATATTTGGTGAAATTTGATATTTCATGTACAATATGCAACATATATTTTGTGAAATTTGCTATTTTATGTACACTATATAATAAATATTTGGTGAAATTTCATATTTTATGTACAATGTATAATATATCTTTGGTGAAATTTGATATTCTATCTACAGTATATAATATATATTTGGTGAAATTTGATATTTTAAGGGCAGTATATAATATATATTTGGTGAAATTTGCTATTTTATGTACAGTATATAATATATAGTTGGTGTACTTTGACCTTATATGTACAGTATATAATATATATTTGGCGAACTTTCATATTTTAAGTACAGTATATAACATATATTTAGTGAAATTTGATATTTTATGTACAGTATTTAATACATATTTGGAAATATTTGATATTTCATGTACAGAGTGTAATATATATTTGGTGAAATTTGATATTTTAAGTACAGTATATAATATATATTTTGTGTAATTTGATATTTTCTGTACAGTATATAATATATATTTGGTGAACTTTGATATTTTGTGAAGAGTATATAACATATATTGGGTGTACATTGATATTTTATGTACAGAATATAATATATATTTGGTGAAATTTGATATTTTATGTACAGTACGCAACATATATTTGGTGAAATTTGCTATTTTATGTACACTATATAATAAATATTTGGTGAAATTTCATATTTTATGTAGAATGTATAATATCTCTTTGGTGAAATTTGATATTCTATGTACAGTATATAATATATATTTGTTGAAATTTGGTATTTTATGTACAGTATATAATAAACATTTGGTGAAATTTGCTATTTTATGTACAGAATATAATATATAGTTGGTGTACTTTGACCTTATATGTACAGTATATAATATATATTTGGGGAACTTTCATATTTTATGTACAGTATATAACATATATTTAGTGAAAATTGATATTTTATGTACAGTATTTAATACATATTTGGAAATATTTGATATTTCATGTACAGTATGTAATATATATTTGGTGAAATTTGATATTTTATGTACAGTATATAATATATATTTTGTGTAATTTGATATTTTCTGTACAGTATATAATATATATTTGGTGAACTTTGATATTTTGTGAAGAGTATATAATATATATTGGGTGTACATTGATATTTTATGTACAGAATATAATATATATTTGGTGAAATTTGATATTTTAAGTGCAGTATATAATATATATTTGGTGAAATTTGATATTTTATGTACAGTACGCAACATATATTTGGTGAAATTTGCTATTTTATGTACACTATATAATAAATATTTGGTGAAATTTCATATTTTATGTGCAATGTATAATATATCTTTGGGGAAATTTGATATTCTATGTACAGTATATAATATATATTTGCTGAAATTTGGTATTTTATGTACAGTATATAATAAACATTTGGTGAAATTTGCTATTTTATGTACAGTATATAGTATATAGTTGGTGTACTTTCAAATTATATGTACAGTATATAATATATATTTGGTGAACCTTCATATTTTATGTACAGTATATAACATATATTTAGTGAAATTTGATATTTTATGTACAGTATATAATACATATTTGAAAAAATTTGATATTTAATGTACAGTATGTAATATATATCTGGTGAAATTTGATATTTTATGTACTGTATATAATATATATTTGGTGTAATTTGATATTCTCTGTACAGTATATAATATATATTTGGTGTACTTTGATATTTTGTGAAGAGTATATAATATATATTGGGTGTACATTGATATTTTTTGTACAGTATATAATATATATTTGGTGAAATTTGATATTTTAAGTGCAGTATATAAAATATATTTGGTGAAATTTGATATTTTATGTACAATACGCAACATATATTTTGTGAAATTTGCTATTTTATTTACACTATATAATAAATATTTGGTGAAATTTCATATTTTATGTACAATATATAATATATCTTTGGTGAAATTTTATATTCTATGTACAGTATATAATATATATTTGTTGAAATTTGGTATTTTATGTACAGTATATAATAAACATTTGGTGAAATTTGCTATTTTATGTACAGAATATAATATATAGTTGGTGTACTTTGACCTTATATGTACAGTATATAATAAATATTTGGCGAACTTTCATATTTTATGTACAGTATATAACATATATTTAGTGAAATTTGATATTTTATGTACAGTATTTAATACATATTTGGAAATATTTGATATTTCATGTACAGTATGTAATATATATTTGGTGAAATTTGATATTTTATGTAAAGTATATAATATATATTTTGTGTAATTTGATATTTTCTGTACAGTATATAATATATATTTGGTGAACTTTGATATTTTGTGAAGAGTATATAATATATATTGGGTGTACATTGATATATTATGTACAGAATATAATATATATTTGGTAAAATTTGATATTTTAAGTGCAGTATATAATATATATTTGGTGAAATTTGATATTTTATGTACAGTACGCAACACATATTTGGTGAAATTTGCTATTTTATGTACACTATATAATAAATATTTGGTGAAATTTCATATTTTATGTGCAATGTATAATATATCTTTCGTGAAATTTGATATTCTATGTACAGTATATAATATATATTTGTTGAAATTTGGTATTTTATGTACAGTATATAATAAACATTTGGTGAAATTTGCTATTTTATGTACAGTATATAGTACATAGTTGGTGTACTTTCACATTATATGTACAGTATATAATATATATTTGGTGAACCTTCATATTCTATGTACAGTATATAACATATATTTAGTGAAATTTGATATTTTATGTACAGTATATAATACATATTTGAATAAATTTGGTATTTTATGTACAGTATGTAATATATATCTGATGAAATTTGATATTTTATGTACAGTATATAATATATATTTGGTGTAATTTGATATTTTCTGTACAGTATATAATATATATTTGGTGTACTTTGATATTTTGTGAAGAGTATATAATATATATTGGGTGTACATTGATATTTTATGTACAGAATATAATATATATTTGGTGAAATTTGATATTTTAATTGCAGTATATAATATATATTTGGTGAAATTTGATATTTTATGTACAGTACGCAACATATATTTGGTGAAATTTGCTATTTTATGTACACTATATAATAAATATTTGGTGAAATTTCATATTTTATGTGCAATGTATAATATATCTTTGGTGAAATTTGATATTCTATGTACAGTATATAATATATATTTGTTGAAATTTGGTATTTTATGTACAGTATATAATAAACATTTGGTGAAATTTGCTATTTTATGTACAGTATATAGTATATAGTTGGTGTACTTTCACATTATATGTACAGTATATAGTATATATTTGGTGAACCTTCATATTTTATTTACAGTATATAACATATATTTAGTGAAATTTGATATTTTATGTACAGTATATAATACATATTTGAAAAAATTTGATATTTTATGTACAGTATGTAATATATATCTGGTGAAATTTGATATTTTATGTACAGTATATAATATATATTTGGTGTAATTTGATATTGTCTGTACAGTATATAATATATATTTGGTGTACTTTGATATTTTGTGAAGAGTATATAATATATATTGGGTGTACATTGATATTTTATGTACAGAATATAATATATATTTTGTGAAATTTGATATTTTAAGTGCAGTATATAATATATATTTGGTGAAATTTGATATTTTATGTACAGTACGCAACATATATTTGGTGAAATTTGCTATATTATGTACACTATATAATAAATATTTGGTGAAATTTCATATTTTATGTGCAATGTATAATATATCTTTGGTGAAATTTGATATTCTATGTACAGTATATAATATATACTTGTTGAAATTTGGTATTTTATGTGCAGTATATAATAAACATTTAGTGAAATTTGCTATTTTATGTACAGTATATAGTATATAGTTGGTGTACTTTCACATTATATGTACAGTATATAATATATATTTGGTGAACCTTCATATTTTATGTACAGTATATAACATATATTTAGTGAAATTTGATATTTTATGTTCAGTATATAATACATATTTGAAAAAATTTCATATTTAATGTACAGTATGTAATATATATCTGGTGAAATTTGATATTTTATGTACTGTATATAATATATATTTGGTGTAATTTGATATTCTCTGTACAGTATATAATATATATTTGTTGTATTTTGATATTTTGTGAAGAGTATATAATATATATTGGGTGTACATTGATATTTTATGTACAGTACATAATATATATTTGGTGAAATTTGATATTTTAAGTGCAGTATATAATATATATTTGGTGAAATTTGATATTTTATGTACATTACGCAACATATATTTGGTGAAATTTGCTATTTTATGTACACTATATAATAAATATGTGGTGAAATTTCATATTTTATGTACAATGTATAATATATCTTTGGTGAAATTTGATACTCTATGTACAGTATATAATATATATTTGTTGAAATTTGGTATTTTATGTACAGTATATAATAAACATTTGGTGAAATTTGCTATTTTATGTACAGTATATAGTACATAGTTGGTGTACTTTCACATTATATGTACAGTATATAATATATATTTGGCAAACTTTCATATTTTATGTACAGTATATAACATATATTTTGTGAAATTTGATATTTTATGTACAGTATTTAATACATATTTGGAAAAAATTAATATTTTATGTACAGTACGTAATATATATTTGGTGTAATTTGATATTTTCTGTACAGTATATAATATATATTTGGTGTACTTTGATATTTTGTGAAGAGTATATAATATATATTGGGTGCACATTGATATTTTATGTAAAGTATATAATGTATATTTGGTGAAATTTGATATTTTAAGTGCAGTATATAATATATATTTGTTGAAATTTCATATTTTATGTACAGTACGCAACATATATTTGGTGAAATTTGCTATTTAATGTACAGTATATAATATATAGTTGGTGTACTTTGACCTTATATGTACAGTATATAATATATATTTGGCGAACTCTCATATTTTATGTACAGTATATAACATATATTTAGTGAAATTTGATATTTTAAGTACAGTATATAATACATATTTGGAAAAATTTGTTATTTTATGTACAGTATGTAATATACATTTTTTAAATTTGATATTTTATGTACAGTATATAATATATATTTGGTGTAATTTGATATATTCTGTACAGTATATAATATATATTTGGTGTACTTTGATATATTGTGAAGTGTATATAATATATATTGGGTGTACATTGATATTTTAAGTGCAGTATATAATATATATATGGTGAAATTTGATATTTTATGTACAGTGCGCAACATATATTTGGTGAAATTTGCTATTTTATGTACACTATATAATAAATATTTGGTGAAATTTGATATTTTATGTACACTATATAATAAATGTTTGGTGATATTTCATATTTTATGTACAATGTATAATATATCTTTGGTGAAATTTGATATTCCATGTACAGTATGTAATATATATTTGTTGAAACTTGGTATTTTATGTACAGTATATAATAAACATTTGGTGAAATTTGCTATTTTATGTACAGTATATAATATATAGTTGGTGTACTTTGACCTTATATGTACAGTATATAATATATATTTGGCGAAGTTTCATATTTTAAGTACAGTACATAATATATATTTAGTGAAATTTGATATTTTATGTACAGTATTAAATACATATTTGGAAAAATTTGATATTTTATGTACAGTATGTAATATATATTTGGTGAAGTTTGATATTTTGTGAAGAGTATATAATATTTATTGGGTGTACATTGATATTTTATGTACAGTTTATAATATATATTTGGGGAAATTTGATATTTTAAGTGCAGTATATAATACATATTTGGTGAAATTTGATATTTTATGTACAGTACGCAACATAAATTTGGTGAAATTTGCTATTTTATGTACACTATATAATAAATATTTGGTGAAATTTCATATTTTATGTACAATGTGTAATATATCTTTGGTGAAATTTGATATTCTATGTACAGTATATAATATATATTTGTTGAAATTTGGTATTTTATGTACAGTATATAATAAACATTTTTTGAAATTTGCTATTTTATGTACAGTATATAATATATAGTTGGTGTACTTTGACCTTATATGTACAGTATATAATATATATTTGGCGAACTTTCATATTTTATGTACAGTATATAACATATATTTAGTGAAACTTGATATTTAATGAACAGTATTTAATACATATTTGGAAAAATTTGATATTTTATTTACAGTATGTAATATATATTTGGTGAAATTTGATATTTTATGTATAGTATATAATATATATTGGGTGTAATTTGAAATTTTCTGTACAGTATATAATATATATTTGGTGCACTTTCATATTTTGTGAAGAGTATATAATATATATTGGGTGTACATTGATATTTTATGTACAGTATATAATATACATCTGGTGAAATTTGATATTTTAAGTGCAGTATATAATATATATTTGGTGAAATTTGATATTTTATGTACAGTACGCAACATATATTTGGTGAAATTTGCTATTTTATGTACACTATATAATAAATATTTGGTGAAATTTCATATTTTATGTACAATGTATAACATATCTTTGGTGAAATTTGATATTCTATGTACAGTATATAATATATATTTGTTGAAATTTGGTATTTTATGTACAGTATATAATAAATGTTTGGTGAAATTTGCTATTTAATGTACAGTATATAATATATAGTTGGTGTACTTTGACCTTATATGTACAGTATATAATGGATATTTGGCAAACTCTCATATTTTATGTACGGTATATAACATATATTTAGTGAAATTTGATATTTTATGTACAGTATTTAATACATATTTGGAAAAATTTGACATTTTATTTACAGAATGTAATATACATTTGGTTAAATTTGATATTTTATGTACAGTGTATAATATATATTTGGTGTAATTTGATATTCTCTGTGCAGTATATAATATATATTTGTTGTACTTTGATATTTTGTGAAGAATATATAATATTTATTGGGTGAACATTGATATTTTAAGTGCAGTATGTAATATATATTTGGTGAAATTTGATATTTTATGTACAGTACGCAACATATATTTGGTGAAATTTGCTATTTTATGTACACTATATAATAAATATTTGGTGAAATTTGATATTTTATGTACACTATATAATAAATATTTGGTGAAATTTCATATTTTATGTACAATGTATAATATATCTTTGGTGAAATTTGATATTCTATGTACAGTATATAATATATATTTGTTGAAACTTGGTATTTTATGTACAGTATATAATAAACATTTGGTGAAATTTGCTATTTTATGTACAGTACATAATATATAGTTGGTGTACTTTGACCTTATATGTACAGTATATAATATATATTTGACGAACTTTCATATTTTACGTACAGTATATAACATATATTTAGTGAAATTTGATATTTTATGTACAGTATTTAATACATATTTGGAAAAATTTGATATTTTATGTATAGTAAGTAATATATATTTGGTGAAGTTTGATATTTTATGTATAGTATATAATATATATTGGGTGTAATTTGAAATTTTCTGTACAGTATATAATATATATTTGGTGTACTTTCATATTTTGTGAAGAGTATATAATATATATTGGGTGTACATTGATATTTTATGTACAGTATATAATATACATCTGGTGAAATTTGATATTTTAAGTGCAGTCTATAATATATATTTGGTGAAATTTGATATTTTATGTACAGTACGCAACATATATTTGGTGAAATTTGCTATTTTATGTACACTATATAATAAATATTTGGTGAAATTTCATATTTTATGTACAATGTATAATATATCTTTGGTGAAATTTGATATTCTATGTACAGCATATAATATATATTTGTTGAAATTTGGTATTTTATGTACAGTATATAATAAACATTTCGTGAAATTTGCTATTTTATGTACAGTATATAGTATATAGTTGGTGTACTTTCACATTATCTGTACAGTATATAATATATATTTGGTGAACTTTCATATTTTATGTACAGCATATAACATATATTTAGTGAAATTTCATATTTTTTGTACAGTATACAATACATATTTGAAAAAATTTGATATTTTATGTACAGTATGTAATATATATTTGGTGAAATTTGATACTTTATGTACAGTATATATTATATATTTGGTGTCATTTGATATTTTCTGTACAGTATATAATATATATTTGGTGTACTTTGATATTTTGTGAAGAGTATATAATATATATTGGGTGTACATTGATATATTATGTACAGTATATAATATATATTTGGTGAAATTTGATATTTTAAGTGCAGTATATAATATATATTTGGTGAAATTTGATATTTTATGTACAGTACGCAACATATATTTGCTGAAATTTGCTATTTTATGTACACTATATAATAAATATTTGGTGAAATTTCATATTTTATGTACAATATATAACATATCTTTGGTGAAATTTGATATTCTATGTACAGTATATAATATATATTTGTTGAAATTTGGTATTTTATGTACAGTATATAATAAATGTTTGGTGACATTTGCTATTTAATGTACAGTATATAATATATAGTTGGTGTACTTTGACCTTATATGTACAGTATATAATAGATATTTGGCAAACTCTCATATTTTATGTACGGTATATAACATATATTTAGTGAAATTTGATATTTTATGTACAGTATTTAATACATATTTGGAAAAATTTGACATTTTATTTACAGAATGTAATATACATTTGGTTACATTTGATATTTTATGTACAGTGTATAATATATATTTGGTGTAATTTGATATTTTCTGCACAGTATATAATATATATTTGTTGTACTTTGATATTTTGTGAAGAATATATAATATTTATTGGGTGAACATTGATATTTTAAGTGCAGTATGTAATATATATTTGGTGAAATTTGATATTTTATGTACAGTACGCAACATATATTTGGTGAAATTTGCTATTTTATGTACACTATATAATAAATATTTGGTGAAATTTGCTATTTTATGTACACTATATAATAAAGACTTGGTGAAATTTCATATTTTATGTACAATGTATAATATATCTATGGTGAAATTTGATATTCTATGTACAGTATATAATATATATTTGTTGAAACTTGGTATTTTATGTACAGTATATAATAAACATTTGGTGAAATTTGCTATTTTATGTACAGTACATAATATATAGTTGGTGTACTTTGACCTTATATGTACAGTATATAATATATATTTGGCGAACTTTCATATTTTACATACAGTATATAACATATATTTAGTGAAATTTGATATTTTATGTACAGTATTTAATACATATTTGGAAAAATTTGATATTTTATGTACAGTATGTAATATATATTTGGTGAAGTTTGATATTTTGTGATGAGTATATCATATTTATTGGGTGTACATTGATATTTTATGTACAGGATATAATATATATTTTGTGAAATTTCATATTTTAAGTGCAGTATATAATATAAATTTGGTGAAATTTGATATTTTAAGTACAGTACGCAACATATATTTGGTGAAATTTGCTATTTTATGTACACTATATAATAAATATTTGGTGAAATTTCATATTTTATGTACAATGTATAATATATCTTTGGTGAAATTTGATATTCTATGTACAGTATATAATATATATTTGTTGAAATTTGGTATTTTATGTACAGTATATAATAAACATTTGGTGAAATTTGCTATTTTATGTACAGTATATAGTATATAGTTGGTGTACTTTGAACTTATATGTACAGTATATAATATATATTTGGTGAACTTTCATATTTTATGTACAGTATATAACATATATTTAGTGAAATTTGATATTTTATGTACAGTATACAATACATATTTAAAAAAACTTGATATTTTATGTACAGTATGTAATATATATTTTGTGAAATTTGTTATTTTATGTACAGTATATATTATATATTTGGTGTAATTTGATATTTTCTGTACAGTATATAATATATATTTGGTGTTCTTTGATATTTTGTGAAGAGTATATAATATATATTGGGTGTACATTGATATATTATGTACAGTATATAATATATATTTGGTGAAATTTGATATTTTAAGTGCAGTATATTATATATATGGTGAAATTTGATATTTTATGTACAGTACGCAACATATATTTGGTGAAATTTGCTATTTTATGTACACTATATAATAAATATTTGGTGAAATTTCATATTTTATGTACAATGTATAATATATCTTTGGTGAAATTTGATATTCTATCTACAGTATATAATATATATTTGTTGAAACTTGGTATTTTATGTACAGTATATAATAAACATTTGGTGAAATTTGCTATTTTATGTACAGTACATAATATATAGTTGGTGTACTTTGACCTTATATGTACAGTATATAATATATATTTGGCGAACTTTCATATTTTACATACAGTATATAACATATATTTAGTGAAATTTGATATTTTATGTACAGTATTTAATACATATTTGGAAAAATTTGATATTTTATGTACAGTATGTAATATATATTTGGTGAAGTTTGATATTTTGTGATGAGTATATCATATTTATTGGGTGTACATTGATATTTTATGTACAGGATATAATATATATTTGGTGAAATTTGATATTTTAAGTGCAGTATATAATATAAATTTGGTGAAATTTGATATTTTAAGTACAGTACGCAACATATATTTGGTGAAATTTGCTATTTTATGTACACTATATAATAAATATTTGGTGAAATTTCATATTTTATGTACAATGTATAATATATCTTTGGTGAAATTTGATATTCTATGTACAGTATATAATATATATTTGTTGAAATTTGGTATTTTATGTACAGTATATAATAAACATTTGGTGAAATTTGCTATTTTATGTACAGTATATAGTATATAGTTGGTGTACTTTGAACTTATATGTACAGTATATAATATATATTTGGTGAACTTTCATATTTTATGTACAGTATATAACATATATTTAGTGAAATTTGATATTTTATGTACAGTATACAATACATATTTAAAAAAACTTGATATTTTATGTACAGTATGTAATATATATTTTGTGAAATTTGTTATTTTATGTACAGTATATATTATATATTTGGTGTAATTTGATATTTTCTGTACAGTATATAATATATATTTGGTGTTCTTTGATATTTTGTGAAGAGTATATAATATATATTGGGTGTACATTGATATATTATGTACAGTATATAATATATATTTGGTGAAATTTGATATTTTAAGTGCAGTATATAATATATATATGGTGAAATTTGATATTTTATGTACAGTACGCAACATATATTTGGTGAAATTTGCTATTTTATGTACACTATATAATAAATATTTGGTGAAATTTCATATTTTATGTACAATGTATAATATATCTTTGGTGAAATTTGATATTCTATGTACAGCATATAATATATATTTGTTGAAATTTGGTATTTTATGTACAGTATATAATAAACATTTGGTGAAATTTGCTATTTTATGTACAGTATATAGTATATAGTTGGTGTACTTTGACCTTATATGTACAGTATATAATATATATTTGGTGAACTTTCATATTTTATGTACAGCATATAACATATATTTAGTGAAATTTGATATTTTTTGTACAGTATACAATACATATTTGAAAAAATTTGATATTTTATGTACAGTATGTAAAATATATTTGGTGAAATTTGATACTTTATGTATAGTATATATTATATATTTGGTGTCATTTGATATTTTCTGTACAGTATATAATATATATTTGGTGTACTTTGATATTTTGTGAAGAGTATATAATATATATTGGGTGTACATTGATATATTATGTACAGTATATAATATATATTTGGTGAAATTTGTTATTTTAAGTGCAGTATATAATATATATTTGGTGAAATTTGATATTTTATGTACAGTACGCAACATATATTTGCTGAAATTTGCTATTTTATGTACACTATATAATAAATATTTG
The DNA here is from genome assembly GCF_029281585.2 of Gorilla gorilla gorilla. Classification (NCBI taxonomy): domain Eukaryota; kingdom Metazoa; phylum Chordata; class Mammalia; order Primates; family Hominidae; genus Gorilla; species Gorilla gorilla. Next base: position 7,425,553 of record NC_073246.2, read on the forward strand.
GTGAAATTTCATATTTTATGTACAATGTATAACATATCTTTGGTGAAATTTGATATTCTATGTACAGTATATAATATATATTTGTTGAAATTTGGTATTTTATGTACAGTATATAATAAATGTTTGGTGAAATTTGCTATTTAATGTACAGTATATAATATATAGTTGGTGTACTTTGACCTTATATGTACAGTATATAATAGATATTTGGCAAACTCTCATATTTTATGTACGGTATATAACATATATTTAGTGAAATTTGATATTTTATGTACAGTATTTAATACATATTTGGAAAAATTTGACATTTTATTTACAGAATGTAATATACATTTGGTTAAATTTGATATTTTATGTACAGTGTATAATATATATTTGGTGTAATTTGATATTTTCTGCACAGTATATAATATATATTTGTTGTACTTTGATATTTTGTGAAGAATATATAATATTTATTGGGTGAACATTGATATTTTAAGTGCAGTATGTAATATATATTTGGTGAAATTTGATATTTTATGTACAGTACGCAACATATATTTGGTGAAATTTGCTATTTTATGTACACTATATAATAAATATTTGGTGAAATTTGATATTTTATGTACACTATATAATAAATATTTGGTGAAATTTCATATTTTATGTACAATGTATAATATATCTATGGTGAAATTTGATATTCTATGTACAGTATATAATATATATTTGTTGAAACTTGGTATTTTATGTACAGTATATAATAAACATTTGGTGAAATTTGCTATTTTATGTACAGTACATAATATATAGTTGGTGTACTTTGACCTTATATGTACAGTATATAATATATATTTGGCGAACTTTCATATTTTACATACAGTATATAACATATATTTAGTGAAATTTGATATTTTATGTACAGTATTTAATACATATTTGGAAAAATTTGATATTTTATGTACAGTATGTAATATATATTTGGTGAAGTTTGATATTTTGTGATGAGTATATCATATTTATTGGGTGTACATTGATATTTTATGTACAGGATATAATATATATTTGGTGAAATTTGATATTTTAAGTGCAGTATATAATATAAATTTGGTGAAATTTGATATTTTAAGTACAGTACGCAACATATATTTGGTGAAATTTGCTATTTTATGTACACTATATAATAAATATTTGGTGAAATTTCATATTTTATGTACAATGTATAATATATCTTTGGTGAAATTTGATATTCTATGTACAGTATATAATATATATTTGTTGAAATTTGGTATTTTATGTACAGTATATAATAAACATTTGGTGAAATTTGCTATTTTATGTACAGTATATAGTATATAGTTGGTGTACTTTGAACTTATATGTACAGTATATAATATATATTTGGTGAACTTTCATATTTTATGTACAGTATATAACATATATTTAGTGAAATTTGATATTTTATGTACAGTATACAATACATATTTAAAAAAACTTGATATTTTATGTACAGTATGTAATATATATTTTGTGAAATTTGTTATTTTATGTACAGTATATATTATATATTTGGTGTAATTTGATATTTTCTGTACAGTATATAATATATATTTGGTGTTCTTTGATATTTTGTGAAGAGTATATAATATATATTGGGTGTACATTGATATATTATGTACAGTATATAATATATATTTGGTGAAATTTGATATTTTAAGTGCAGTATATAATATATATATGGTGAAATTTGATATTTTATGTACAGTACGCAACATATATTTGGTGAAATTTGCTATTTTATGTACACTATATAATAAATATTTGGTGAAATTTCATATTTTATGTACAATGTATAATATATCTTTGGTGAAATTTGATATTCTATCTACAGTATATAATATATATTTGTTGAAACTTGGTATTTTATGTACAGTATATAATAAACATTTGGTGAAATTTGCTATTTTATGTACAGTACATAATATATAGTTGGTGTACTTTGACCTTATATGTACAGTATATAATATATATTTGGCGAACTTTCATATTTTACGTACAGTATATAACATATATTTAGTGAAATTTGATATTTTATGTACAGTATTTAATACATATTTGGAAAAATTTGATATTTTATGTACAGTATGTAATATATATTTGGTGAAGTTTGATATTTTGTGATGAGTATATCATATTTATTGGGTGTACATTGATATTTTATGTACAGGATATAATATATATTTGGTGAAATTTGATATTTTAAGTGCAGTATATAATATAAATTTGGTGAAATTTGATATTTTAAGTACAGTACGCAACATATATTTGGTGAAATTTGCTATTTTATGTACACTATATAATAAATATTTGGTGAAATTTCATATTTTATGTACAATGTATAATATATCTTTGGTGAAATTTGATATTCTATGTACAGTATATAATATATATTTGTTGAAATTTGGTATTTTATGTACAGTATATAATAAACATTTGGTGAAATTTGCTATTTTATGTACAGTATATAGTATATAGTTGGTGTACTTTGAACTTATATGTACAGTATATAATATATATTTGGTGAACTTTCATATTTTATGTACAGTATATAACATATATTTAGTGAAATTTGATATTTTATGTACAGTATATAATACATATTTTAAAAAACTTGATATTTTATGTACAGTATGTAATATATATTTTGTGAAATTTGTTATTTTATGTACAGTATATATTATATATTTGGTGTAATTTGATATTTTCTGTACAGTATATAATATATATTTGGTGTTCTTTGATATTTTGTGAAGAGTATATAATATATATTGGGTGTACATTGATATATTATGTACAGTATATAATATATATTTGGTGAAATTTGATATTTTAAGTGCAGTATATAATATATATATGGTGAAATTTGATATTTTATGTACAGTACGCAACATATATTTGGTGAAATTTGCTATTTTATGTACACTATATAATAAATATTTGGTGAAATTTCATATTTTATGTACAATGTATAATATATCTTTGGTGAAATTTGATATTCTATGTACAGCATATAATATATATTTGTTGAAATTTGGTATTTTATGTACAGTATATAATAAACATTTGGTGAAATTTGCTATTTTATGTACAGTATATAGTATATAGTTGGTGTACTTTGACCTTATATGTACAGTATATAATATATATTTGGTGAACTTTCATATTTTATGTACAGCATATAACATATATTTAGTGAAATTTGATATTTTTTGTACAGTATACAATACATATTTGAAAAAATTTGATATTTTATGTACAGTATGTAATATATATTTGGTGAAATTTGATACTTTATGTACAGTATATATTATATATTTGGTGTCATTTGATATTTTCTGTACAGTATATAATATATATTTGGTGTACTTTGATATTTTGTGAAGAGTATATAATATATATTGGGTGTACATTGATATATTATGTACAGTATATAATATATATTTGGTGAAATTTGTTATTTTAAGTGCAGTATATAATATATATTTGGTGAAATTTGATATTTTATGTACAGTACGCAACATATATTTGCTGAAATTTGCTATTTTATGTACACTATATAATAAATATTTGGTGAAATTTCATATTTTATGTACAATGTATAACATATCTTTGGTGAAATTTGATATTCTATGTACAGTATATAATATATATTTGTTGAAATTTGGTAATTTATGTACAGTATATAATAAATGTTTGGTGAAATTTGCTATTTAATGTACAGTATATAATATATAGTTGGTGTACTTTGACCTTATATGTACAGTATATAATAGATATTTGGCAAACTCTCATATTTTATGTACGGTATATAACATATATTTAGTGAAATTTGATATTTTATGTACAGTATTTAATACATATTTGGAAAAATTTGACATTTTATTTACAGAATGTAATATACATTTGGTTAAATTTGATATTTTATGTACAGTGTATAATATATATTTGGTGTAATTTGATATTTTCTGCACAGTATATAATATATATTTGTTGTACTTTGATATTTTGTGAAGAATATATAATATTTATTGGGTGAACATTGATATTTTAAGTGCAGTATGTAATATATATTTGGTGAAATTTGATATTTTATGTACAGTACGCAACGTATATTTGGTGAAATTTGCTATTTTATGTACACTATATAATAAATATTTGGTGAAATTTGATATTTTATGTACACTATATAATAAATATTTGGTGAAATTTCATATTTCATGTACAATGTATAATATATCTATGGTGAAATTTGATATTCTATGTACAGTATATAATATATATTTGTTGAAACTTGGTATTTTATGTACAGTATATAATAAACATTTGGTGAAATTTGCTATTTTATGTACAGTACATAATATATAGTTGGTGTACTTTGACCTTATATGTACAGTATATAATATATATTTGGCGAACTTTCATATTTTACATACAGTATATAACATATATTTAGTGAAATTTGATATTTTATGTACAGTATTTAATACATATTTGGAAAAATTTGATATTTTATGTACAGTATGTAATATATATTTGGTGAAGTTTGATATTTTGTGATGAGTATATCATATTTATTGGGTGTACATTGATATTTTATGTACAGGATATAATATATATTTGGTGAAATTTGATATTTTAAGTGCAGTATATAATATAAATTTGGTGAAATTTGATATTTTAAGTACAGTACGCAACATATATTTGGTGAAATTTGCTATTTTATGTACACTATATAATAAATATTTGGTGAAATTTCATATTTTATGTACAATGTATAATATATCTTTGGTGAAATTTGATATTCTATGTACAGTATATAATATATATTTGTTGAAATTTGGTATTTTATGTACAGTATATAATAAACATTTGGTGAAATTTGCTATTTTATGTACAGTATATAGTATATAGTTGGTGTACTTTGAACTTATATGTACAGTATATAATATATATTTGGTGAACTTTCATATTTTATGTACAGTATATAACATATATTTAGTGAAATTTGATATTTTATGTACAGTATACAATACATATTTAAAAAAACTTGATATTTTATGTACAGTATGTAATATATATTTTGTGAAATTTGTTATTTTATGTACAGTATATATTATATATTTGGTGTAATTTGATATTTTCTGTACAGTATATAATATATATTTGGTGTTCTTTGATATTTTGTGAAGAGTATATAATATATATTGGGTGTACATTGATATATTATGTACAGTATATAATATATATTTGGTGAAATTTGATATTTTAAGTGCAGTATATAATATATATATGGTGAAATTTGATATTTTATGTACAGTACGCAACATATATTTGGTGAAATTTGCTATTTTATGTACACTATATAATAAATATTTGGTGAAATTTCATATTTTATGTACAATGTATAATATATCTTTGGTGAAATTTGATATTCTATCTACAGTATATAATATATATTTGTTGAAACTTGGTATTTTATGTACAGTATATAATAAACATTTGGTGAAATTTGCTATTTTATGTACAGTACATAATATATAGTTGGTGTACTTTGACCTTATATGTACAGTATATAATATATATTTGGCGAACTTTCATATTTTACGTACAGTATATAACATATATTTAGTGAAATTTGATATTTTATGTACAGTATTTAATACATATTTGGAAAAATTTGATATTTTATGTACAGTATGTAATATATATTTGGTGAAGTTTGATATTTTGTGATGAGTATATCATATTTATTGGGTGTACATTGATATTTTATGTACAGGATATAATATATATTTGGTGAAATTTGATATTTTAAGTGCAGTATATAATATAAATTTGGTGAAATTTGATATTTTAAGTACAGTACGCAACATATATTTGGTGAAATTTGCTATTTTATGTACACTATATAATAAATATTTGGTGAAATTTCATATTTTATGTACAATGTATAATATATCTTTGGTGAAATTTGATATTCTATGTACAGTATATAATATATATTTGTTGAAATTTGGTATTTTATGTACAGTATATAATAAACATTTGGTGAAATTTGCTATTTTATGTACAGTATATAGTATATAGTTGGTGTACTTTGAACTTATATGTACAGTATATAATATATATTTGGTGAACTTTCATATTTTATGTACAGTATATAACATATATTTAGTGAAATTTGATATTTTATGTACAGTATATAATACATATTTTAAAAAACTTGATATTTTATGTACAGTATGTAATATATATTTTGTGAAATTTGTTATTTTATGTACAGTATATATTATATATTTGGTGTAATTTGATATTTTCTGTACAGTATATAATATATATTTGGTGTTCTTTGATATTTTGTGAAGAGTATATAATATATATTGGGTGTACATTGATATATTATGTACAGTATATAATATATATTTGGTGAAATTTGATATTTTAAGTGCAGTATATAATATATATATGGTGAAATTTGATATTTTATGTACAGTACGCAACATATATTTGGTGAAATTTGCTATTTTATGTACACTATATAATAAATATTTGGTGAAATTTCATATTTTATGTACAATGTATAATATATCTTTGGTGAAATTTGATATTCTATGTACAGCATATAATATATATTTGTTGAAATTTGGTATTTTATGTACAGTATATAATAAACATTTGGTGAAATTTGCTATTTTATGTACAGTATATAGTATATAGTTGGTGTACTTTGACCTTATATGTACAGTATATAATATATATTTGGTGAACTTTCATATTTTATGTACAGCATATAACATATATTTAGTGAAATTTGATATTTTTTGTACAGTATACAATACATATTTGAAAAAATTTGATATTTTATGTACAGTATGTAATATATATTTGGTGAAATTTGATACTTTATGTACAGTATATATTATATATTTGGTGTCATTTGATATTTTCTGTACAGTATATAATATATATTTGGTGTACTTTGATATTTTGTGAAGAGTATATAATATATATTGGGTGTACATTGATATATTATGTACAGTATATAATATATATTTGGTGAAATTTGATATTTTAAGTGCAGTATATAATATATATTTGGTGAAATTTGATATTTTATGTACAGTACGCAACATATATTTGCTGAAATTTGCTATTTTATGTACACTATATAATAAATATTTGGTGAAATTTCATATTTTATGTACAATGTATAACATATCTTTGGTGAAATTTGATATTCTATGTACAGTATATAATATATATTTGTTGAAATTTGGTATTTTATGTACAGTATATAATAAATGTTTGGTGAAATTTGCTATTTAATGTACAGTATATAATATATAGTTGGTGTACTTTGACCTTATATGTACAGTATATAATAGATATTTGGCAAACTCTCATATTTTATGTACGGTATATAACATATATTTAGTGAAATTTGATATTTTATGTACAGTATTTAATACATATTTGGAAAAATTTGACATTTTATTTACAGAATGTAATATACATTTGGTTAAATTTGATATTTTATGTACAGTGTATAATATATATTTGGTGTAATTTGATATTTTCTGCACAGTATATAATATATATTTGTTGTACTTTGATATTTTGTGAAGAATATATAATATTTATTGGGTGAACATTGATATTTTAAGTGCAGTATGTAATATATATTTGGTGAAATTTGATATTTTATGTACAGTACGCAACATATATTTGGTGAAATTTGCTATTTTATGTACACTATATAATAAATATTTGGTGAAATTTGCTATTTTATGTACACTATATAATAAATATTTGGTGAAATTTCATATTTTATGTACAATGTATAATATATCTTTGGTGAAATTTGATAGTCTATGTACAGTATATAATATATATTTGTTGAAACTTGGTATTTTATGTACAGTATATAATAAACATTTGGTGAAATTTGCTATTTTATGTACAGTACATAATATATAGTTGGTGTACTTTGACCTTATATGTACAGTATATAATATATATTTGGCGAACTTTCATATTTTACATACAGTATATAACATATATTTAGTGAAATTTGATATTTTATGTACAGTATTTAATACATATTTGGAAAAATTTGATATTTTATGTACAGTATGTAATATATATTTGGTGAAGTTTGATATTTTGTGATGAGTATATCATATTTATTGGGTGTACATTGATATTTTATGTACAGGATATAATATATATTTGGTGAAATTTGATATTTTAAGTGCAGTGTATAATATAAATTTGGTGAAATTTGATATTTTAAGTACAGTACGCAACATATATTTGGTGAAATTTGCTATTTTATGTACACTATATAATAAATATTTGGTGAAATTTCATATTTTATGTACAATCTATAATATATCTTTGGTGAAATTTGATATTCTATGTACAGTATATAATATATATTTGTTGAAATTTGGTATTTTATGTACAGTATATAATAAACATTTGGTGAAATTTGCTATTTTATGTACAGTATATAGTATATAGTTGGTGTACTTTGACCTTATATGTACAGTATATAATATATATTTGGTGAACTTTCATATTTTATGTACAGTATATAACATATATTTAGTGAAATTTGATATTTTATGTACAGTATACAATACATATTTGAAAAAACTTGATATTTTATGTACAGTATGTAATATATATTTTGTGAAATTTGTTATTTTATGTACAGTATATATTATATATTTGGTGTAATTTGATATTTTCTGTACAGTATATAATATATATTTGGTGTTCTTTGATATTTTGTGAAGAGTATATAATATATATTGGGTGTACATTGATATATTATGTACAGTATATAATATATATTTGGTGAAATTTGATATTTTAAGTGCAGTATATAATATATATATGGTGAAATTTGATATTTTATGTACAGTACGCAACATATATTTGGTGAAATTTGCTATTTTATGTACACTATATAATAAATATTTGGTGAAATTTCATATTTTATGTACAATGTATAATATATCTTTGGTGAAATTTGATATTCTATGTACAGCATATAATATATATTTGTTGAAATTTGGTATTTTATGTACAGTATATAATAAACATTTGGTGAAATTTGCTATTCTATGTACAGTATATAGTATATAGTTGGTGTACTTTGACCTTATATGTACAGTATATAATATATATTTGGTGAACTTTCATATTTTATGTACAGCATATAACATATATTTAGTGAAATTTGATATTTTTTGTACAGTATACAATACATATTTGAAAAAATTTGATATTTTATGTACAGTATGTAATATATATTTGGTGAAATTTGATACTTTATGTACAGTATATATTATATATTTGGTGTCATTTGATATTTTCTGTACAGTATATAATATATATTTGGTGTACTTTGATATTTTGTGAAGAGTATATAATATATATTGGGTGTACATTGATATATTATGTACAGTATGTAATATATATTTGGTGAAATTTGATATTTTATGTGCAGTATATAATATATATTTGGTGAAATTTGATATTTTATGTACAGTAAGCAACATATATTTGGTGAAATTTGCTATTTTATGTACACTATATAATAAATATTTGGTGAAATTTCATATTTTATGTACAATGTATAACATATCTTTGGTGAAATTTGATATTCTATGTACAGTATATAATATATATTTGTTGAAATTTGGTATTTTATGTACAGTATATAATAAATGTTTGGTGAAATTTGCTATTTAATGTACAGTATATAATATATAGTTGGTGTACTTTGACCTTATATGTACAGTATATAATAGATATTTGGCAAACTCTCATATTTTATGTACGGTATATAACATATATTTAGTGAAATTTGATATTTTATGTACAGTATTTAATACATATTTGGAAAAATTTGACATTTTATTTACAGAATGTAATATACATTTGGTTAAATTTGATATTTTATGTACAGTGTATAATATATATTTGGTGTAATTTGATATTTTCTGCACAGTATATAATATATATTTGTTGTACTTTGATATTTTGTGAAGAATATATAATATTTATTGGGTGAACATTGATATTTTAAGTGCAGTATGTAATATATATTTGGTGAAATTTGATATTTTATGTACAGTACGCAACATATATTTGGTGAAATTTGCTATTTTATGTACACTATATAATAAATATTTGGTGAAATTTGATATTTTATTTACACTATATAATAAATATTTGGTGAAATTTCATATTTTATGTACAATGTATAATATATCTTTGGTGAAATTTGATATTCTATGTACAGTATATAATATATATTTGTTGAAACTTGGTATTTTATGTACAGTATATAATAAACATTTGGTGAAATTTGCTATTTTATGTACAGTACATAATATATAGTTGGTGTACTTTGACCTTATATGTACAGTATATAATATATATTTGGCGAACTTTCATATTTTACGTACAGTATATAACATATATTTAGTGAAATTTGATATTTTATGTACAGTATTTAATACATATTTGGAAAAATTTGATATATTATGTACAGTATGTAATATATATATGGTGAAGTTTGATATTTTGTGATGAGTATATCATATTTATTGGGTGTACATTGATATTTTATGTACAGGATATAATATATATTTGGTGAAATTTGATATTTTAAGTGCAGTATATAATATAAATTTGGTGAAATTTGATATTTTAAGTACAGTACGCAACATATATTTGGTGAAATTTGCTATTTTATGTACACTATATAATAAATATTTGGTGAAATTTCATATTTTATGTACAATGTATAATATATCTTTGGTGAAATTTGATATTCTATGTACAGTATATAATATATATTTGTTGAAATTTGGTATTTTATGTACAGTATATAATAAACATTTGGTGAAATTTGCTATTTTATGTACAGTATATAGTACATAGTTGGTGTACTTTGACCTTATATGTACAGTATATAATATATATTTGGTGAACTTTCATATTTTATGTACAGTATATAACATATATTTAGTGAAATTTGATATTTTATGTACAGTATACAATACATATTTGAAAAAACTTGATATTTTATGTACAGTATGTAATATATATTTTGTGAAATTTGATATTTTATGTACAGTATATATTATATATTTGGTGTAATTTGATATTTTCTGTACAGTATATAATATATATTTGGTGTTCTTTGATATTTTGTGAAGAGTATATAATATATATTGGGTGTACATTGATATATTATGTACAGTATATAATATATATTTGGTGAAATTTGATATTTTAAGTGCAGTATATAATATATATATGGTGAAATTTGATATTTTATGTACAGTACGCAACATATATTTGGTGAAATTTGCTATTTTATGTACACTATATAATAAATATTTGGTGAAATTTCATATTTTATGTACAATGTATAATATATCTTTGGTGAAATTTGATATTCTATGTACAGCATATAATATATATTTGTTGAAATTTGGTATTTTATGTACAGTATATAATAAACATTTGGTGAAATTTGCTATTTTATGTACAGTATATAGTATATAGTTGGTGTACTTTGACCTTATATGTACAGTATATAATATATATTTGGTGAACTTTCATATTTTATGTACAGCATATAACATATATTTAGTGAAATTTGATATTTTTTGTACAGTATACAATACATATTTGAAAAAATTTGATATTTTATGTACAGTATGTAATATATATTTGGTGAAATTTGATACTTTATGTACAGTATATATTATATATTTGGTGTCATTTGATATTTTCTGTACAGTATATAATATATATTTGGTGTACTTTGATATTTTGTGAAGAGTATATAATATATATTGGGTGTACATTGATATATTATGTACAGTATGTAATATATATTTGGTGAAATTTGATATTTTATGTGCAGTATATAATATATATTTGGTGAAATTTGATATTTTTTGTACAGTAAGCAACATATATTTGGTGAAATTTGCTATTTTATGTACACTATATAATAAATATTTGGTGAAATTTCATATTTTATGTACAATGTATAACATATCTTTGGTGAAATTTGATATTCTATGTACAGTATATAATATATATTTGTTGAAATTTGGTATTTTATGTACAGTATATAATAAATGTTTGGTGAAATTTGCTATTTAATGTACAGTATATAATATATAGTTGGTGTACTTTGACCTTATATGTACAGTATATAATAGATATTTGGCAAACTCTCATATTTTATGTACGGTATATAACATATATTTAGTGAAATTTGATATTTTATGTACAGTATTTAATACATATTTGGAAAAATTTGACATTTTATTTACAGAATGTAATATACATTTGGTTAAATTTGATATTTTATGTACAGTGTATAATATATATTTGGTGTAATTTGATATTTTCTGCACAGTATATAATATATATTTGTTGTACTTTGATATTTTGTGAAGAATATATAATATTTATTGGGTGAACATTGATATTTTAAGTGCAGTATGTAATATATATTTGGTGAAATTTGATATTTTATGTACAGTACGCAACATATATTTGGTGAAATTTGCTATTTTATGTACACTATATAATAAATATTTGGTGAAATTTGATATTTTATGTACACTATATAATAAAGACTTGGTGAAATTTCATATTTTATGTACAATGTATAATATATCTTTGGTGAAATTTGATATTCTATGTACAGTATATAATATATATTTGTTGAAACTTGGTATTTTATGTACAGTATATAATAAACATTTGGTGAAATTTGCTATTTTATGTACAGTACATAATATATAGTTGGTGTACTTTGACCTTATATGTACAGTATATAATATATATTTGGTGAACCTTCATATTTTATGTATAGTATATAACATATATTTAGTGAAATTTGATATTTTATGTACAGTATATAATACATATTTGAAAAAATTTGATATTTAATGTACAGTATGTAATATATATCTGGTGAAATTTGATATTTTATGTACAGTATACAATACATATTTGAAAAAACTTGATATTTTATGTACAGTATGTAATATATATTTTGTGAAATTTGTTATTTTATGTACAGTATATATTATATATTTGGTGTAATTTGATATTTTCTGTACAGTATATAATATATATTTGGTGTTCTTTGATATTTTGTGAAGAGTATATAATATATATTGGGTGTACATTGATATATTATGTACAGTATATAATATATATTTGGTGAAATTTGATATTTTAAGTGCAGTATATAATATATATTTGGTGAAATTTGATATTTTATGTACAGTACGCAACATATATTTGGTGAAATTTGCTATTTTATGTACACTATATAATAAATATTTGGTGAAATTTCATATTTTATGTACAATGTATAATATATCTTTGGTGAAATTTGATATTCTATGTACAGCATATAATATATATTTGTTGAAATTTGGTATTTTATGTACAGTATATAATAAACATTTGGTGAAATTTGCTATTTTATGTACAGTATATAGTATATAGTTGGTGTACTTTGACCTTATATGTACAGTATATAATATATATTTGGTGAACTTTCATATTTTATGTACAGCATATAACATATATTTAGTGAAATTTGATATTTTTTGTACAGTATACAATACATATTTGAAAAAATTTGATATTTTATGTACAGTATGTAATATATATTTGGTGAAATTTGATACTTTATGTACAGTATATATTATATATTTGGTGTAATTTGATATTTTCTGTACAGTATATAATATATATTTGGTGTTCTTTGATATTTTGTGAAGAGTATATAATATATATTGGGTGTACATTGATATATTATGTACAGTATATAATATATATTTGGTGAAATTTGATATTTTAAGTGCAGTATATAATATATATATGGTGAAATTTGATATTTTATGTACAGTACGCAACATATATTTGGTGAAATTTGCTATTTTATGTACACTATATAATAAATATTTGGTGAAATTTCATATTTTATGTACAATGTATAATATATCTTTGGTGAAATTTGATATTCTATGTACAGCATATAATATATATTTGTTGAAATTTGGTATTTTATGTACAGTATATAATAAACATTTGGTGAAATTTGCTATTTTATGTACAGTATATAGTATATAGTTGGTGTACTTTGACCTTATATGTACAGTATATAATATATATTTGGTGAACTTTCATATTTTATGTACAGCATATAACATATATTTAGTGAAATTTGATATTTTTTGTACAGTATACAATACATATTTGAAAAAATTTGATATTTTATGTACAGTATGTAATATATATTTGGTGAAATTTGATACTTTATGTACAGTATATATTATATATTTGGTGTCATTTGATATTTTCTGTACAGTATATAATATATATTTGGTGTACTTTGATATTTTGTGAAGAGTATATAATATATATTGGGTGTACATTGATATATTATGTACAGTATGTAATATATATTTGGTGAAATTTGATATTTTATGTGCAGTATATAATATATATTTGGTGAAATTTGATATTTTATGTACAGTAAGCAACATATATTTGGTGAAATTTGCTATTTTATGTACACTATATAATAAATATTTGGTGAAATTTCATATTTTATGTACAATGTATAACATATCTTTGGTGAAATTTGATATTCTATGTACAGTATATAATATATATTTGTTGAAATTTGGTATTTTATGTACAGTATATAATAAATGTTTGGTGAAATTTGCTATTTAATGTACAGTATATAATATATAGTTGGTGTACTTTGACCTTATATGTACAGTATATAATAGATATTTGGCAAACTCTCATATTTTATGTACGGTATATAACATATATTTAGTGAAATTTGATATTTTATGTACAGTATTTAATACATATTTGGAAAAATTTGACATTTTATTTACAGAATGTAATATACATTTGGTGAAATTTGATACTTTATGTACAGTATATATTATATATTTGGTGTAATTTGATATTTTCTGCACAGTATATAATATATATTTGTTGTACTTTGATATTTTGTGAAGAATATATAATATTTATTGGGTGAACATTGATATTTTAAGTGCAGTATGTAATATATATTTGGTGAAATTTGATATTTTATGTACAGTACGCAACATATATTTGGTGAAATTTGCTATTTTATGTACACTATATAATAAATATTTGGTGAAATTTGATATTTTATGTACACTATATAATAAAGACTTGGTGAAATTTCATATTTTATGTACAATGTATAATATATCTTTGGTGAAATTTGATATTCTATGTACAGTATATAATATATATTTGTTGAAACTTGGTATTTTATGTACAGTATATAATAAACATTTGGTGAAATTTGCTATTTTATGTACAGTACATAATATATAGTTGGTGTACTTTGACCTTATATGTACAGTATATAATATATATTTGGTGAACCTTCATATTTTATGTATAGTATATAACATATATTTAGTGAAATTTGATATTTTATGTACAGTATATAATACATATTTGAAAAAATTTGATATTTAATGTACAGTATGTAATATATATCTGGTGAAATTTGATATTTTATGTACAGTATACAATACATATTTGAAAAAACTTGATATTTTATGTACAGTATGTAATATATATTTTGTGAAATTTGTTATTTTATGTACAGTATATATTATATATTTGGTGTAATTTGATATTTTCTGTACAGTATATAATATATATTTGGTGTTCTTTGATATTTTGTGAAGAGTATATAATATATATTGGGTGTACATTGATATATTATGTACAGTATATAATATATATTTGGTGAAATTTGATATTTTAAGTGCAGTATATAATATATATTTGGTGAAATTTGATATTTTATGTACAGTACGCAACATATATTTGGTGAAATTTGCTATTTTATGTACACTATATAATAAATATTTGGTGAAATTTCATATTTTATGTACAATGTATAATATATCTTTGGTGAAATTTGATATTCTATGTACAGCATATAATATATATTTGTTGAAATTTGGTATTTTATGTACAGTATATAATAAACATTTGGTGAAATTTGCTATTTTATGTACAGTATATAGTATATAGTTGGTGTACTTTGACCTTATATGTACAGTATATAATATATATTTGGTGAACTTTCATATTTTATGTACAGCATATAACATATATTTAGTGAAATTTGATATTTTTTGTACAGTATACAATACATATTTGAAAAAATTTGATATTTTATGTACAGTATGTAATATATATTTGGTGAAATTTGATACTTTATGTACAGTATATATTATATATTTGGTGTAATTTGATATTTTCTGTACAGTATATAATATATATTTGGTGTTCTTTGATATTTTGTGAAGAGTATATAATATATATTGGGTGTACATTGATATATTATGTACAGTATATAATATATATTTGGTGAAATTTGATATTTTAAGTGCAGTATATAATATATATATGGTGAAATTTGATATTTTATGTACAGTACGCAACATATATTTGGTGAAATTTGCTATTTTATGTACACTATATAATAAATATTTGGTGAAATTTCATATTTTATGTACAATGTATAATATATCTTTGGTGAAATTTGATATTCTATGTACAGCATATAATATATATTTGTTGAAATTTGGTATTTTATGTACAGTATATAATAAACATTTGGTGAAATTTGCTATTTTATGTACAGTATATAGTATATAGTTGGTGTACTTTGACCTTATATGTACAGTATATAATATATATTTGGTGAACTTTCATATTTTATGTACAGCATATAACATATATTTAGTGAAATTTGATATTTTTTGTACAGTATACAATACATATTTGAAAAAATTTGATATTTTATGTACAGTATGTAATATATATTTGGTGAAATTTGATACTTTATGTACAGTATATATTATATATTTGGTGTCATTTGATATTTTCTGTACAGTATATAATATATATTTGGTGTACTTTGATATTTTGTGAAGAGTATATAATATATATTGGGTGTACATTGATATATTATGTACAGTATGTAATATATATTTGGTGAAATTTGATATTTTATGTGCAGTATATAATATATATTTGGTGAAATTTGATATTTTATGTACAGTAAGCAACATATATTTGGTGAAATTTGCTATTTTATGTACACTATATAATAAATATTTGGTGAAATTTCATATTTTATGTACAATGTATAACATATCTTTGGTGAAATTTGATATTCTATGTACAGTATATAATATATATTTGTTGAAATTTGGTATTTTATGTACAGTATATAATAAATGTTTGGTGAAATTTGCTATTTAATGTACAGTATATAATATATAGTTGGTGTACTTTGACCTTATATGTACAGTATATAATAGATATTTGGCAAACTCTCATATTTTATGTACGGTATATAACATATATTTAGTGAAATTTGATATTTTATGTACAGTATTTAATACATATTTGGAAAAATTTGACATTTTATTTACAGAATGTAATATACATTTGGTGAAATTTGATACTTTATGTACAGTATATATTATATATTTGGTGTCATTTGATATTTTCTGCACAGTATATAATATATATTTGTTGTACTTTGATATTTTGTGAAGAATATATAATATTTATTGGGTGAACATTGATATTTTAAGTGCAGTATGTAATATATATTTGGTGAAATTTGATATTTTATGTACAGTACGCAACATATATTTGGTGAAATTTGCTATTTTATGTACACTATATAATAAATATTTGGTGAAATTTGATATTTTATGTACACTATATAATAAAGACTTGGTGAAATTTCATATTTTATGTACAATGTATAATATATCTTTGGTGAAATTTGATATTCTATGTACAGTATATAATATATATTTGTTGAAACTTGGTATTTTATGTACAGTATATAATAAACATTTGGTGAAATTTGCTATTTTATGTACAGTACATAATATATAGTTGGTGTACTTTGACCTTATATGTACAGTATATAATATATATTTGGTGAACCTTCATATTTTATGTATAGTATATAACATATATTTAGTGAAATTTGATATTTTATGTACAGTATATAATACATATTTGAAAAAATTTGATATTTAATGTACAGTATGTAATATATATCTGGTGAAATTTGATATTTTATGTACAGTATACAATACATATTTGAAAAAACTTGATATTTTATGTACAGTATGTAATATATATTTTGTGAAATTTGTTATTTTATGTACAGTATATATTATATATTTGGTGTAATTTGATATTTTCTGTACAGTATATAATATATATTTGGTGTTCTTTGATATTTTGTGAAGAGTATATAATATATATTGGGTGTACATTGATATATTATGTACAGTATATAATATATATTTGGTGAAATTTGATATTTTAAGTGCAGTATATAATATATATTTGGTGAAATTTGATATTTTATGTACAGTACGCAACATATATTTGGTGAAATTTGCTATTTTATGTACACTATATAATAAATATTTGGTGAAATTTCATATTTTATGTACAATGTATAATATATCTTTGGTGAAATTTGATATTCTATGTACAGCATATAATATATATTTGTTGAAATTTGGTATTTTATGTACAGTATGTAATAAACATTTGGTGAAATTTGCTATTTTATGTACAGTATATAGTATATAGTTGGTGTACTTTGACCTTATATGTACAGTATATAATATATATTTGGTGAACTTTCATATTTTATGTACAGCATATAACATATATTTAGTGAAATTTGATATTTTTTGTACAGTATACAATACATATTTGAAAAAATTTGATATTTTATGTACAGTATGTAATATATATTTGGTGAAATTTGATACTTTATGTACAGTATATATTATATATTTGGTGTCATTTGATATTTTCTGTACAGTATATAATATATATTTGGTGTACTTTGATATTTTGTGAAGAGTATATAATATATATTGGGTGTACATTGATATATTATGTACAGTATATAATATATATTTGGTGAAATTTGATATTTTAAGTGCAGTATATAATATATATTTGGTGAAATTTGATATTTTATGTACAGTACGCAACATATATTTGCTGAAATTTGCTATTTTATGTACACTATATAATAAATATTTGGTGAAATTTCATATTTTATGTACAATGTATAACATATCTTTGGTGAAATTTGATATTCTATGTACAGTATATAATATATATTTGTTGAAATTTGGTATTTTATGTACAGTATATAATAAATGTTTGGTGAAATTTGCTATTTAATGTACAGTATATAATATATAGTTGGTGTACTTTGACCTTATATGTACAGTATATAATAGATATTTGGCAAACTCTCATATTTTATGTACGGTATATAACATATATTTAGTGAAATTTGATATTTTATGTACAGTATTTAATACATATTTGAAAAAATTTGACATTTTATTTACAGAATGTAATATACATTTGGTTAAATTTGATATTTTATGTACAGTGTATAATATATATTTGGTGTAATTTGATATTTTCTGCACAGTATATAATATATATTTGTTGTACTTTGATATTTTGTGAAGAATATATAATATTTATTGGGTGAACATTGATATTTTAAGTGCAGTATGTGATATATATTTGGTGAAATTTGATATTTTATGTACAGTACGCAACATATATTTGGTGAAATTTGCTATTTTATGTACACTATATAATAAATATTTGGTGAAATTTGATATTTTATGTACACTATATAATAAATATTTGGTGAAATTTCATATTTTATGTACAATGTATAATATATCTTTGGTGAAATTTGATATTCTATGTACAGTATATAATATATATTTGTTGAAACTTGGTATTTTATGTACAGTATATAATAAACATTTGGTGAAATTTGCTATTTTATGTACAGTACATAATATATAGTTGGTGTACTTTGACCTTATATGTACAGTATATAATATATATTTGGCGAACTTTCATATTTTACGTACAGTATTTAACATATATTTAGTGAAATTTGATATTTTATGTACAGTATTTAATACATATTTGAAAAAATTTGATATTTTATGTACAGTATGTAATATATATTTGGTGAAGTTTGATATTTTGTGATGAGTATATCATATTTATTGGGTGTACATTGATATTTTATGTACAGGATATAATATATATTTGGTGAAATTTGATATTTTAAGTGCAGTATATAATATAAATTTGGTGAAATTTGATATTTTAAGTACAGTACGCAACATATATTTGGTGAAATTTGCTATTTTATGTACACTATATAATAAATATTTGGTGAAATTTCATATTTTATGTACAATGTATAATATATCTTTGGTGAAATTTGATATTCTATGTACAGTATATAATATATATTTGTTGAAATTTGGTATTTTATGTACAGTATATAATAAACATTTGGTGAAATTTGCTATTTTATGTACAGTATATAGTATATAGTTGGTGTACTTTGACCTTATATGTACAGTATATAATATATATTTGGTGAACTTTCATATTTTATGTACAGTATATAACATATATTTAGTGAAATTTGATATTTTATGTACAGTATACAATACATATTTGAAAAAACTTGATATTTTATGTACAGTATGTAATATATATTTTGTGAAATTTGATATTTTATTTACAGTATATATTATATATTTGGTGTAATTTGATATTTTCTGTACAGTATATAATATATATTTGGTGTTCTTTGATATTTTGTGAAGAGTATATAATATATATTGGGTGTACATTGATATATTATGTACAGTATATAATATATATTTGGTGAAATTTGATATTTTAAGTGCAGTATATAATATATATTTGGTGAAATTTGATATTTTATGTACAGTACGCAACATATATTTGGTGAAATTTGCTATTTTATGTACACTATATAATAAATATTTGGTGAAATTTCATATTTTATGTACAATGTATAATATATCTTTGGTGAAATTTGATATTCTATGTACAGCATATAATATATATTTGTTGAAATTTGGTATTGTATGTACAGTATATAATAAACATTTGGTGAAATTTGCTATTTTATGTACAGTATATAGTATATAGTTGGTGTACTTTGACCTTATATGTACAGTATATAATATATATTTGGTGAACTTTCATATTTTATGTACAGCATATAACATATATTTAGTGAAATTTGATATCTTTTGTACAGTATACAATACATATTTGAAAAAATTTGATATTTTATGTACAGTATGTAATATATATTTGGTGAAATTTGATACTTTATGTACAGTATATATTATATATTTGGTGTCATTTGATATTTTCTGTACAATATATAATATGTATTTGGTGTACTTTGATATTTTGTGAAGAGTATATAATATATATTGGGTGTACATTGATATATTATGTACAGTATATAATATATATTTGGTGAAATTTGATATTTTAAGTGCAGTATATAATATATATTTGGTGAAATTTGATATTTTATGTACAGTAAACAACATATATTTGGTGAAATTTGCTATTTTATGTACACTATATAATAAATATTTGGTGAAATTTCATATTTTATGTACAATGTATAACATATCTTTGGTGAAATTTGATATTCTATGTACAGTATATAATATATATTTGTTGAAATTTGGTATTTTATGTACAGTATATAATAAATGTTTGGTGAAATTTGCTATTTAATGTACAGTATATAATATATAGTTGGTGTACTTTGACCTTATATGTACAGTATATAATAGATATTTGGCAAACTCTCATATTTTATGTACGGAATATAACATATATTTAGTGAAATTTGATATTTTATGTACAGTATTTAATAAATATTTGGAAAAATTTGACATTTTATTTACAGAATGTAATATACATTTGGTTAAATTTGATATTTTATTTACAGTGTATAATATATATTTGGTGTAATTTGATATTTTCTGCACAGTATATAATATATATTTGTTGTACTTTGATATTTTGTGAAGAATATATAATATTTATTGGGTGAACATTGATATTTTAAGTGCAGTATGTAATATATATTTGGTGAAATTTGATATTTTATGTACAGTACGCAACATATATTTGGTGAAATTTGCTATTTTATGTACACTATATAATAAATATTTGGTGAAATTTGATATTTTATGTACACTATATAATAAATATTTGGTGAAATTTCATATTTTATGTACAATGTATAATATATCTTTGGTGAAATTTGATATTCTATGTACAGTATATAATATATATTTGTTGAAACTTGGTATTTAATGTACAGTATATAATAAACATTTGGTGAAATTTGCTATTTTATGTACAGTACATAATATATAGTTGGTGTACTTTGACATTATATGTACAGTATATAATATATATTTGGCGAACTTTCATATTTTACGTACAGTATATAACATATATTTAGTGAAATTTGATATTTTATGTACAGTATTTAATACATATTTGGAAAAATTTGATATTTTATGTACAGTATGTAATATATATTTGGTGAAATTTGATATTTTGTGATGAGTATATCATATTTATTGGGTGTACATTGATATTTTATGTACAGGATATAATATATATTTGGTGAAATTTGATATTTTAAGTGCAGTATATAATATAAATTTGGTGAAATTTGATATTTTAAGTACAGTACGCAACATATATTTGGTGAAATTTGCTATTTTATGTACACTATATAATAAATATTTGGTGAAATTTCATATTTTATGTACAATGTATAACATATCTTTGGTGAAATTTGATATTCTATGTACAGTATATAATATATATTTGTTGAAATTTGGTATTTTATGTACAGTATATAATAAACATTTGGTGAAATTTGCTATTTTATGTACAGTATATAGTATATAGTTGGTGTACTTTGACCTTATATGTACAGTATATAATATATATTTGGTGAACTTTCATATTTTATGTACAGTGTATAACATATATTTAGTGAAATTTGATATTTTATGTACAGTATACAATACATATTTGAAAAAACTTGATATTTTATGTACAGTATGTAATATATATTTTGCGAAATTTGATATTTTATGTACAGTATATATTATATATTTGGTGTAATTTGATATTTTCTGTACAGTATATAATATATATTTGGTGTTCTTTGATATTTTGTGAAGAGTATATAATATATATTGGGTGTACATTGATATATTATGTACAGTATATAATATATATTTGGTGAAATTTGATATTTTAAGTGCAGTATATAATATATATTTGGTGAAATTTGATATTTTATGTACAGTACGCAACATATATTTGGTGAAATTTGCTATTTTATGTACACTATATAATAAATATTTGGTGAAATTTCATATTTTATGTACAATGTATAATATATCTTTGGTGAAATTTGATATTCTATGTACAGCATATAATATATATTTGTTGAAATTTGGTATTTTATGTACAGTATATAATAAACATTTGGTGAAATTTGCTATTTTATGTACAGTATATAGTATATAGTTGGTGTACTTTGACCTTATATGTACAGTATATAATATATATTTGGTGAACTTTCATATTTTATTTACAGTATATAACATATATTTAGTGAAATTTGATATTTTATGTACAGTATACAATACATATTTGAAAAAACTTGATATTTTATGTACAGTATGTAATATATATTTTGTGAAATTTGATATTTTATGTACAGTATATATTATATATTTGGTGTAATTTGATATTTTCTGTACAGTATATAATATATATTTGGTGTTCTTTGATATTTTGTGAAGAGTATATAATATATATTGGGTGTACATTGATATATTATGTACAGTATATAATATATATTTTGTGAAATTTGATATTTTAAGTGCAGTATATAGTATATATTTGGTGAAATTTGATATTTTATGTACAGTACGCAACATATATTTGGTGAAATTTGCTATTTTATGTACACTATATAATAAATATTTGGTGAAATTTCATATTTTATGTACAATGTATAATATATCTTTGGTGAAATTTGATATTCTATGTACAGCATATAATATATATTTGTTGAAATTTGGTATTTTATGTACAGTATATAATAAACATTTGGTGAAATTTGCTATTTTATGTACAGTATATAGTATATAGTTGGTGTACTTTGACCTTATATGTACAGTATATAATATATATTTGGTGAACTTTCATATTTTATGTACAGCATATAACATGTATTTAGTGAAATTTGATATTTTTTGTACAGTATACAATACATATTTGAAAAAATTTGATATTTTATGTACAGTATGTAATATATATTTGGTGAAATTTGATACTTTATGTACAGTATATATTATATATTTGGTGTAATTTGATATTTTCTGTACAGTATATAATATATATTTGGTGTACTTTGATATATTGTGAAGAGTATATAATATATATTGGGTGTACATTGATATATTATGTACAGTATATAATATATATTTGGTGAAATTTGATATTTTAAGTGCAGTATATAATATATATTTGGTGAAATTTGATATTTTATGTACAGTACGCAACATATATTTGCTGAAATTTGCTATTTTATGTACACTATATAATAAATATTTGGTGAAATTTCATATTTTATGTACAATGTATAACATATCTTTGGTGAAATTTGATATTCTATGTACAGTATATAATATATATTTGTTGAAATTTGGTATTTTATGTACAGTATATAATAAATGGTGAAATTTGCTATTTAATGTACAGTATATAATATATAGTTGGTGTACTTTGACCTTATATGTACAGTATATAATAGATATTTGGCAAACTCTCATATTTTGTGTACGGTATATAACATATATTTAGTGAAATTTGATATTTTATGTACAGTATTTAATACATATTTGGAAAAATTTGACATTTTATTTACAGAATGTAATATACATTTGGTTAAATTTGATATTTTATGTACAGTGTATAATATATGTTTGGTGTAATTTGATATTTTCTGTACAGCATATAATATATATTTGTTGTACTTTGATATTTTGTGAAGAATATATAATAATTATTGGGTGAACATTGATATTTTAAGTGCAGTATGTAATATATATTTGGTGACATTTGATATTTTATGTAGAGTACGCAACACATATTTGGTGAAATTTGCTATTTTATGTACACTATATAATAAATATTTGGTGAAATTTGCTATTTTATGTACACTATATAATAAATATTTGGTGAAATTTCATATTTTTTGTACAATGTATAATATATCTTTGGTGAAATTTGATATTCTATGTACAGTATATAATATATATTTGTTGAAATTTGGTATTTTATGTACAGTATATGATAAACATTTGGTGAAAATTGCTATTTTATGTACAGTATATAATATATAGCGGGTGTACTTTGACCTTATATGTACAGTATATAATATATATTTGGCGAACTTTCATATTTTACGTACAGTATATAACATATATTTAGTGAAATTTGATATTTTATGTACAGTATTTAATACATATTCGGAAAAATTTGATATTTTATGTACAGTATGTAATATATATTTGGTGAAGTTTGATATTTTGTGGAGTATATAATAATTATTGGGTGTACATTTACATTTTATGTACAGTATATAATATATATTTGGTGAAATTTGATATTTTAAGTGCAGTATATAATATATATTTGGTGAAATTTGATATTTTATGTACAGTACGCAACATATATTTGATGAAATTTGCTATTTTATGTACACTATATAATAAATATTTGGTGAAATTTCATATTTTATGTACAATGTATAATATATCTTTCGTGAAATTTGATATTCTATGTACAGTATATAATATATATTTGTTGAAATTTGGTATTTTATGTACAGTATATAATAAACATTTAGTGAAATTTGCTATTTTATGTACAGTATATAATATAGAGTTGGTGTACTTTGACCTTATATGTACAGTATATAATATATATTTGGCGAACTTTCATATTTTATGTACAGTATATAACATATATTTAGTGAAATTTGATATTTTATGTACAGTATCTATTACATATTTGGAAAAATTTGATATATTATGTACAGTATGTAATATATATTTGGTGTAATTTGATATTTTCTGTACAGTATATAATATATATTTGGTGTACTTTGATATTTTGTGAAGACTATATAATGTATATTGGGTGTACATTGATATTTTATTTAAAGTATATAATATATATTTTGTGAAATTTGATATTTTAAGTGCAGTATATAATATATATTTGTTGAAATTTGATATTTTATGTACAATACGCAACATATATTTGGTGAAATTTGCTATTTTATATACACTATATAATAAATATTTGGTGAAATTTCATATTTTATGTACCATGTATAATATATCTTTGGTGAAATTTGATATTCTATGTACAGTATATAATATATATTTGTTGAAATTTGGTATTTTATGTACAGTATATAATAAACATATGGTGAAATTTGCTATTTTATGTACAGTACATAATATATAGTTGGTGTACTTTGACCTTATATGTACAGTATATAATATATATTTGGCGAACTTTCATATTTTAAGTACAGTATATAACATATATTTAGTGAAATTTGATATTTTATGTACAGTATTTAATACATATTTGGAAAAATTTGATATTTTATGTACAGTATGTAATATATATTTGGTGAAATTTGATATTTTCTGTACAGTATATAATATATATTTGGTGTAATTTGATATTTTCTGTACAGTATATAATATATATTTGGTGTACTTTGATATTTTGTGAAGAGTATATAATATATAGGGTGTACATTGATGTTTTATCTACAGTATATAATATATATTTGGTGAAATTTGATATTTTAAGTGCAGTATATAATATATGTTTGGTGAAATTTGATATTTTATGTACAGTACGCAACATATATTTGGTGAAATTTGCTATTTTATGTACACTATATAATAAATATTCGGTGAAATTTCATATTTTTTGTACAATGTATAATATATCTTTGGTGAAATTTGATATTCTATGTACAGTATATAATATATATTTGTTGAAATTTGGTATATTATGTACAGTGTATGATAAACATTTGGTGAAATTTGCTATTTTATGTACAGTATATAATGTATAGTGGGTGTACTTTGACCTTATATGTACAGTATATAATATATATTTGGCGAACTTTCATATTTTACGTACAGTATATAACATATATTTAGTGAAATTTGATATTTTATGTACAGTATATAATATATATTTGGTGTAATTTGATATTTTCTGTACAGTATATAATATATATTTGGTGTACTTTGATATTTTGTGAAGAGTATATAATATATAGGGTGTACATTGATATTTTATCTACAGTATATAATATATATTTGGTGAAATTTGATATTTTAAGTGCGTTATATAATATATGTTTGGTGAAATTTGATATTTTATGTACAGTACGCAACATATATTTGGTGAAATTTGCTATTTTATGTACACTATATAATAAATATTCGGTGAAATTTCATATTTTTTGTACCATGTATAATATATCTTTGGTGAAATTTGATATTCTATGTACAGTATATAATATATATTTGTTGAAATTTGTTATATTATGTACAGTATATGATAAACATTTGGTGAAATTTGCTATTTTATGTACAGTATATAATATATAGTGGGTGTACTTTGACCTTATATGTACAGTATATAATATATATTTGGCGAACTTTCATATTTTACGTACAGTATATAACATATATTTAGTGAAATTTGATATTTTATGTACAGTATTTAATACATATTTGGAAAAATTTGATATTTTATGTACAGTATTTAATATATATTTGGTGAAGTTTGATATTTTGTGGAGTATATAATATTTATTGGGTGTACATTTATATTTTATGTGCAGTATATAATATATATTTGGTGAAATTTGATATTTTAAGTGCAGTATATAATATATATTTGGTGAAATTTGATATTTTATGTACAGTACGCAACATATATTTGGTGCAATTTGCTATTTTATGTACACTATATAATAAATATTTGGTGAAATTTCATATTTTATGTACAATGTATAATATATCTTTGGTGAAATTTGATATTCTATGTACAGTATATAATGTATATTTGTTGAAATTTGGTATTTTATGTACAGTATATAATAAACATTTGGAGAAATTTGCTATTTTATGTACAGTATATAATATATAGTTGGTGTACTTTGACCTTATATGTACAGTATATTATATATATTTGGCGAACTTTCATATTTAATGTACAGTATATAACATATATTTAGTGAAATTTGATATTTTATGTACAGTATTTAATACATATTTGGAAAAATTTGATATTTTGTGTACAGTATGTAATATATATTTGGTGAAATTTGATATTTTATGTATAGTATATAATATATATTGGGTGTAATTTGATATTTTCTGTATAGTATATAATACATATTAGGTGTACTTTTATATTTTGTGAAGAGTATATAATATATATTGGGTGTACATTGATATTTTATGTACAGTATATAATATGTATTTGGTGAAATTTGATATTTTAAGTGCAGTATATAATATATATTTGGTGAAATTTGCTATTTTATGTACACTATATAATAAATATTTGGTGAAATTTGATATTTTATGTACACTATATAATAAATATTTGGTGATATTTCATATTTTATGTACAATGTATAATATATCTTTGATGAAATTTGATATTCCATGTACAGTATGTAATATATATTTGTTGAAACTTGGTATTTTATGTACAGTATATAATAAACATTTGGTGAAATTTGCTATTTTATGTACAGTATATAATATATAGTTGGTGTACTTTGACCTTATATGTACAGTATATAATATATATTTGGCGAACTTTCATATTTCAAATACAGTATATAATATATATTTAGTGAAATTTGATATTTTATGTACAGTATTAAATACATATTTGGAAAAATTTGATATTTTATGTACAGTATGTAATATATATTTGGTGAAGTTTGATATTTTGTGAAGAGTATATCATATTTATTGGGTGTACTTTGATATTTTATGTACAGTTTATAATATATATTTGGGGAAATTTGATATTTTAAGTGCAGTATATAATATATATTTGGTGAAATTTGATATTTTATGTACAGTACGCAACATATATTTGGTGAAATTTGCTATTTTATGTACACTATATAATAAATATTTGGTGAAATTTCATATTTTATGTACAATGTATAATATATCTTTGGTGAAATTTGATATTCTATGTACAGTATATAATATATATTTGTTGAAATTTGGTATATTATGTACAGTATATGATAAACATTTGGTGAAATTTGCTATTTTATGTACAGTATATAATATATAGTGGGTGTACTTTGACCTTATATGTACAGTATATAATATATATTTGGCGAACTTTCATATTTTACGTACAGTATATAACATATATTTAGTGAAATTTGATATTTTATGTACAGTATTTAATACATATTAGGAAAAATTTGATATTTTATGTACAGTATTTAATATATATTTGGTGAAGTTTGATATTTTGAGGAGTATACAATATTTATTGGGTGTACATTGATATTTTATGTACAGTTTATAATATATATTTGGGGAAATTTGATATTTTAAGTGCAGTATATAATATAGATTTGGTGAAATTTGATATTTTATGTACAGTACGCAACATACATTTGGTGAAATTTGCTATTTTATGTACACTATATAATAAATATTTGGTGAAATTTCATATTTTATGTACAATGTATAATACATCTTTGGTGAAATTTGATATTCTATGTACAGTATATAATATATATTTGTTGAAATTTGGTATTTTATGTACAGTATATAATAAACATTTTTTGAAATTTGCTATTTTATGTACAGTATATAATATATAGTTGGTGTACTTTGACCTTATATGTACAGTATATAATATATACTTGGCGAACTTTCATATTTTATGTTCAGTATATAACATATATTTAGTGAAATTTGATATTTAATGTACAGTATTTAATACATATTTGGAAAAATTTGATATTTTATGTACAGTATGTAATATATATTTGGTGAAATTTGATATTTTATGTATAGTATATAATATATATGGGGTGTAATTTGATATTATCTGTACAGTATATAATATATATTTGGTGTACTTTGATATTTTGTGAAGAATATATAATATATATTGGGTGCACATTGATATTTTATGTACAGTATATAATATATATCTGGTGAAATTTGATATTTTAAGTGCAGTATATAATATATATTTGGTGAAATTTTATATTTTATGTACAGTCCGCAACATATATTTGGTGAAATTTGCTATTTTATGTACACTATATAATAAATATTTGGTGAAATTTCATATTTTATGTACAATGTATAATATATCTTTGGTGAAATTTGATATTCTATGTACAGCATATAATATATATTTGTTGAAATTTGGTATTTTATTTACAGTGTATAATAAACATTTGATGAAATTTGCTATTTTATGTACAGTGTATAGTATATAGTTGATGTACTTTCACATTATATGTACAGTATATAATATATATTTGGTGAACTCTCATATTTTATGTACAGTATATAAAATATATTTAGTGAAATTTGATATTTTATGTACAGTTTAGAATACATATTTGAAAAATTTGATATTTTATGTACAGTATGTAATATATATTTGGTGAAATTTGATATTTTATGTACAGTATATAATATATATTTGGTGCAATTTGATATTTTCTGTACAGTATATAATATATATTTGGTGTACTTTGATATTTTGTGAAGAGTATATAATATATATTGGGTGTACATTGATATTTTATGTACAGTATATAATATATATTTGGTGAAATTTGATATTTTAAGTGCAGTATATAATATATATTTGGTGAAATTTGATATTTTATGTACAGTACGCAACATGTTTTTGGTGAAATTTGCTATTTTATGTACTCTATATAATAAACATTTGGTGAAATTTCATATTTTATGTACAATGTATAATATATCTTTGGTGAAATTTGATATTCTATGTACAGTATATAATATATATTTGTTGAAATTTGGTATTTTATGTGCAGTATATAATAAACATTTAGTGAAATTTGCTATTTCATCTACAGTATATAATATAGAGTTGGTGTACTTTGACCTTATATGTACAGTATATAATATATATTTGGCGAACTTTCATATTTTATGTACAGTATATAACATATATTAAGTGAAATTTGATATTTTATGTACAGTATATAATACATATTTGGAAAAATTTGATATATTATGTACAGTATGTAATATATATTTGATGTAATTTGATATTTTCTGTACAGTATATAATATATATTTGGTGTACTTTGATATTTTGTGAAGAGTATATAATATATATTGAGTGTACATTGATATTTTATGTACAGTATATAATATATAGTTGGTGAAATTTCATATTTTTTGTACAGTATATAATATATATTTGGTGTAATTTGATATTTTCTGTACAGTAAATAATATATATTTGGTGAACTTTGATATTTTGTGAAGAGTATATAATATATATTGGGTGTACATTGATATTTTATGTACAGTATATAATATATATTTGGTGAAATTTGATATTTTAAGTGCAGAATATAATATATATTTGGTGAAATTTGATATTTTATGTACAGTACGCAACATATATTTGGTGAAATTTGCTATTTTATGTAAATTATATAATAAATATTTGGTGAAATTTCATTTTTTTTGTACAATGTATAATACATCTTTGGTGAAATTTGATATTCTATGTACAGTATATAATATATATTTGTTGAAATTTGGTATTTTATGTACAGTATATAATAAACATTTGGTGAAATTTGCTATTTTATGTACAGTATATAATATATAGTGGGTGTACTTTGACCTTATATGTACAGTATATAATATATATTAGGGAACTTTCATATTTTATGTACAGTATATAACATATATTTAGTGAAATTTGATATTTTATGTACAGTATTTAATACATATTTGGAAAAATTTGATATTTTACGTACAGTATGTAATATATATTTGGTGAAATTTGATATTTTATTTACAGTATATAAGATATATTTGGTGTAATTTGATATTTTCTGCACAGTATATAATATATATTTGGTGTACTTTGATATTATGTGAAGAGTATATAATATATATTGGGTGTACATTGATATATTATGTACAGTATATAATATATATCTGGTGAAATTTGATATTTTAAGTGCAGTATATAATATATATTTGGTGAAATTTGATATTTTATGTACAGTAAGCAACATATATTTGGTGAAATTTGCTATTTTATGTACACTATATAATAAATATTTGGTGAAATTTCATATTTTATGTACAATGTATAATATATCTTTGGTGAAATTTGATATTCTATGTACAGCATATAATATATATTTGTTGAAATTTGGTATTTTATGTACAGTATATAATAAACATTTGGTGAAATTTGCTATTTTATGTACAGTATATAGTATATAGTTGGTGTACTTTCACATTAAATGTACAGTATATAATATATATTTGTTGAACTTTCAAATTTTATGTACAGCATATAACATATATTTAGTGAAATTTGATATTTTATGTACAGTATACAATACATATCTGAAAAAATTTGATATTTTATGTACAGTAAGTAATATATATTTGGTGAAATTTGATACTTTATGTACAGTATATATTATATATTTGGTGTAATTTGATATTTTCTGTACAGTATATAATATATATTTGGTGTACTTTGATATTTTGTGAAGAGTATATAATATGTATTGGGTGTACATTGATATATTACGTACAGTATATAATATATATTTGGTGAAATTTGATATTTTAAGTGCAGTATATAATATATATTTGGTGAAATTTGATATTTTATGTAGAGTACGCAACATATATTTGGTGAAATTTGCTGTTTTATGTACACTATATAATAAATATTTGGTGAAATTTCATATTTTATGTACAATGTATAATATATCTTTGGTGAAATTTGATATTCTATGTACAGTATATAATATATATTTGTTGAAATTTGGTATTTAATGTACAGTATATAATAAACATTTGGAGAAACTTGCTATTTTATGTACAGTATATAATATATAGTGGGTGTACTTTGACCTTATATGTACAGTATATAATGTATATTTGGCGAACTTTCATATTTTATGTACAGTATATAACATATATTTAGTGAAATTTGATATTTTATGTACAGTATTTAATACATATTTGGAAAAATTTGATATTTTATGTACAGTATGTAATATATATTTGGTGAAATTTGATATTTTATGTACAGTATATAATATATATTTGGTGTAATTTGATATTTTCTGCACAGTATATAATATATATTTGGTGTACTTTGATAATATGTGAAGAGTATATAATATATATTGGGTGTACATTGATATATTATGTACAGTATATAATATATATTTGGTGAAATTTGATATTTTAAGTGCAGTATATAATATATATTTGGTGAAATTTGATATTTTATGTACAGTACGCAACATATATTTGGTGAAATTTGCTATTTTATGTACACTATATAATAAATATTTGGTGAAATTTCATTTTTTTGTACAATGTATAATATATCTTTGGTGAAATTTGATATTCTATGTACAGTATATAATATATATTTGTGAAATTTGGTATTTTATGTACAGTATATAATAAACATTTCGTGAAATTTGCTATTTCATGTACAGTATATAATATAGAGTTGGTATGCTTTGACCTTATATGTACAGTATATAATATATATTTGGCGAACTTTCATATTTTATGTACAGTATATAACATATATTAAGTGAAATTTGATATTTTATGTACAGTATATAATACATATTTGGAAAAATTTGATATATTATGTACAGTATGTAATATATATTTGGTGTAATTTGATATTTTCTGTACAGTATATAATATATATTTGGTGTACTTTGATATTTTGTGAAGAGTATATAATATATATTGGGTGTACATTGATATTTTATGTACAGTATATAATATATATTTGGTGAAATTTCATATTTTTTGTACAGTATATAATATATATTTGGTGTAATTTGATATTTTCTGTACAGTAAATAATATATATTTGGTGAACTTTGATATTTTGTGAAGAGTATATAATATATATTGGGTGTACATTGATATTTTATGTACAGTATATAATATATATTTGGTGAAATTTGATATTTTAAGTGCAGTATATAATATATATTTGGTGAAATTTGATATTTTATGTACAGTACGCAACATATATTTGGTGAAATTTGCTATTTTATGTAAATTATATAATAAATATTTGGTGAAATTTCATTTTTTTTGTACAATGTATAATACATCTTTGGTGAAATTTGATATTCTATGTACAGTATATAATATATATTTGTTGAAATTTGGTATTTTATGTACAGTATATAATAAACATTTGTTGAAATTTGCTATTTTATGTACAGTATATAATATATAGTGGGTGTACTTTGACCTTATATGTACAGTATATAATATATATTAGGGAACTTTCATATTTTATGTACAGTATATAACATATATTTAGTGAAATTTGATATTTTATGTACAGTATTTAATACATATTTGGAAAAATTTTATATTTTATGTACAGTATGTAATATATATTTGGTGAAATTTGATATTTTATGTACAGTATATATGATATATTTGGTGTAATTTGATATTTTCTGCACAGTGTATAATATATACTTGGTGTACTTTGATATTATGTGAAGAGTATATAATATATATTGGGTGTACATTGATATATTATGTACAGTATATAATATATATTTGGTGAAATTTGATATTTTAAGTGCAGTATATAATACATATTTGGTGAAATTTGATATTTTATGTACAGTACGCAACATATATTTGGTGAAATTTGCTATTTTATGTACACTGTATAATAAATATTTGGTGAAATTTCATTTTTTTTGTACAATGTATAATATATCTTTGGTGAAATTTGATATTCTATGTACAGTATAGAATATATATTTGTTGAAATTTGGTATTTTATGTACAGTATATAATAAACATTTCGTGAAATTTGCTATTTTATGTACAGTATATAATATATAGTTGGTGTACTTTGACCTTATATGTACAGTATATAATATATATTTGGCGAACTTTCATATTTTATGTACAGTATATAACATATATTTAGTGTAATTTGATATTTTATGTACAGTATTTAATACATATTTGGGAAAAATTGATATTTTATGTACAGTATGTAATATATATTTGGTGTAATTTGATATTTTCTGTACAGTATATAATATATATTTGGTGTACTTTGATATTTTGTGAAGAGTATATAATATATATTGGGTGCACATTGATATTTTATGTAAAGTATATAATATATATTTGGTGAAATTTGATATTTTAAGTGCAGTATATGATATATATTTGTTGAAATTTCATATTTTATGTACAGTACGCAACTTATATTTGGTGAAATTTGCTATTTAATGTACAGTATATAATATATAGTTGGTGTACTTTGACCTTATACGTACAGTATATAATATATATTTGGCGAACTCTCATATTTTATGTACAGTATACAACATATATTTAGTGAAATTTGATATTTTATGTACAGTATTTAATACATATTTGGAAAAATTTGATATTTTATTTACAGTATGTAATATACATTTGGTTAAATTTGATATTTTATGTACAGTATATAATATTTATTTGGTGTAATTTGATATATTCTGTACAGCATATAATATATATTTGGTGTACTTTGATATATTGTGAAGAATATATAATATATATTGGGTGTACATTGATATTTTAAGTGCAGTATATAATATATATTTGGTGAAATTTGATATTTTATGTACAGTACGCAACATATATTTGGTGAAATTTGCTATTTTATGTACACTATATAATAAATATTTGGTGAAATTTGATATTTTATGTACACTATATAATAAATATTTGGTGATATTTCATATTTTATGTACAATGTATAATATATCTTTGGTGAAATTTGATATTCCATGTACAGTATGTAATATATATTTGTTGAAACTTGGTATTTTATGAACAGTATATAATAAACATTTGGTGAAATTTGCTATTTTATGTACAGTATATAATATATTGTTGGTGTACTTTGACATTATATGTACAGTATGTAATATATATTTCGCGAACTTTCAAATTTTAAGTACAGTATATAATATATATTTAGTGAAATTTGATATTTTATGTACAGTATTAAATACATATTTGGAAAAATTTGATATATTATGTACAGTATGTAATATATATTTGGTGAAGTTTGATATTTTGTGGAGTATATAATATTTATTGGGTGTACATTGATATTTTATGTACAGTTTATAATATATATTTGGGGAAATTTGATATTTTAAGTGCAGTATATAATATATATTTGGTGAAATTTGATATTTTATGTACAGTACGCAACATATATTTGGTGAAATTTGCTATTTTATGTACACTATATAATAAATATTTGGTGAAATTTCATATTTTATGTACAATGTATAATATATCTTTGGTGAAATTTGATATTCTATGTACAGTATATAATATATATTAGTTGAAATTTGGTATTTTATGTACAGTATATAATAAACATTTTTGAAATTTGCTATTTTATGTACAGTACATAATATATAGTTGGTGTACTTTGACCTTATATGTACAGTATATAATATATATTTGGCGAACTTTCATATTTTATGTACAGTATATAACATATATTTAGTGAAATTTGATATTCAATGTACAGTATTTAATACATATTTGGAAAAATTTGATATTTTATGTACAGTATGTAATATATATTTGTTGAAATTTGGTATTTTATGTACAGTATATAATAAACATTTGGTGAAATTTGCTATTTTATGTACAATATATAGTATATAGTTGGTGTACTTTCACATTAAATGTACAGTATATAATATATATTTGGTGAACTTTCATATTTTATGTACAGCATATAACATATATTTAGTGAAATTTGATATTTTATGTACAGTATACAATACATATCTGAAAAAATTTGATATTTTATGTACAGTATGTAATATATATTTGGTGAAATTTGATACTTTATGTAGAGTGTATATTATATATTTGGTGTAATTTGATATTTTCTGTACAGTATATAATATATATTTGGTGTACTTTGATATTTTGTGAAGAGTATATAATATATATTGGGTGTACATTGATATATTATGTACAGTATATAATATATATTTGGTGATATTTGATATTTTAAGTGCAGTATATAATATATATTTGGTGAAATTTGATATTTTATGTACAGTACGCAACATATATTTGGTGAAGTTTGCTATTTTATGTACACTGTATAATAAATATTTGGTGAAATTTCATTTTTTTTGTACAATGTATAATATATCTTTTGAGAAATTTGATATTCTATGTACAGTATAGAATATATATTTGTTGAAATTTGGTATTTTATGTACAGTATATAATAAACATTTCGTGAAATTTGCTATTTTATGTACAGTATATAATATATAGTTGGTGTACTTTGACCTTATATGTACAGTATATAATATATATTTGGCGAACTTTCATATTTTATGTACAGTATATAACATATATTTAGTGTAATTTGATATTTTATGTACAGTATTTAATACTTATTTGGGAAAAATTGATATTTTATGTACAGTATGTAATATATATTTGGTGTAATTTGATATTTTCTGTACAGTATATAATATATATTTGGTGTACTTTGATATTTTGTGAAGAGTATATAATATATATTGGGTGCACATTGATATTTTATGTAAAGTATATAATATATATTTGGTGAAATTTGATATTTTAAGTGCAGTATATAATATATATTTGTTGAAATTTCATATTTTATGTACAGTACACAACTTATATTTGGTGAAATTTGCTATTTAATGTACAGTGTATAATATATAGTTGGTGTACTTTGACCTTATACGTACAGTATATAATATATATTTGGCGAACTCTCATATTTTATGTACAGTATATAACATATATTTAGTGAAATTTGATATTTTATGTACAGTATTTAATACATATTTGGAAAAATTTGATATTTTATTTACAGTATGTAATATACATTTGGTTAAATTTGATATTTTATGTACAGTATATAATATATATTTGGTGTAATTTGATATATTCTGTACAGTATATAATATATATTTGGTGTACTTTGATATATTGTGAAGAATATATAATATATATTGGGTGTACATTGATATTTTAAGTGCAGTATATAATATATATTTGGTGAAATTTGATATTTTATGTACAGTATGCAACATATATTTGGTGAAATTTGCTATTTTATGTACACTATATAATAAATATTTGGTGAAATTTGATATTTTATGTACACTATATAATAAATATTTGGTGATATTTCATATTTTATGTACAATGTATAATATATCTTTGGTGAAATTTGATATTCCATGTACAGTATGTAATATATATTTGTTGAAACTTGGTATTTTATGAACAGTATATAATAAACATTTGGTGAAATTTGCTATTTTATGTACAGTATATAATATATTGTTGGTGTACTTTGACCTTATATGTACAGTATATAATATATATTTCGCGAACTTTCAAATTTTAAGTACAGTATATAATATATATTTAGTGAAATTTGATATTTTATGTACAGTATTAAATACATATTTGGAAAAATTTGATATATTATGTACAGTATGTAATATATATTTGGTGAAGTTTGATATTTTGTGAAGAGTATATAATATTTATTGGGTGTACATTGATATTTTATGTACAGTTTATAATATATATTTGGGGAAATTTGATATTTTAAGTGCAGTATATAATATATATTTGGTGAAATTTGATATTTTATGTACAGTACGCAACATATATTTGGTGAAATTTGCTATTTTATGTACACTATATAATAAATATTTGGTGAAATTTCATATTTTATGTACAATGTATAATATATCTTTGGTGAAATTTGATATTCTATGTACAGTATATAATATATATTAGTTGAAATTTGGTATTTTATGTACAGTATATAATAAACATTTTTGAAATTTGCTATTTTATGTACAGTACATAATATATAGTTGGTGTACTTTGACCTTATATGTACAGTATATAATATATATTTGGCGAACTTTCATATTTTATGTACAGTATATAACATATATTTAGTGAAATTTGATATTCAATGTACAGTATTTAATACATATTTGGAAAAATTTGATATTTTATGTACAGTATGTAATATATATTTGGTGAAATTTGATATTTTATGTATAGTATATAATATATATTGGGTGTAATTTGATATTTTCTATACAGTATATAATATATATTTGGTGTACTTTGATATTTTGTGAAGAGTATATAATATATATTGGGTGTACATTGATATTTTATGTACAGTATATAATATATATCTGGTGAAATTTGATATTTTAAGTGCAGTATATAATATATATTTGGTGAAATTTGATATTTTATGTACAGTAAGCAACATATATTTGGTGAAATTTGCTATTTTATGTACACTATATAATAAATAT
The DNA here is from genome assembly GCF_029281585.2 of Gorilla gorilla gorilla. Taxonomy (NCBI): domain Eukaryota; kingdom Metazoa; phylum Chordata; class Mammalia; order Primates; family Hominidae; genus Gorilla; species Gorilla gorilla. The sequence goes on from NC_073246.2 coordinate 7,465,511, forward strand.
TTGGTGAAATTTCATATTTTATGTACAATGTATAATATATCTTTGGTGAAATTTGATATTCTATGTACAGCATATAATATATATTTGTTGAAATTTGGTATTTTATGTACAGTATATAATAAACATTTGGTGAAATTTGCTATTTTATGTACAGTATATAGTATATAGTTGGTGTACTTTCACATTAAATGTACAGTATATAATATATATTTGGTGAACTTTCATATTTTATGTACAGCATATAACATATATTTAGTGAAATTTGATATTTTATGTACAGTATACAATACATATCTGAAAAAATTTGATATTTTATGTACAGTATGTAATATATATTTGGTGAAATTTGATACTTTATGTACAGTATATATTATATATTTGGTGTAATTTGATATTTTCTGTACAGTATATAATATATATTTGGTGTACTTTGATATTTTGTGAAGAGTATATAATATATATTGGGTGTACATTGATATATTATGTACAGTATGTAATATATATTTGGTGAAATTTGATATTTTAAGTGCAGTATATAATATATATTTGGTGAAATTTGATATTTTATGTACAGTACGCAACATATATTTGGTGAAATTTGCTGTTTTATGTACACTACATAATAAATATTTGGTGAAATTTCATATTTTATGTACAATGTATAATATATCTTTGGTGAAATTTGATATTCAATGTACAGTATGTAATATATATTTGGTGAAATTAGATATTTTATGTACAGTTCGCAACATATATTTGGTGAAATTTGCTATTTTATGTACACTATATAATAAATATTTGGTGAAATTTGATATTTTATGTACACTATATAATAAATATTTGGTGAAATTTCATATTTTATGTACAATGTATAATATATCTTTGGTGAAATTTGATATTCTATGTACAGTATATAATATATATTTGTTGAAACTTGGTATTTTATGTACAGTATATAATAAACATTTGGTGAAATTTGCTATTTTATGTACAGTATATAATATATAGTTGGTGTACTTTGACCTTATATATACAGTACATAATATATATTTGGCGAACTTTCATATTTTACGTACAGTATATAACATATATTTAGTGAAATTTGATATTTTATGTACAGTATTTAATACATATTTGGAAAAATTTGATATTTTATGTACAGTATGTAGTATATATTTGGTGAATTTTGATATTTTGTGAAGAGTATATCATATTTATTGGGTGTACATTGATATTTTATGTACAGTATATAATATATATTTGGTGAAATTTGATATTTTAAGTGCAGTATATAATATCTATTTGGTGAAATTTGATATTTTATGTACAGTACGCAACATATATTTGATGAAATTTGCTATTTTATGTACACTATATGATAAATATTTGGTGAAATTTCATATTTTATTTACAATGTATAATATATCTTTGGTGAAATCTGATATTCTATGTAAAGTATATAATATATATTTGTTGAAATTTGGTATTTTATGTACAGTATATAATAAACATTTAGTGAAATTTGCTATTTTATGTACAGTATATAATATAGAGTTGGTGTACTTTGACCTTATATGTACAGTATATAATATATATTTGGCGAACTTTCATATTTTATGTACAGTATATAACATATATTTAGTGACATTTGATATTTTATGTACAGTATTTAATACATATTTGGAAAAATTTGATATATTATGTACAGTATGTAATATATATTTGGTGTAATTTGATATTTTCTGTACAGTATATAATATATATTTGGTGTACTTTGATATTTTGTGAAGAGTATATAATATATATTGGGTGTACATTGATATTTTATGTAACGTATATAATATATATTTGGTGAAATTTGATATTTTAAGTGCAGTATATAATATATATTTGTTGAAATTTGATATTTTATGTACAATACGCAACATATATTTGGTGAAATTTGCTATTTTATGTACACTATATAATAAATATTTGGTGAAATTTCATATTTTATGTACAATGTATAATATATCTTTGGTGAAATTTGATATTTTATGTACAGTATACAATATATATTTGTTGAAATTTGGTATTTTATGTACAGTATAAAATAAACATATGGTGAAATTTGCTATTTTATGTACAGTACATAATATATAGTTGGTGTACTTTGACCTTATATGTACAGTATATAATATATATTTGGCGAACTTCCATATTTTAAGTACAGTATATAACATATATTTATTGAAATTTGATATTTTATGTACAGTATTTAATACATATTTGGAAAAATTTGATATTTTATGTACAGTATGTAATATATATTTGGTGAAATTTGATATTTTATGTACAGTATATAATATATATTTGGTGTAATTTGATATTTTCTGTACAGTATATAATATATATTTGTTGTACTTTGATATTTTGTGAAGAGTATATAATATATATTGGGTGTACATTGATATTTTATGTACAGTATATAATATATATTTGGTGAAATTTGATATTTTAAGTGCAGTATATAATATATATTTGGTGAAATTTGATATTATATGTACAGTACGCAACATATATTTGCTGAAATTTGCTATTTTATGTACACTATATAATAAATATTTGGTGAAATTTCATATTTTTTGTACAATGTATAATATATCTTTGGTGAAATTTGATATTCTATGTACAGTATATAATATATATTTGTTGAAATTTGGTATTTTATGTACAGTATATGATAAACATTTGGTGAAATTTGCTATTTTATGTACAGTATATAATATATAGTGGGTGTACTTTGACCTTATATGTACAGTATATAATACATATTTGGCGAACTTTCATATTTTACGTACAGTATATAACATATATTTAGAGAAATTTGATATTTTATGTACAGTATGTAATATATATTTGGTGAAGTTTGATATTTTGTGGAGTATATAATATTTATTGGGTGTACATTTATATTTTATGTACAGTATATAATATATATTTGGTGAAATTTGATATTTTAAGTGCAGTATATAATATATATTTGGTGAAATTTGATATTTTATGTACAGTACGCAACATATATTTCGTGAAATTTGCTATTTTATGTACACTATATAACAAATATTTGGTGAAATTTCATATTTCATGTACAATGTATAATATATCTTTGGTGAAATTTGATATTCTATGTACAGTATACAATATATATTTGTTGAAATTTGGTATTTTATGTACAGTATATAATAAACATATGGTGAAATTTGCTATTTTATGTACAGTACATAATATATAGTTGGTGTACTTTGACCTTATATGTACAGTATATAATATATATTTGGCGAACTTTCAAATTTTAAGTACAGTATATAACATATATTTATTGAAATTTGATATTTTATGTACAGTATTTAATACATATTTGGAAAATTTTGATATTTTATGTACAGTATGTAATATATATTTGGTGAAATTTGATATTTTATGTACAGTATATAATATATATTTGGTGTAATTTGATATTTTCTGTACAGTATATAATATATATTTGGTGTACTTTGATATTTTGTGAAGAGTATATAATATATATTGGGTGGACATTGATATTTTATGTACAGTATATAATATATATTTGGTGAAATTTGATATTTTAAGTGCAGTATATAATATATATTTGGTGAAATTTGATATTTTATGTACAGTACGCAACATATATTTGGTGAAATTTGCTATTTTATGTACACTATATAATAAATATTTGGTGAAGTTTCATATTTTATGTACAATGTATAATATATCTTTGGTGAAATTTGATATTCTATGCACAGTACATAATATACATTTGTTGAAATTTGGTATTTTATGTACAGTATATAATAAACATTTGGTGAAATTTGCTATTTTATGTACAGTATATAATATATAGTTGGTGTACTTTGACCTTATATGTACAGTATATAATATATATTTGATGAACTTTCATATTTTATGTACAGTATATAACATATATTTAGTGAAATTTGATATTTTTTGTACAGTATTTAATACATATTTGGAAAAATTTGATATTTTATGTACAGTATGTAATATATATTTGGTGAAATTTGATATTTTATGTACAGTATATAATATATATTTGGTGAAATTTGATATTTTCTGTACAGTATATAATATATATTTGGTGTAATTTGATATTTTCTGTACAGTATATAATATATATTTGGTGTACTTTGATATTTTGTGAAGAGTATATAACATATATTGGGTGTACATTGATATATTATGTACAGTATATAATATATATTTCGTGAAATTTGATATTTTAAGTGCAGTATATAATATATATTTGGTGAAATTTGATATTTTATGTACAGTACGCAACATATATTTGGTGAAATTTGCTATTTTATGTACACTATATAATAAATATTTGGTGAAATTTCATATTTTTTGTACAATGTATAAGATATCTTTGGTGAAATTTGATATTCTATGTACAGTATAAAATATATATTTGTTGAAATTTGGTACTTTATGTACAGTATATTATAAACATTTGGTGAAATTTGCTATTTTATGTACAGTATATAATATATAGTTGGTGTACTTTGACCTTATATGCACAGTATATAATATATATTTGGCGAACTTTCATATTTTATGTACAGTATATAACATATATTTAGTGAAATTTGATAATTTATGTACAGTATTTAATACATATTTGGAAAAATTTGATATTTTATGTAGAGTATGTAATATATATTTGGTGAAATTTGATATTTTATGTACAGTATATAAAATATATTTGGTGTAATCTGATTTTTTCTGTACAGTATATAATATATATTTGGTGTACTTTGATATTTTGTGAAGAGTATATAATATATATTGGGTGGACATTGATATTTTATGTAAAGTATATAATATATATTTGGTGAAATTTGATATTTTAAGTGCAGTATATAATATATATTTGGTGAAATTTGATATTTTATGTACAATACGCAACATATATTTGGTGAAATTTGCTATTTTATGTACACTATATAATAAATATTTGGTGAAATTTCATATTTTATGTACAATGTATAATATATCTTTGGTGAAATTTGATATTCTATGTACAGTACATAATATATATTTGTTGAAATTTGGTATTTTATGTACAGTATATAATAAACATTTGGTGAAATTTGCTATTTTATGTACAGTATATAATATATAGTTGGTTTACTTTGACCTTATATGTACAGTATATAATATATATTTGGCGAACTTTCATATTTTATGTGCAGTATATAACATATATTTAGTGAAATTTGATAATTTATGTACAGTATTTAATACATATTTGGAAAAATTTGATATTTTATGTACAGTATGTAATATATATTTGGTGAAATTTGATATTTTATGTACAGTATATAATATATATTTGGTGTAATTTGATTTTTTCTGTACAGTATATAACATATATTTGGTGTACTTTGATATTTTGTGAAGGGTATATAATATATATTGGGTGGACATTGATATTTTATGTACAGTATATAATATATATTTGGTGAAATTTGATATTTTAAGTGCAGTATATAATATATAATTGGTGAAATTTGACATTTTATGTACAGTATGCAACATATATTTGGTGAAATTTGCTATTTTATGTACACTATATAATCAATATTTGGTGAAATTTCATATTTTATGTACAATGTATAATATATCTTTGGTGAAATTTGATATTCTATGTACAGTATATAATATATATTTGTTGAAATTTGGTAGTTTATGTACAGTATATAATAAACATTTGGAGAAATTTGCTATTTTATGTACAGTATATAGTATATAGTTGGTGTACTTTCACATTATATGTACAGTATATAATATATATTTGGTGAACTTTCATATTTTATGTATAGTATATAACATATATTTAGTGAAATTTGATATTTTATGTACACTATACAGTACATATTTGAAAAAATTTGATATTTTATGTACAGTATGTATTATATATTTGGTGAAATTTGATATTTTATGTACAGTATATATTATATATTTGGTGTAATTTGATATTTTCTGTACAGTATATAATATATATTTGGTGTACTTTGATATTTTGTGAAGAGTATATAATATATATTGGGTGCACATTGATATTTTATGTAGAGTATATAATACATATTTGGTGAAATTTGATATTTTAAGTGCAGTATATAATATATATTTGGTGAAATTTGATATTTTATGTACAGTACGCAACATATATTTGGTGAAATTTGCTATTTTATGTACACTATATAATAAATATTTGGCGAAATTTCATATTTTATGTACAATGTATAATATATCCTTGGTGAAATTTGATATTCTTTTTACAGTATATAATATATATTTGGTGATATTTGGTATTTAATGTACAGTATATAATAAACATTTGGAGAAATTTGCTATTTTGTGTACAGTATATAACATATAGTGGGTGTACTTTGACCTTATATGTACAGTATATAATGTATATTTGGCGAACTTTCATATTTTATGTACAGTATATAACATATATTTAGTGAAATTTGATATTTTATGTACAGTATTTAATACATATTTGGAAAAATTTGATAATTTATGTACAGTATATAATATATATTTGGTGTACTTTGATATTTTGTGAAGAGTATATAATATATATTTGGTGTACATTGATATTTTATGTACAGTATGTAATATATATTTGGTGATATTTGATATTTTAAGTGCAGTATATAATATATATTTGGTGAAATTTGATATTTTATGTACAGTACGCTACATATATTTGGTGAAATTTGCTATTTTATGTACACTATTTAATAAATATTTGGTGAAATTTCATATTTTATGTACAATGTATAATATATCTTTGGTGAAATTTGATATTCTATGTACAGTATATAATATATATTTGTTGAAATTTGGTATTTTATGTACAGTATATAATAAACATTTGGTGAAATTTGCTATTTTATGTACAGTATATAGTATATAGTTGGTGTACTTTCACATTATATGTACAGTATATTATATATATTTGGTGAACTTTCATATTTTATGTACAGAATATAACATATATTTAGTGAAATTTGATATTTTATGTACAGTATTTAATACATATTTGGAAAAATTTGATATTTTATGTTCAGTATGTAACATATATTTGGTGAAATTTGATATTTTATGTATAGTATATAATATACATTTGGTGTAATTTGATATTTTCTGTACAGTATATAATATATATTTGGTGTACTTTGATATTTTGTGAAGAGTATATAATATATATTGGGTGTACATTGATATTTTATGTAGAGTATATAATATATATTTGGTGAAATTTGATATTTTAAGTGCAGTATATAATATATATTTGGTGAAATTTGATATTTTATGTACAGTACGCAACATATATTTGGTGAAATTTGCTTTTATGTACACTATATAATAAATATTTGGAGAAATTTCATATTTTATGTACAAGGTATAATATATCTTGGGTGAAATTTGATATTCTATGTACAGTATATAATATATATTTGTTGAAATTTGGTATTTTATGTACAGTATATAATAAACATTTGGTGAAATTTGCTATTTTATTTAAAGTATATAATATATAGTTGGTGTACTTTGACCTTATATGTACAGTATATAATATATATTTGTCGAACTTTCATATTGTATGTACAGTATATAACATATATTTAATGAAATTTGATATTTTATGTACAGTATTTAATACATATTTGGAAAAATTTGATATTTTATGTACAGTATGTAATATATATTTGGTGAAATTTGATATTTTATGTACAGTATATAATATATATTTGGTGTAATTTGATATTTTCTGTACAGTATATAATATGTATTTGGTGTACTTTGATATTTTGTGAAGAGTATATAATATATATTGAGTGTACATTGATATTTTATGTACAGTATATAATATATATTTGGTGAAATTTGATATTTTAAGTGCAGTATATAATATATATTTGGTGAAATTTGATATTTTATGTACAGTACGCAACATATATTTGGTGAAATTTGCTATTTTATGTACACTATATAATAAATATTTGGTGAAATTTCATATTTTTTGTACAATGTATAATATATCTTTGGTGAAATTTGATATTCTATGTACAGTATATAATATATATTTGTTGAAATTTGGTATTTTATGTACAGTATATGATAAACATTTGGTGAAATTTGCTATTTTATGTACAGTATGTAATATATAGTTTGTGTACTTTGACCTTATATGTACAGTATATAATATATATTTGGCGAACTTTCATATTTTATGTACAGTATATAACATATATTTAGTGAAATTTGATATTTTATGTACAGTAAGCAACATATATTTGGTGAAATTTGCTATTTTATGTACTCTATATAATAAATATTTGGTGAAATTTCATATTTTATGTACAATGTATAATATATCTTTGTTGAAATTTGATATTCTATGTACAGTATATAATATATATTTGTTGAAATTTGGTATTTTATGCACAGTATATAATAAACATTTGGTGAAATTTGCTATTTTATGTACAGTATATAATATATAGTTGGTGTACTTTGACCTTTTATGTACAGTATATAATATATATTTGGCGAACTTTCATATTTTATGTACAGTACATAACATATATTTAGTGAAATTTGATATTTTATGTACAGTATTTAATACATATTTGGAAAAATTTGATATTTTATGTAGAGTATGTAATATATATTTGGTGAAATTTGATATTTTATGTACAGTTTATAATATATATTGGGTGTAATTTGATATTTTCTGTACAGTATATAATATATATGTGGTGAAATTTGATATTTTAAGTGCAGTATATAATATATATTTGGTGAAATTTAATATTTTATGTACAGTACGCAACATATATTTGGTGAAATTTGCAATTTTATGTACACTATATAATAAATATTTGGTGAAATTTCATATTTTATGTACAATGTGTAATATATCTTTGGTGAAATTTGATATTCTATGTACAGTATATAATATATATTTGTTGAAATTTGGTATTTTATGTACAGTATGTAATAAATATTTGGTGAAATTTGCTATTTTATGTACAGTATGTAATATATAGTTTGTGTACTTTGACCTTATATGTACAGTATATAATATATATTTGGCGAACTTTCATATTTTATGTACAGTATATAACATATATTTAGTGAAATTTGATATTTTATGTACAGTATTTAATACATATTTGGAAAAATTTGATATTTTATGTACAGTATGTAATATATATTTGGTGAAATTTGATATTTTGTGAAGAGTACATAATATATATTGGGTGTACTTTGATAATTTATGTACAGTATATAATATATATTTGGTGAAATTTGATATTTTACGTGCAGTATATAATATATATTTGGTGAAATTTGATATTTTATGTACAGTACGCAACATATATTTGGTGAAATTTGCTATTTTATGTACACTGTATAATAAATATTTGGTGAAATTTCATATTCTATGTACAATGTATAATATATCTTAGGTGAAATTTGATATTCTATGTACAGTAAATAATATATATTTGTTGAAATTTGGTATTTTATGTACAGTATATAATAAACATTTGGTGAAATTTGTTATTTTATGTACAGTATATAATATACAGTTGGTGTACTTTGACCTTATATGTACAGTATATAATAAATATTTGGCGAAGTTTCACACTTTATGTACAGTATATAACATATATTTAGTGAAATTTCATATTTTATGTACAGTATTACATACATACTTGGAAAAATATGTATGTTATGTACAGTATGTAATATATATTTTGTGAAATTTGATATTTTATGTACAGTATATAATATATATTTGGTGTAATTTGATATTTTCTGTACAGTATATAATATATATTTGGTGAAATTTGATATTTTGTGAAGAGTATATAATATATATTGGGTGTACATTGATATTTTATGTATAGTATATAATATATATTTGGTGAAATTTGATATTTTAAGCGCAGTATATAATATATATTTGGTGAAATTTGATATTTTATGTACAGTACGCAACATATATTTGGTGAAATTTGCTATTTTATGTACACTATATAATAAATATTTGGTGAAATTTCATATTTTATGTACAATGTATAATATATCTTTGGTGAAATTTGATATTCCATGTACAGTATATAATATATATTTGTTGAAATTTGGTATTTTATGTACAGTATATAAAAAACATTTGGTGAAATTTGCTATTTTATGTACAGTATATAATATATAGTTGGTGTACTTTGACCTTTTATGTACAGTATATAATATATATTTGGCGAACTTTCATATTTTATGTACAGTATATAACATATATTTAGTGAAATTTGATATTTTATGTACAGTATTTAATACATATTTGGAAAAATTTGATAGTTTATGTACAGTATGTATTATATATTTGGTGAAATTTGATAATTTATGTACAGTTTATAATATATATTGGCTGTAATTTGATATTTTCTGTACAGTATATAATATATATTTGGTGAAATTTGATATTTTAAGTGCAGTATATAATATATATTTGGTGAAATTTAATATTTTATGTACAGTACGCAACATATATTTGGTGAAATTTGCAATTTTATGTACACTATATAATAAATATTTGGTGAAATGTCATATTTTATGTACAATGTGTAATATATCTTTGGTGAAATTTGATATTCTATGTACAGTATATAATATATATTTGTTGAAATTTGGTATTTTATGTACAGTATATAATAAACATTTGGTGAAATTTGCTATTTTATGTACTGTATATAATATATAGTTGGTGTACTTTGACCTTATATGTACAGTATATAATATACATTTGGCGAACTTTCATATTTTATGTACAGTATATAACATATATTTAGTGAAATTTGATATTTTATGTACAGTATTTAATACATATTTGGAAAAATTTGATATTTTATGTACAGTATGTAATATATATTTGGTGAAATTTGATATTTTATGTACAGTTTATAATATATATTGGGTGTAATTTGATATTTTCTGTACAGTATATAATATATATTTGGTGAAATTTGATATTTTAAGTGCAGTATATAATATATATTTGGTGAAATTTAATATTTTATGTACAGTACGCAACATATATTTGGAGAAATTTGCAATTTTATGTACACTATATAATAAATATTTGGTGAAATGTCATATTTTATGTGCAATGTGTAATATATCTTTGGTGAAATTTGATATTCTATGTACAGTATATAATATATATTTGTTGAAATTTGGTATTTTATGTACAGTATATAATACATATTTGGTGAAATTTGCTATTTTATGTACACTATATAGTATATAGTTGGTGTATTTTCACATTATAGGTACAGTATATAATATATATTTGGCGAACTTTCATATTTTATGTACAGTATATAACATATATTTAGTGAAATTTGATATTTTATGTACAGTATATAATTCATATTGGAAAAAATTTGACATTTTATGTACAGTATGTAATACATATTTGGTGTAATTTGATATTTTAAGGGCAGTATATAATATATATTTGGTGAAATTTGATATTTTAAGGGCTTTATATAATATATATTTGGTGAAATTTGATATTTGATGTACAGTATATAATATATAGTTGGTGTACTTTGACCTTATATGTACAGTATATAATATATATTTGGCGAACTTTCATATATTATGTACAGTATATAACATATATTTAGTTAAATTTGATATTTTATGTACTGTATTTAATACATATTTGGAAAAATTTGATATTTTATGTACAGTGTGTAATATATATTTGGTGAAATTTGATATTTTATGTACAGTATATAATATATATTTGGTGTAATTTGATATTTTCTGTACTGTATATAACATATATTTGGTGTACTTTGATACTTTGTGAAGAGTATATAATATATATTGGGTGTACATTGATATTTTATGTACAGTATATATGATATATTTGGTGAAATTTGATATTTTAAGTGCAGTATATAATAAATATTTGGAGAAATTTGATATTTTATGTACAGTACGCAACATATATTTGGTGAAATTTGCTATTTTATGTACAATATGTAATAAATATTTGGTGAAATTTCATATTTTATGTTCAATGTATACTATATCTTTGGTGAGATTTGATGTTTTATGTACAGTATATAATATATATTTGTTGAAATTTGGTATTTTATGTACAGTATATAATAAACATTTGTTGAAATTTGCTATTTTATGTACAGTATATAGTATATAGTTGGTGTACTTTCACATTATATGTACAGTATATAATATATATTTGGTGAACTTTCATATTTTATGTACAGCATATAACATATATTTAGTGAAATTTGATATTTTATGTACAGTATATAATACATATTTGAAAAAATTTGATATTTTATGTACAGTAGGTAATATATATTTGGTGAAATTTGATATTTTATGTAGAGTATATAATATATATTTGGTGTAATTTGGTTTTTTCTGTACAGTATATCATATATATTTGGTGTACTTTGATATTTTGTGAAGAGTATATAATATATATTGGGTGTACATTGATATTTTATGTAAAGTATATAATATATATTTGGTGAAATTTGGTATTTTAAGTGCAGTATATAATATATATTTGGTGAAATTTGATACTTTATGTAAAGTACGCAACATATATTTGGTGAAATTTGCTATTTTATGTACACTATATAATAAATATTTGGTGAAATTTCATATTTATGTACAATGTATAATGTATCTTTGGTGAAATTTGATATTCTATGTACAGTATATAATATATATTTGTTGAAATTTGGTATTTTATGTACAGTATATAACAAATATTTGGTGAAATTTGCTATTTTATTTACAGTATATAATATATAGTTGGTGTACTTTGACCTTATATGTACAGTATATAATATATATTTGGCGAACTTGCATATTTTATGTACAGTATTTAACATATATTTAGTGAAATTTGATATTTTATGTACAGTATTTAATACATATTTGGAAAAATTTGATATATTATGTACAGTATGTAATATATATTTGGTGAAATTTGATATTTTATGAACAGTATATAATATATATTTGGTGTAATTTGATATTTTCTGTACAGTATATAATATATATTTGGTGTACTTTCATATTTTGTGAAGAGTATGTAATATATATTGGGTGTACTTTGATAATTTATGTACAGTATATAATATATATTTTTTGAAATTTGATACTTTAAGTGCAGTATATAATATATATTTGGTGAAATTTGATATTTTATGTACAGTAAGCAACATATATTTGGTGAAATTTGCTATTTTATGTACACTATATAATAAATATTTGGTGAAATTTCATATTTTATGTACAATGTATATCTTTGGTGAAATTTGATATTCTATGTACAGTATATAATATATATTTGTTGAAATTTGGTATTTTATGTACAGTATATAATAAACATTTGGTGAAATTTGCTATTTTATGTACAATATATAATATATAGTTGATGTACTTTGACGTTGTATGTACAGTATATAATATATATTTGGTGAACTTTCATATTTTATGTACAGTATATAAAATATATATAGTGAAATTTGATATTTTATGTACAGTATTTAATACATATTTGGAAAAATTTGATATTTCATGTACAGTATGTAATATATATTTGGTGAAATTTGATATTTTATGTAAAGTATATAATATATATTTTGTGAAATTTGATATTTTAAGTGCAGTATATAATATATATTTGGTGAAATTTGATATTTTATGTACAGTACGCAACATATATTTGGTGTAATTTGCTATTTAATGTACACTATATAATAAATATTTGGTGAAATTTCATATTTTATGTACAATGTATAATATATCTTTGGTGAAATTTGATATTCTATGTACAGTATATAATATATATTTGTTGAAATTTGGTATTTTATGTACAGTATATAATAAACATTTGGTGAAATTTGCTATTTTATGTACAGTATATAATATATAGTTGGTGTACTTTGACCTTATATGTACAGTATATAATATATTTTTGGCGAACTTTCATATTTTATGTACAGTATATAACATATATTTAGTGAAATTTGATATTTTATGTACAGTATTTAATACATATTTGGAAAAATTTGATATTTCATGTACAGTATGTAATATATATTTGGTGAAATTTGATATTTTATGTACAGTATATAATATATATTTGGTGTAATTTGATATTTTCTGTACAGTATATAATATATATTTGGTGAACTTTGATATTTTGTGAAAAGTATATAATATATTTTGGGTGTACATTGATATTTTATGTACAGAATATAATATATATTTGGTGAAATTTGATATTTTAAGTGCAGTATATAATATATATTTGGTGAAGTTTGATATTTTATGTACAGTATGCAACATATATTTGGTGAAATTTGCTATTTTATGTACACTATATAATAAATATTTTGTGAAATTTCATATTTTATGTACAATGTATAATATATCTTCGGTGAAATTTGATATTCTATGTACAGTATATAATATATATTTGTTGAAATTTGGTATTTTATGTACAGTATATAATAAACATTTGGTTAAATTTGCTATTTTATGTACAATATATAATATATAGTTGGTGTACTTTGACCTTATATGTACAGTATATAATATATATTTGGCGAACTTTCATATTTTATGTACAGTATATAACATATATTTAGTGAAATTTGATATTTTATGTACAGTATTTAATACATATTTGGAAAAATTTGATATATTAAATACAGTATGTAATATATATTTGGTGAAATTTGATATTTTATGTACAGTATATAATATATATTTGGTGTAATTTGATATTTTCTGTACAGTATATAATATATATTTGGTGTACTTTGATATTTTGTGAAGAGTATGTAATATATATTGGGTGTACTTTGATATTTTATGTACAGTATATAATATATATTTGGTGAAATTTGATACTTTAAGTGCAGTATATAATATATATTTGGTGAAATTTGATATTTTATGTACAGTACGCAACATATATTTGGTGAAATTTGCTATTTTACGTACACTATATAATAAATATTTCGTGAAATTTCATTTTTTATGTACAATGTATAATATATCTTTGGTGAAATTTGATATTCTATGTACAGTATATAATATATATTTGTTGAAATTTGGTATTTTATGTACAGTATATAATAAACATTTGGTGAAATTTGCTATTTTATGTACAATATATAATATATAGTTGGTGTTCTTTGACCTTATATGTACAGTATATAAGATACATTTGGCGAACTTTCATATTTCATGTACAGTATATAACATATATTTAGTGAAATTTGATATTTTATGTACAGTATTTAATACATATTTGGAAAATTTTGATATTTTATGTACAGTATGTAATATATATTTGGTGAAATTTGATATTTTGTGAAGAGTATATAATATAATGGTTGTACATTGATATTTTATTTACAGTATATATTTGCTGAAATTTGATATTTTAAGTGCAGTATATAATATATATTTGGTGAAATTTGATATTTTATGTACAGTACCCAACATATATTTGGTGAAATTTGCAATTTTATGTACACTATATAATAAATATGTGGTGAAATTTCATATTTTATGTACAATGTGTAATATATCTTTCGTGAAATTTGATATTCTATGTACAGTATATAATATATATTTGTTGAAATTTGGTATTTTATGTACAGTATATAGTAAACATTTGGTGAAATTTGCTATTTTATGTACAGTATATAATATATAGTTGGTGTACTTTGACCTTATATGTACAGTATATAATATATATTTGGCGAAATTTCATATTTTATGTACAGTATATAACATATATTTAGTGAAATTTGATATTTTATGTATCAGTATATAATACATATTTGAAAAAATTTGATATTTTATGTACAGTATGTAATATATATTTGGTGAAATTTGATATTTTATGTACAGTATATAATATATATTTGGTGTAATTTGATATTTTCTGTACAGTATATAATATATATTTGGTGTACTTTGATATTTTGTGAAGAGTATGTAATATATATTGGGTGTACTTTGATATTTTATGTACAGTATATAATATATATTTGGTGAAATTTGATACTTTAAGTGCAGTTTATAATGTATATTTGGTGAAATTTGATATTTTATGTACAGTAAGCAACATATATTTGGTGAAATTTGCTATTTTATGTACACTATATAATAAATATTTGGTGAAATTTCATATTTTATGTACAATGTATAATATATCTTTGGTGAAATTTGATATTCTATGTACAGTATTTAATATATATTTGTTGAAATTTGGTATTTTATGTACAGTATATAATAAACATTTGGTGAAATTTGCTATTTTATGTACAATATATAATATATAGTTGGTGTACTTTGACCTTATATGTACAGTATATAATATATATTTGGCGAACTTTCATATATTATGTACAGTATATAACATATATTTAGTGAAATTTGATATTTTATGTACAGTATTTAATACATATTTGGAAAAATTTGATATTTCATGTACAGTATGTAATATATATTTGGTGAAATTTGATATTTTATGTAAAGTATATAATATATATTTTGTGAAATTTGATATTTTAAGTGCAGTATATAATATATATTTGGTGAAATTTGATATTTTATGTACAGTACGCAACATATATTTGGTGTAATTTGCTATTTAATGTACACTATATAATAAATATTTGGTGAAATTTCATATTTTATGTACAATGTATAATATATCTTTGGTGAAATTTGATATTCTATGTACAGTATATAATATATATTTGTTGAAATTTGGTATTTTATGTACAGTATATAATAAACATTTGGTGAAATTTGCTATTTTATGTACAGTATATAATATATAGTTGGTGTACTTTGACCTTAAATGTACAGTATATAATATATTTTTGGCGAACTTTCATATTTTATGTACAGTATATAACATATATTTAGTGAAATTTGATATTTTATGTACAGTATTTAATACATATTTGGAAAAATTTGATATTTCATGTACAGTATGTAATATATATTTGGTGAAATTTGATATTTTATGTACAGTATATAATATATATTTGGTGTAATTTGATATTTTCTGTACAGTATATAATATATATTTGGTGAACTTTGATATTTTGTGAAAAGTATATAATATATTTTGGGTGTACATTGATATTTTATGTACAGAATATAATATATATTTGGTGAAATTTGATATTTTAAGTGCAGTATATAATATATATTTGGTGAAGTTTGATATTTTATGTACAGTATGCAACATATATTTGGTGAAATTTGCTATTTTATGTACACTATATAATAAATATTTTGTGAAATTTCATATTTTATGTACAATGTATAATATATCTTCGGTGAAATTTGATATTCTATGTACAGTATATAATATATATTTGTTGAAATTTGGTATTTTATGTACAGTATATAATAAACATTTGGTTAAATTTGCTATTTTATGTACAATATATAATATATAGTTGGTGTACTTTGACCTTATATGTACAGTATATAATATATATTTGGCGAACTTTCATATTTTATGTACAGTATATAACATATATTTAGTGAAATTTGATATTTTATGTACAGTATTTAATACATATTTGGAAAAATTTGATATATTAAATACAGTATGTAATATATATTTGGTGAAATTTGATATTTTATGTACAGTATATAATATATATTTGGTGTAATTTGATATTTTCTGTACAGTATATAATATATATTTGGTGTACTTTGATATTTTGTGAAGAGTATGTAATATATATTGGGTGTACTTTGATATTTTATGTACAGTATATAATATATATTTGGTGAAATTTGATACTTTAAGTGCAGTATATAATATATATTTGGTGAAATTTGATATTTTATGTACAGTACGCAACATATATTTGGTGAAATTTGCTATTTTACGTACACTATATAATAAATATTTGGTGAAATTTCATTTTTTATGTACAATGTATAATATATCTTTGGTGAAATTTGATATTCTATGTACAGTATATAATATATATTTGTTGAAATTTGGTATTTTATGTACAGTATATAATAAACATTTGGTGAAATTTGCTATTTTATGTACAATATATAATATATAGTTGGTGTTCTTTGACCTTATATGTACAGTATATAAGATACATTTGGCGAACTTTCATATTTCATGTACAGTATATAACATATATTTAGTGAAATTTGATATTTTATGTACAGTATTTAATACATATTTGGAAAATTTTGATATTTTATGTACAGTATGTAATATATATTTGGTGAAATTTGATATTTTGTGAAGAGTATATAATATAATGGTTGTACATTGATATTTTATTTACAGTATATATTTGCTGAAATTTGATATTTTAAGTGCAGTATATAATATATATTTGGTGAAATTTGATATTTTATGTACAGTACCCAACATATATTTGGTGAAATTTGCAATTTTATGTACACTATATAATAAATATGTGGTGAAATTTCATATTTTATGTACAATGTGTAATATATCTTTCGTGAAATTTGATATTCTATGTACAGTATATAATATATATTTGTTGAAATTTGGTATTTTATGTACAGTATATAGTAAACATTTGGTGAAATTTGCTATTTTATGTACAGTATATAATATATAGTTGGTGTACTTTGACCTTATATGTACAGTATATAATATATATTTGGCGAACTTTCATATTTTATGTACAGTATATAACATATATTTAGTGAAATTTGATATTTTATGTATCAGTATATAATACATATTTGAAAAAATTTGATATTTTATGTACAGTATGTAATATATATTTGGTGAAATTTGATATTTTATGTACAGTATATAATATATATTTGGTGTAATTTGATATTTTCTGTACAGTATATAATATATATTTGGTGTACTTTGATATTTTGTGAAGAGTATGTAATATATATTGGGTGTACTTTGATATTTTATGTACAGTATATAATATATATTTGGTGAAATTTGATACTTTAAGTGCAGTTTATAATGTATATTTGGTGAAATTTGATATTTTATGTACAGTAAGCAACATGTATTTGGTGAAATTTGCTATTTTATGTACACTATATAATAAATATTTGGTGAAATTTCATATTTTATGTACAATGTATAATATATCTTTGGTGAAATTTGATATTCTATGTACAGTATATAATATATATTTGTTGAAATTTGGTATTTTATGTACAGTATATAATAAACATTTGGTGAAATTTGCTATTTTATGTACAATATATAATATATAGTTGGTGTACTTTGACCTTATATGTACAGTATATAATATATATTTGGCGAACTTTCATATATTATGTACAGTATATAACATATATTTAGTGAAATTTGATATTTTATGTACAGTATTTAATACATATTTGGAAAAATTTGATATTTTATGTACAGTATGTAATATATATTTGGTGAAATTTGATATTTTATGTACAGTATATAATATATATTTGGTGTAATTTGATATTTTCTGTACAGTATATAATATATATTTGGTGTACTTTGATATTTTGTGAAGAGTATATAATATATATTGGGTGTACATTGATATTTTATGTACAGTATATAATGTATATTTGGTGAAATTTGATATTTTGTGAAGAGTATACAATATATATTGGGTGTACATTGATATTTTAAGTAGAGTATATAATATATATTTGGTGAAATTTGATATTTTAAGTGCAGTATATAATATATATTTGGTGAAATTTGATATTTTATGTACAGTACGCAACATATATTTGGTGAAATTTGCTATTTTATGTACAATATAAAATAAATATTTGGTGAAATTTCATATTTTATGTACAATGTATATCTTTGGTGAAATTTGATATTCTATGTACAGTATATAATATATATTTGTTGAAATTTGGTAATTTATGTACAGTATATAATAAACATTTGGTGAAATTTGCTATTTTATGTACAATATATAATATATAGTTGATGTACTTTGACGTTGTATGTACAGTATATAATATATATTTGGTGAACTTTCATATTTTATGTACAGTATATAAGATATATATAGTGAAATTTGATATTTTATGTACAGTATTTAATACATATTTGGAAAAATTTGATATTTCATGTACAGTATGTAATATATATTTGGTGAAATTTGATATTTTATGTACAGTATATAATATATATTTGGTGAAATTTGATATTTTGTGAAGAGTATACAATATATATTGGGTGTACATTGATATTTTAAGTACAGTATATAATATATATTTGGTGAAATTTGATATTTTAAGTGCAGTATATAATATATATTTGGTGAAATTTGATATTTTATGTACAGTACGCAACATATATTTGGTGAAATTTGCTATTTTATGTTCACTATATAATAAATATTTGGTGAAATTTCATATTTTATGTATAATGTATAATATATCTTTGGTGAAATTTGATATTCTATGTACAGAATATAATATATATTTGTTGAAATTTGGTATTTTATGTACAGTATATAATAAACATTTGGTGAAATTTGCTATTTTATGTACAGTATATAATATATAGTTGGTGTACTTTGACCTTATATGTACAATATATAATATATATTTGGCGAACTTTCATATTTTATGTACTGTATATAAATATATATAGTGAAATTTGATATTTTATGTACAGTATTTAATACATATTTGGAAAAATTTGATATTTCATGTACAGTATGTAATATATATTTGGTGAAATTTGATATTTTATGTACAGTACCCAACATATATTTGGTGAAATTTGCAATTTTATGTACACTATATAATAAATATGTGGTGAAATTTCATATTTTATGTACAATGTGTAATATATCTTTCGTGAAATTTGATATTCTATGTACAGTATATAATATATATTTGTTGAAATTTGGTATTTTATGTACAGTATATAGTAAACATTTGGTGAAATTTGCTATTTTATGTACAGTATATAATATATAGTTGGTGTACTTTGACCTTATATGTACAGTATATAATATATATTTGGCGAACTTTCATATTTTATGTACAGTATATAACATATATTTAGTGAAATTTGATATTTTATGTATCAGTATATAATACATATTTGAAAAAATTTGATATTTTATGTACAGTATGTAATATATATTTGGTGAAATTTGATATTTTATGTACAGTATATAATATATATTTGGTGTAATTTGATATTTTCTGTACAGTATACAATATATATTTGGTGTACTTTGATATTTTGTGAAGAGTATGTAATATATATTGGGTGTACTTTGATATTTTATGTACAGTATATAATATATATTTGGTGAAATTTGATACTTTAAGTGCAGTTTATAATGTATATTTGGTGAAATTTGATATTTTATGTACAGTAAGCAACATGTATTTGGTGAAATTTGCTATTTTATGTACACTATATAATAAATATTTGGTGAAATTTCATATTTTATGTACAATGTATAATATATCTTTGGTGAAATTTGATATTCTATGTACAGTATATAATATATATTTGTTGAAATTTGGTATTTTATGTACAGTATATAATAAACATTTGGTGAAATTTGCTATTTTATGTACAATATATAATATATAGTTGGTGTACTTTGACCTTATATGTACAGTATATAATATATATTTGGCGAACTTTCATATATTATGTACAGTATATAACATATATTTAGTGAAATTTGATATTTTATGTACAGTATTTAATACATATTTGGAAAAATTTGATATTTTATGTACAGTATGTAATATATATTTGGTGAAATTTGATATTTTATGTACAGTATATAATATATATTTGGTGTAATTTGATATTTTCTGTACAGTATATAATATATATTTGGTGTACTTTGATATTTTGTGAAGAGTATATAATATATATTGGGTGTACATTGATATTTTATGTACAGTATATAATGTATATTTGGTGAAATTTGATATTTTGTGAAGAGTATACAATATATATTGGGTGTACATTGATATTTTAAGTAGAGTATATAATATATATTTGGTGAAATTTGATATTTTAAGTGCAGTATATAATATATATTTGGTGAAATTTGATATTTTATGTACAGTACGCAACATGTATTTGGTGAAATTTGCTATTTTATGTACAATATAAAATAAATATTTGGTGAAATTTCATATTTTATGTACAATGTATATCTTTGGTGAAATTTGATATTCTATGTACAGTATATAATATATATTTGTTGAAATTTGGTATTTTATGTACAGTATATAATAAACATTTGGTGAAATTTGCTATTTTATGTACAATATATAATATATAGTTGATGTACTTTGACGTTGTATGTACAGTATATAATATATATTTGGTGAACTTTCATATTTTATGTACAGTATATAAAATATATATAGTGAAATTTGATATTTTATGTACAGTATTTAATACATATTTGGAAAAATTTGATATTTCATGTACAGTATGTAATATATATTTGGTGAAATTTGATATTTTATGTACAGTATATAATATATATTTGGTGAAATGTGACATTTTGTGAAGAGTATACAATATATATTGGGTGTACATTGATATTTTAAGTACAGTATATAATATATATTTGGTGAAATTTGATATTTTAAGTGCAGTATATAATATATATTTGGTGAAATTTGATATTTTATGTACAGTACGCAACATATATTTGGTGAAATTTGCTATTTTATGTTCACTATATAATAAATATTTGGTGAAATTTCATATTTTATGTATAATGTATAATATATCTTTGGTGAAATTTGATATTCTATGTACAGAATATAATATATATTTGTTGAAATTTGGTATTTTATGTACAGTATATAATAAACATTTGGTGAAATTTGCTATTTTATGTACAGTATATAATATATAGTTGGTGTACTTTGACCTTATATGTACAATACATAATATATATTTGGCGAACTTTCATATTTTATGTACTGTATATAAATATATATAGTGAAATTTGATATTTTATGTACAGTATTTAATACATATTTGGAAAAATTTGATATTTCATGTACAGTATGTAATATATATTTGGTGAAATTTGATATTTTATGTACAGTATATAATATATATTTGGTGAAATTTGATATTTTCTGAAGAGTATATAATATATATTGGGTGTACATTGATATTTTATGTACAGTATATAATATATATTTGGTGAAATTTGATATTTTAAGTGCAGCATATAATATATATTTGGTGAAATTTGATATTTTATGTACAGTACGCAACATATATTTGGTGAAATTTGCTATTTTATGTACACTATATAATAAATATTTGGTGAAATTTCATATTTTATGTACAATGCATAATATATCTTTGGTGAAATTTGATATTCTATGTACAGTATATAATATATATTTGTTGAAATTTGGTATTTTATGTACAGTATGTAATAAACATTTGGTGAAATTTGCTATTTTATGTACAGTATATAATATATAGTTGGTGTACTTTGACCTTATATGTACAGTATATAATATATATTTGGCGAACTTTCATATTTTATGTACAGTATATAACATATATTTAGTGAAATTTGATATTTTATGTACAGTATTTAATACATATTTGGAAAAATTTGATATTTTATGTACAGTAGGTAATATATATTTGGTGAAATTTGATATTTTATGTACAGTATATAATATATAATTGGTGTAATTTGATATTTTCTGTACAGTATATAATATATATTTGGTGTACTTTGATATTTTGTGAAGAGTATGTAATATATATTGGGTGTACTTTGATATTTTATGAAGAGTATATAATATATATTTGGTGAAATTTGATACTTTAAGTGCAGTATATAATATATATTTGGTGAAATTTGATATTTTATGTACAGTAAGCAACATATATTTGGTGAAATTTGCTATTTTATGTACACTATATAATAAATATTTGGTGAAATTTCATATTTTATGTACAATGTATAATATATCTTTGGTGAAATTTGATATTCTATGTACAGTATATAATATATATTTGTTGAAATTTGGTATTTTAAGTATAGTATATCATAAACATTTGGTGAAATTTGCTATTTTATGTACAATATATAATATATAGTTGGTGTACTTTGACCTTATATGTACAGTATATAATATATATTTGGCGAACTTTCATATTTTATGTACGGTATATAACATATATTTAGTGAAATTTGATATTTTATGTACAGTATTTAATACATATTTGGAAAAATTTGATATTTTATGTACAGTATGTAATATATATTTGGTGAAATTTGATATTTTATGTACAGTATATAATATATATTTGGTGTAATTTGATATTTTCTGTACAGTATATAATATATATTTGGTGAAATTTGATATTTTGTGAAGAGTATATAATATATATTGGGTGTACATTGATATTTTATGTACAGTATATAATGTATATTTGGTGAAATTTGATATTTTAAGTGCAGTAAATAATATATATTTCGTGAAATTTGATATTTTATGTACAGTACGCAACATATATTTGGTGAAATTTGCTATTTTATGTACACTATAAAATAAATATTTGGTGAAATTTCATATTTTATGTACAATGTATATCTTTGGTGAAATTTGATATTCTATGTACAGTATATAATATATATTTGTTGAAATTTGGTATTTTATGTACAGTATATAATAAACATTTGGTGAAATTTGCTATTTTATGTACAATATATAATATATAGTTGATGTACTTTGACGTTGTATGTACAGTATATAATATATATTTGGTGAACTTTCATATTTTATGTACAGTATATAAAATATATATACTGAAATTTGATATTTTATGTACAGTATTTAATACATATTTGGAAAAATTTGATATTTCATGTACAGTATGTAATATATATTTGGTGAAATTTGATATTTTATGTACAGTATATAATATATATTTGGTGAAATTTGATATTTTGTGAAGAGTATATAATATATATTTGGTGTAATTTGATATTTTCTGTACAGTATATAATATATATTTGGTGTACTTTGATATTTTGTGAAGAGTATGTAATATATATTGGGTGTACTTTGATATTTTATGTACAGTATATAATATATATTTGGTGAAATTTGATACTTTAAGTGCAGTATATAATATATATTTGGTGAAATTTGATATTTTATGTACAGTAAGCAACATATATTTGGTGAAATTTGCTATTTTATGTACACTATATAATAAATATTTGGTGAAATTTCATATTTTATGTACAATGTATAATATATCTTTGGTGAAATTTGATATTCTATGTACAGTATATAATATATATTTGTTGAAATTTGGTATTTTATGTACAGTATATAATAAACATTTGGTGAAATTTGCTATTTTGTGTACAATATATAATATATAGTTGGTGTACTTTGACCTTATATGTACAGTATATAATATATATTTGGTGAACTTTCATATTTTATGTACAGTATATAACATATATTAAGTGAAATTTGATATTTTATGTACAGTATTTAATACATATTTGGAAAAATTTGATATTTTATGTACAGTATGTAATATATATTTGGTGTAATTTGATATTTTATGTACAGTATATAATATATATTTGGTGTAATTTGATACTTTCTGTACAGTATATAATATATATTTGGTGTACTTTGATATTTTGTGAAGAGTATATAATATATATTGGGTGTACATTGATATTTTATGTACAGTATATAATGTATATTTGGTGAAATTTGATATTTTAAGTGCAGTATATAATATATATTTCGTGAAATTTGATATTTTATGTACAGTACGCAACATATATTTGGTGAAATTTGCTATTTTATTTACACTATAAAATAAATATTTGGTGAAATTTCATATTTTATGTACAATGTATATCTTTGGTGAAATTTGATATTCTATGTACAGTATATAATATATGTTTGTTGAAATTTGGTATTTTATGTACAGTATATAATAAACATTTGGTGAAATTTGCTATTTTATGTACAATATATAATATATAGTTGGTGTACTTTGACCTTATATGTACAGTATATAATATATATTCGGCAAACTTTCATATTTTATGTACAGTATATAACATATATTTAGTGAAATTTGATATTTTATGTGCAGTATTTAATACATATTTGGAAAAATTTGATATTTTATGTACAGTATGTAATATATATTTGGTGTAATTTGATATTTTATGTACAGTATATAATATATATTTGGTGTAATTTGATATTTTCTGTACAGTATATAATATATATTTGGTGTACTTTGATATTTTGTGAAGAGTATATAATATATATTGGGTGTACATTGATATTTTATGTACAGTATATAATGTATATTTGGTGAAATTTGATATTTTAATTGCAGTATATAATATATATTTCGTGAAATTTGATATTTTATGTACAGTACGCAACATATATTTGGTGAAATTTGCTATTTTATTTACACTATAAAATAAATATTTGGTGAAATTTCATATTTTATGTACAATGTATATCTTTGGTGAAATTTGATATTCTATGTACAGTATATAATATATGTTTGTTGAAATTTGGTATTTTATGTACAGTATATAATAAACATTTGGTGAAATTTGCTATTTTATGTACAATATATAATATATAGTTGGTGTACTTTGACCTTATATGTACAGTATATAATATATATTTGGCGAACTTTCATATTTTATGTACAGTATATAACATATATTTAGTGAAATTTGATATTTTATGTACAGTATTTAATACATATTTGGAAAAATTTGATATATTATGTATAGTATGTAATATATATTTGGTGAAATTTGATATTTTATGTACAGTATATAATATATATTTGGTGTAATTTGATATTTTCTGAACAGTATATAATATATATTTGGTGTACTTTGATATTTTGTGAAGAGTATTTAATATATATTGGGTGTAATTTGATATTTTATGTACAATATATAATATATATGTGGTGAAATTTGATACTTTAAGTGCGGTATATAATATATATTTGGTGAAATTTGATATTTTATGTACAGTACGCAACGTATATTTGGTGAAATTTGCTATTTTATGTACACTGTATAATAAATATTTTGTGAAATTTCATATTTTATGTACAATGTATAATATATCTTTGGTGAAATTTGATATTCTATGTACAGTATATAATATATATCTGTTGAAATTTGTATTTTATGTACAGTATAAAATAAACATTTGGTGAAATTTGCTATTTTATGTACCGTACATAATATATAGTTGGTCTACTTTGACCTTATATGTACAGTATATAATATATATTTGGTGAACTTTCATATTTTATGTACAGTATATAACATATATTTAGTGAAATTTGATATTTTATGTACAGTATTTATACATATTTGGAAAAATTTGATATTTTATGTACAGTATATAATATATATTTGGTGAAATTTGATATTTTGTGAAGAGTATATAATATAATGGTTGTACATTGTTATTTTATGTACAGTATATAATATATATTTGGTGAAATTTGATATTTTAAGCGCAGTATATAATATGTATTTGGTGAAATTTGATATTTTATGTACAGTACGCAACATATGTTTGGTGAAATTTGCAATTTTATGTACACTATATTATAAATATTTGGTGAAATTTCATATTTTATGTACAATGTGTAATATATCTTTGGTGAAATTTGATATTCTATGTACAGTATATAATATATATTTGTTGAAATTTGGTATTTTATGTACAGTATATAGTAAAGACTTGGTGAAATTTGCTATTTTCTGAACAGTATATAATATATAGTTGGTGTACTTTGACCTTATATGTACAGTATATAATATATATTTGGCGAACTTTCATATTTTATGTACAGTATATAACATATATTTACTGAAATTTGATATTTTATGTACAGTATATAATACATATTTGAAAAAATTTGATATTTTATGTACAGTATGTAATATATATTTGGTGAAATTTGATATTTTATGTACAGTATATAATATATATTTGGTGTAATTTGATATTTTCTGTACAGTATATAATATATATTTGGTGTACTTTGATATTTTGTGAAGAGTATATAATATATATTGGGTGTACATTATATTTTATGTACAGTATATAATATATATTTGTTGAAATTTGATATTTTAAGTGCAGTACATAATATATATTTCGTGAAATTTGATAATTTACGTACAGTACGCAACAGATATTTGGTGAAATTTGCTATTTCATGTACACTATATAATAAATATTTGGTGAAATTTCATATTTTATGTACAATGTATACTATATCTTTGGTGAAATTTGATATTCTATGTACGGTATATAATATATATTTGTTGAAATTTGGTATTTTATGTAGAGTATATAATAAACATTTGGTGAAATTTGCTATTTTATGTACAGTATATAGTATATAGTTGGTGTACTTTCACATTATATGTACAGTATATAATATATATTTGGTGAACTTTCATATTTTATGTACAGTATATAACATATATTTAGTGAAATTTGATATTTTATGTACAGTATATAATACATATTTGGAAAAATTTGATATTTTATGTACAGTATGTAATATATATTTGGTGAAATTTGATATTTTATGTACAGTATATAATACATATTTGGTGTAATTTGATATTTTCTGCACTGTATATAATATATATTTGGTGTACTTTGATATTTTGTGAAGAGTATATAATATATATTGGGTGTACATTGATATTTTATGTACAGTATATAATATATATTTGGTGAAATTTGATATTTTAAGTGCAGTATATAATATATATTTGGTGAAGTTTCATATTTTATGTACAGTACGCAACATATATTTGGTGAAATTTGCTATTTTATGTACACTATATAATAAATATTTGGTGAAATTTCATATTTTATGTTCAATGTATAATATATCTTTGGTGAAATTTGATATTCTATGTACAGTATATAATATATATTTGTTGAAATTTGGTATTTTATGTACAGTATATAATAAACATTTAGTGAAATTTGCTATTTTATGTACAGTATATAGTATATAGTTGGTGTACTTTCACATTATATGTACAGTATATAATATATAGTTGGTGTACTTTGACCTTATATGTACAGTATATAATATATATTTGGCGAACTTTCATATTTTATGTACAGTATATAACATATATTTAGTGAAATTTGATATTTTATGTACAGTATTTAATACATATTTGGAAATATTTGATATTTCATGTACAGTAGGTAATATATATTTGGTGAAATTTGATATATTATGTACAGTATATAATATATATTTTGTGTAATTTGATATTTTGTGAAGAGTATATAATATATATTGGGTGTACATTGATATTTTATGTACAGAATATAATATATATTTGGTGAAATTTGATATTTTAAGTGCAGTATATAATATATATTTGGTGAAGTTTGATATTTTATGTACAGTACGCAACATATATTTGGTGAAATTTGCTATTTTATGTACAGTATATAGTATATAGTTGGTGTACTTTCACATTATATGTACAGTATATAATATATATTTGGTAAACTTTCATATTTTATGTACAGTATATAACATATATTTAGTGAAATTTGATATTTTATGTACAGTATATAATACATATTTGAAAAAATTTGTTATTTTATGTACAGTATGTAATATGTATTTGGTGAAATTTGATATTTTATGTACAGTATATAATATATATTTGGTGTAATTTGCTATATTCTGTACTGTATACAATATATATTTGGTGTACTTTGATATTTTGTGAAGAGTATATAATATATATTGGGTGTACATTGATATTTTATGTACAGTATATAATATATATTTGGTGAAATTTGATATTTTAAGTGCAGTATATAATATATATTTGGTGAAATTTGATATTTTATGTACAGTAAGCAACATATATTTGGTGAAATTTGCTATTTTATGTACACTGTATAATAAATATTTGGTGAAATTTTATATTTTATGTACAATGTATAATATATCTTTGGTGAAATTTGATATTCTATGTACAGTATATAATATATATTTGTTGAAATATGGTATTTTATGTCCAGTATATAATAAACATTTGGTGAAATTTGCTATTTTATGTACAATGTATAATATATAGTTGGTGTATTTGACGTTATATGTACAGTATATAATATATATTTGGCGAGCTTTCATATTTTATGTACAGTATATAACATACATTTAGTGAAATTTGATATTTTATGTACAGTATTTAATACATATTTGGAAAAATTTGATATTTTATTTACAGTATGTAATATATATTTGGTGAAATTTGATATTTTATGTACAGTATATAATATATATTTGGTGTAATTTGATATTTTCTGTACAGTATATAATATATATTTGGTGTACTTTGATATTTTGTTAAGAGTATATAATATATATTGGGTGTACATTATATTTTATGTACAGTATATAGTATATATTTGGTGAAATTTGATATTTTAAGTGCAGTATATAATATATATTTGGTGAAATTTGATATTTTATGTAGAGTACGCAACATATATTTGGTGAAATTTGCAATTTTATGTACACTATATAATAAATATTTGGTGAAATTTCATATTTTATGTACAATGTGTAATATATCTTTGGTGAAATTTGATATTCTATGTACAGTATATAATATATATTTGTTGAAATTTGGTATTTTATGTACAGTATATAGTAAACACTTGGTGAAATTTGCTATTTTATGTACAGTATATAATATATAGTTGGTGTACTTTGACCTTATATGTACAGTATATAATATATATTTGGCGAACTTTCATATTTTATGTACAGTATATAACATATATTCAGTGAAATTTGATATTTTATGTACAGTATATAATACATATTTGGAAAAATTTGATATTTTATGTACAGTATGTAATATATATTTGGTGAAATTTGATATTTTATGTACAGTATATAATATATATTTGGTGTAATTTGATATTTTCTGTACAGTATATAATATATATTTGGTGAAATTTGATATTTTGTGAAGAGTATATAATATATATTGGGTGTACATTGATATTTTATGTACAGTATATAATGTATATTTGGTGAAATTTGATATTTTAAGTGCAGTAAATAATATATATTTCGTGAAATTTGATATTTTATGTACAGTACGCAACATATATTTGGTGAAATTTGCTATTTTATGTACACTATAAAATAAATATTTGGTGAAATTTCATATTTTATGTACAATGTATATCTTTGGTGAAATTTGATATTCTATGTACAGTATATAATATATATTTGTTGAAATTTGGTATTTTATGTACAGTATATAATAAACATTTGGTGAAATTTGCTATTTTATGTACAATATATAATATATAGTTGATGTACTTTGACGTTGTATGTACAGTATATAATATATATTTGGTGAACTTTCATATTTTATGTACAGTATATAAAATATATATAGTGAAATTTGATATTTTATGTACAGTATTTAATACATATTTGGAAAAATTTGATATTTCATGTACAGTATGTAATATATATTTGGTGAAATTTGATATTTTATGTACAGTATATAATATATATTTGGTGAAATTTGATATTTTGTGAAGAGTATATAATATATATTTGGTGTAATTTGATATTTTCTGTACAGTATATAATATATATTTGGTGTACTTTGATATTTTGTGAAGAGTATGTAATATATATTGGGTGTACTTTGATATTTTATGTACAGTATATAATATATATTTGGTGAAATTTGATACTTTAAGTGCAGTATATAATATATATTTGGTGAAATTTGATATTTTATGTACAGTAAGCAACATATATTTGGTGAAATTTGCTATTTTATGTACACTATATAATAAATATTTGGTGAAATTTCATATTTTATGTACAATGTATAATATATCTTTGGTGAAATTTGATATTCTATGTACAGTATATAATATATATTTGTTGAAATTTGGTATTTTATGTACAGTATATAATAAACATTTGGTGAAATTTGCTATTTTGTGTACAATATATAATATATAGTTGGTGTACTTTGACCTTATATGTACAGTATATAATATATATTTGGTGAACTTTCATATTTTATGTACAGTATATAACATATATTAAGTGAAATTTGATATTTTATGTACAGTATTTAATACATATTTGGAAAAATTTGATATTTTATGTACAGTATGTAATATATATTTGGTGTAATTTGATATTTTATGTACAGTATATAATATATATTTGGTGTAATTTGATACTTTCTGTACAGTATATAATATATATTTGGTGTACTTTGATATTTTGTGAAGAGTATATAATATATATTGGGTGTACATTGATATTTTATGTACAGTATATAATGTATATTTGGTGAAATTTGATATTTTAAGTGCAGTATATAATATATATTTCGTGAAATTTGATATTTTATGTACAGTACGCAACATATATTTGGTGAAATTTGCTATTTTATTTACACTATAAAATAAATATTTGGTGAAATTTCACATTTTATGTACAATGTATATCTTTGGTGAAATTTGATATTCTATGTACAGTATATAATATATGTTTGTTGAAATTTGGTATTTTATGTACAGTATATAATAAACATTTGGTGAAATTTGCTATTTTATGTACAATATATAATATATAGTTGGTGTACTTTGACCTTATATGTACAGTATATAATATATATTCGGCGAACTTTCATATTTTATGTACAGTATATAACATATATTTAGTGAAATTTGATATTTTATGTGCAGTATTTAATACATATTTGGAAAAATTTGATATTTTATGTACTGTATGTAATATATATTTGGTGTAATTTGATATTTTATGTACAGTATATAATATATATTTGGTGTAATTTGATATTTTCTGTACAGTATATAATATATATTTGGTGTACTTTGATATTTTGTGAAGAGTATATAATATATATTGGGTGTACATTGATATTTTATGTACAGTATATAATGTATATTTGGTGAAATTTGATATTTTAATTGCAGTATATAATATATATTTCGTGAAATTTGATATTTTATGTACAGTACGCAACATATATTTGGTGAAATTTGCTATTATATTTACACTATAAAATAAATATTTGGTGAAATTTCATATTTTATGTACAATGTATATCTTTGGTGAAATTTGATATTCTATGTACAGTATATAATATATGTTTGTTGAAATTTGGTATTTTATGTACAGTATATAATAAACATTTGGTGAAATTTGCTATTTTATGTACAATATATAATATATAGTTGGTGTACTTTGACCTTATATGTACAGTATATAATATATATTTGGCGAACTTTCATATTTTATGTACAGTATATAACATATATTTAGTGAAATTTGATATTTTATGTACAGTATTTAATACATATTTGGAAAAATTTGATATATTATGTATAGTATGTAATATATATTTGGTGAAATTTGATATTTTATGTACAGTATATAATATATATTTGGTGTAATTTGATATTTTCTGAACAGTATATAATATATATTTGGTGTACTTTGATATTTTGTGAAGAGTATTTAATATATATTGGGTGTAATTTGATATTTTATGTACAATATATAATATATATGTGGTGAAATTTGATACTTTAAGTGCGGTATATAATATATATTTGGTGAAATTTGATATTTTATGTACAGTACGCAACGTATATTTGGTGAAATTTGCTATTTTATGTACACTGTATAATAAATATTTGGTGAAATTTCATATTTTATGTACAATGTATAATATATCTTTGGTGAAATTTGATATTCTATGTACAGTATATAATATATATTTGTTGAAATTTGGTATTTTATGTACAGTATATAGTAAAGACTTGGTGAAATTTGCTATTTTCTGAACAGTATATAATATATAGTTGGTGTACTTTGACCTTATATATACAGTATATAATATATATTTGGCGAACTTTCATATTTTATGTACAGTATATAACATATATTTAGTGAAATTTGATATTTTATGTACAGTATATAATACATATTTGAAAAAATTTGATATTTTATGTACAGTATGTAATATATATTTGGTGAAATTTGATATTTTATGTACAGTATATAATATATATTTGGTGTAATTTGATATTTTCTGTACAGTATATAATATATATTTGGTGTACTTTGATATTTTGTGAAGAGTATATAATATATATTGGGTGTACATTATATTTTATGTACAGTATATAATATATATTTGTTGAAATTTGATATTTTAAGTGCAGTACATAATATATATTTCGTGAAATTTGATAATTTACGTACAGTACGCAACAGATATTTGGTGAAATTTGCTATTTCATGTACACTATATAATAAATATTTGGTGAAATTTCATATTTTATGTACAATGTATACTATATCTTTGGTGAAATTTGATATTCTATGTACGGTATATAATATATATTTGTTGAAATTTGGTATTTTATGTAGAGTATATAATAAACATTTGGTGAAATTTGCTATTTTATGTACAGTATATAGTATATAGTTGGTGTAGTTTCACATTATATGTACAGTATATAATATATATTTGGTGAACTTTCATATTTTATGTACAGTATATAACATATATTTAGTGAAATTTGATATTTTATGTACAGTATATAATACATATTTGGAAAAATTTGATATTTTATGTACAGTATGTAATATATATTTGTGAAATTTGATATTTTATGTACAGTATATAATACATATTTGGTGTAATTTGATATTTTCTGCACTGTATATAATATATATTTGGTGTACTTTGATATTTTGTGAAGAGTATATAATATATATTGGGTGTACATTGATATTTTATGTACAGTATATAATATATATTTGGTGAAATTTGATATTTTAAGTGCAGTATATAATATATATTTGGTGAAGTTTCATATTTTATGTACAGTACGCAACATATATTTGGTGAAATTTGCTATTTTATGTACACTATATAATAAATATTTGGTGAAATTTCATATTTTATGTTCAATGTATAATATATCTTTGGTGAAATTTGATATTCTATGTACAGTATATAATATATATTTGTTGAAATTTGGTATTTTATGTACAGTATATAATAAACATTTAGTGAAATTTGCTATTTTATGTACAGTATATAGTATATAGTTGGTGTACTTTCACATTATATGTACAGTATATAATATATAGTTGGTGTACTTTGACCTTATATGTACAGTATATAATATATATTTGGCGAACTTTCATATTTTATGTACAGTATATAACATATATTTAGTGAAATTTGATATTTTATGTACAGTATTTAATACATATTTGGAAATATTTGATATTTCATGTACAGTAGGTAATATATATTTGGTGAAATTTGATATATTATGTACAGTATATAATATATATTTTGTGTAATTTGATATTTTGTGAAGAGTATATAATATATATTGGGTGTACATTGATATTTTATGTACAGAATATAATATATATTTGGTGAAATTTGATATTTTAAGTGCAGTATATAATATATATTTGGTGAAGTTTGATATTTTATGTACAGTACGCAACATATATTTGGTGAAATTTGCTATTTTATGTACAGTATATAGTATATAG
Organism: Gorilla gorilla gorilla; assembly: GCF_029281585.2. Lineage (NCBI taxonomy): Eukaryota > Metazoa > Chordata > Mammalia > Primates > Hominidae > Gorilla > Gorilla gorilla. The sequence goes on from NC_073246.2 coordinate 7,501,428, forward strand.
TTGGTGTACTTTCACATTATATGTACAGTATATAATATATATTTGGTAAACTTTCATATTTTATGTACAGTATATAACATATATTTAGTGAAATTTGATATTTTATGTACAGTATATAATACATATTTGAAAAAATTTGTTATTTTATGTACAGTATGTAATATGTATTTGGTGAAATTTGATATTTTATGTACAGTATATAATATATATTTGGTGTAATTTGCTATATTCTGTACTGTATACAATATATATTTGGTGTACTTTGATATTTTGTGAAGAGTATATAATATATATTGGGTGTACATTGATATTTTATGTACAGTATATAATATATATTTGGTGAAATTTGATATTTTAAGTGCAGTATATAATATATATTTGGTGAAATTTGATATTTTATGTACAGTAAGCAACATATATTTGGTGAAATTTGCTATTTTATGTACACTGTATAATAAATATTTGGTGAAATTTTATATTTTATGTACAATGTATAATATATCTTTGGTGAAATTTGATATTCTATGTACAGTATATAATATATATTTGTTGAAATATGGTATTTTATGTCCAGTATATAATAAACATTTGGTGAAATTTGCTATTTTATGTACAATGTATAATATATAGTTGGTGTATTTGACGTTATATGTACAGTATATAATATATATTTGGCGAGCTTTCATATTTTATGTACAGTATATAACATACATTTAGTGAAATTTGATATTTTATGTACAGTATTTAATACATATTTGGAAAAATTTGATATTTTATTTACAGTATGTAATATATATTTGGTGAAATTTGATATTTTATGTACAGTATATAATATATATTTGGTGTAATTTGATATTTTCTGTACAGTATATAATATATATTTGGTGTACTTTGATATTTTGTTAAGAGTATATAATATATATTGGGTGTACATTATATTTTATGTACAGTATATAGTATATATTTGGTGAAATTTGATATTTTAAGTGCAGTATATAATATATATTTGGTGAAATTTGATATTTTATGTAGAGTACGCAACATATATTTGGTGAAATTTGCAATTTTATGTACACTATATAATAAATATTTGGTGAAATTTCATATTTTATGTACAATGTGTAATATATCTTTGGTGAAATTTGATATTCTATGTACAGTATATAATATATATTTGTTGAAATTTGGTATTTTATGTACAGTATATAGTAAACACTTGGTGAAATTTGCTATTTTATGTACAGTATATAATATATAGTTGGTGTACTTTGACCTTATATGTACAGTATATAATATATATTTGGCGAACTTTCATATTTTATGTACAGTATATAACATATATTTAGTGAAATTTGATATTTTATGTACAGTATACAATACATATTTGGAAAAATTTGATATTTTATGTACAGTATGTAATATATATTTGGTGAAATTTGATATTTTATGTACAGTATATAATATATATTTGTTGTAATTTGATATTTTCTGTACAGTATATAATATATATTTGGTGTACTTTGATATTTTGTGAAGAGTATATAATATATATTGGGTGTACATTATATTTTATGTACAGTATATAATATATATTTGTTGAAATTTGATATTTTAAGTGCAGTATATAATATATATTTCGTGAAATTTGATAATTTACGTACAGTACGCAACAGATATTTGGTGAAATTTGCTATTTCATGTACACTATATAATAAATATTTGGTGAAATTTCATATTTTATGTACAATGTATACTATATCTTTGGTGAAATTTGATATTCTATGTACGGTATATAATATATATTAGTTGAAATTTGGTATTTTATGTAGAGTATATTAAACGTTTGTTGAAATTTGCTATTTTATGTACAGTATATAGTATATAGTTGGTGTACTTTCACATTATATGTACAGTATATAATATATATTTGGTAAACTTTCATATTTTTTGTACAGTATATAACATATACTTAGTGAAATTTGATATTTTATGTACAGTATATAATACATATTTGAAAAAATTTGATATTTTATGTACAGTATGTAATATGAATTTGGTGAAATTTGATATTTTATGTACAGTATATAATATATATTTGGTGTAATTTGATATATTCTGTACAGTATATAATATATATTTGGTGTACTTTGATATTTTGTGAAGAGTATATATTATATATTGGGTGTACATTGATATTTTATGTACAGTATATCATATATATTTGGTGAAATTTGATATTTTAAGTGCAGTATATAATATATATTTGGTGAAATTTGATATTTTATGTACAGTAAGCAACATATATTTGGTGAAATTTGCTATTTTATGTACACAGTATAATAAATATTTGGTGAAATTTTATATTTTATGTACAATGTATAATATATCTTTGGTGAAATTTGATATTCTATGTACAGTATATAATATATATTTGTAGAAATATGGTATTTTATGTCCAGTATATAATAAACATTTGGTGAAATTTGCTATTTTATGTACAATATATAATATATAGTTGGTGTACTTTGACCTTATATGTACAGTATATAATATATATTTGGCGAACTTTCATATTTTATGGACAGTATATAACATATATTTAGTGAAATTTGATATTTTATGTACAGTATTTAATACATATTTGTAAAAATTTGATATTTTATTTACAGTATGTAATATATATTTGGTGAAATTTGATATTTTATGTACAGTATAAAATATATATTTGGTGTAATTTGATATTTTCTGTACAGTATATAATATATATTTGGTGTACTTTGATATTTTGTGAAGAGTATATAATATATATTGGGTGTACATTATATTTTATGTACAGTATATAATATATATTTGGTGAAATTTGATATTTTAAGTGCAGTATATAATATATATTTCGTGAAATTTGATAATTTATGTACAGTACGCAACAGATATTTGGTGAAATTTGCTATTTCATGTACACTATATAATAAATATTTGGTAAAATTTCATATTTTATGTACAATGTATAATATATCTTTGGTGTAATTTGATATTCTATGTACAGTATATAATATATATTTGTTGAAATTTGGTATTTTATGTACAGTATATAATAAACATTTGGTGAAATTTGCTATTTTATGTACAGTGTATAATATATAGTTGGTGTACTTTGACCTTATATGTACAGTATATAATATATATTTGGCGAACTTTCATATTTTATGTACAGTATATAACATATATTTAGTGAAAGTTGATATTTTATGTACAGTATTTAATACATATTTGGAAATATTTGATATTTCATGTACAGTAGGTAATATATATTTGGTGAAATTTGATATTTTATGTACAGTATATAATATATATTTTGTGTAATTTGATATTTTCTGTACAGTATATAATATATATTTGGTTAACTTTGATATTTTGTGAAGAGTATATAATATATATTGGGTGTACTTTGATATTTTATGTACAGAATATAATATATATTTGGTGAAATTTGATATTTTACGTGCAGTATATAATATGTATTTGGTGAAGTTTGATATTTTATGTACAGTAAGCAACATATATTTGGTGAAATTTGCTATTTTATGTACACTATATAATAAATATTTGGTGAAATTTTATATTTTATGAACAATGTATAATATATATTTGGTGAAATTTGATATTCTATGTACAGTATATAATATATATTTGTTGAAATATGGTATTTTATGTCCAGTATATAATAAACATTTGGTGAAATTTGCTATTTTATGTACAATATATAATATATAGTTGGTGTACTTTGACCTTATATGTACAGTACATAATATATATTTGGCGAACTTTCATATTTTATGTACAGTATATAACATATATTTAGTGAAATTTGATATTTTATGTACAGTATATAATATATATTTGGTGTAATTTGATATATTCTGTACAGTATATAATATATATTTGGTGTACTTTGATATTTTGTGAAGAGTATATAATATATATTGGGTGTACATTGATATTTTATGTACAGTATATAATATATATTTGGTGAAATTTGATATTTTAAGTGCAGTATAGAATATATATTTGGTGAAATTTGATATTTTATGTACAGTAAGCAACATATATTTGGTGAAATTTGCTATTTTATGTACACTATATAATAAATATTTGGTGAAATTTTATATTTTATGTACAATGTATAATATATCTTTGGTGAAATTTGATATTCTATGTACAGTATATAATATATATTTGTTGAAATATGGTATTTTATGTCCAGTATATAATAAACATTTGGTGAAATTTGCTATTTTATGTACAATGTATAATATATAGTTGGTGTATTTGACGTTATATGTACAGTATATAATATATATTTGGCGAGCTTTCATATTTTATGTACAGTATATAACATACATTTAGTGAAATTTGATATTTTATGTACAGTATTTAATACATATTTGGAAAAATTTGATATTTTATTTACAGTATGTAATATATATTTGGTGAAATTTGATATTTTATGTACAGTATATAATATATATTTGGTGTAATTTGATATTTTCTGTACAGTATATAATATATATTTGGTGTACTTTGATATTTTGTTAAGAGTATATAATATATATTGGGTGTACATTATATTTTATGTACAGTATATAGTATATATTTGGTGAAATTTGATATTTTAAGTGCAGTATATAATATATATTTGGTGAAATTTGATATTTTATGTAGAGTACGCAACATATATTTGGTGAAATTTGCAATTTTATGTACACTATATAATAAATATTTGGTGAAATTTCATATTTTATGTACAATGTGTAATATATCTTTGGTGAAATTTGATATTCTATGTACAGTATATAATATATATTTGTTGAAATTTGGTATTTTATGTACAGTATATAGTAAACACTTGGTGAAATTTGCTATTTTATGTACAGTATATAATATATAGTTGGTGTACTTTGACCTTATATGTACAGTATATAATATATATTTGGCGAACTTTCATATTTTATGTACAGTATATAACATATATTTAGTGAAATTTGATATTTTATGTACAGTATACAATACATATTTGGAAAAATTTGATATTTTATGTACAGTATGTAATATATATTTGGTGAAATTTGATATTTTATGTACAGTATATAATATATATTTGGTGTAATTTGATATTTTCTGTACAGTATATAATATATATTTGGTGAAATTTGATATTTTGTGAAGAGTATATAATATATATTGGGTGTACATTGATATTTTATGTACAGTATATAATGTATATTTGGTGAAATTTGATATTTTAAGTGCAGTAAATAATATATATTTCGTGAAATTTGATATTTTATGTACAGTACGCAACATATATTTGGTGAAATTTGCTATTTTATGTACACTATAAAATAAATATTTGGTGAAATTTCATATTTTATGTACAATGTATATCTTTGGTGAAATTTGATATTCTATGTACAGTATATAATATATATTTGTTGAAATTTGGTATTTTATGTACAGTATATAATAAACATTTGGTGAAATTTGCTATTTTATGTACAATATATAATATATAGTTGATGTACTTTGACGTTGTATGTACAGTATATAATATATATTTGGTGAACTTTCATATTTTATGTACAGTATATAAAATATATATAGTGAAATTTGATATTTTATGTACAGTATTTAATACATATTTGGAAAAATTTGATATTTCATGTACAGTATGTAATATATATTTGGTGAAATTTGATATTTTATGTACAGTATATAATATATATTTGGTGAAATTTGATATTTTGTGAAGAGTATATAATATATATTTGGTGTAATTTGATATTTTCTGTACAGTATATAATATATATTTGGTGTACTTTGATATTTTGTGAAGAGTATGTAATATATATTGGGTGTACTTTGATATTTTATGTACAGTATATAATATATATTTGGTGAAATTTGATACTTTAAGTGCAGTATATAATATATATTTGGTGAAATTTGATATTTTATGTACAGTAAGCAACATATATTTGGTGAAATTTGCTATTTTATGTACACTATATAATAAATATTTGGTGAAATTTCATATTTTATGTACAATGTATAATATATCTTTGGTGAAATTTGATATTCTATGTACAGTATATAATATATATTTGTTGAAATTTGGTATTTTATGTACAGTATATAATAAACATTTGGTGAAATTTGCTATTTTGTGTACAATATATAATATATAGTTGGTGTACTTTGACCTTATATGTACAGTATATAATATATATTTGGTGAACTTTCATATTTTATGTACAGTATATAACATATATTAAGTGAAATTTGATATTTTATGTACAGTATTTAATACATATTTGGAAAAATTTGATATTTTATGTACAGTATGTAATATATATTTGGTGTAATTTGATATTTTATGTACAGTATATAATATATATTTGGTGTAATTTGATACTTTCTGTACAGTATATAATATATATTTGGTGTACTTTGATATTTTGTGAAGAGTATATAATATATATTGGGTGTACATTGATATTTTATGTACAGTATATAATGTATATTTGGTGAAATTTGATATTTTAAGTGCAGTATATAATATATATTTCGTGAAATTTGATATTTTATGTACAGTACGCAACATATATTTGGTGAAATTTGCTATTTTATTTACACTATAAAATAAATATTTGGTGAAATTTCACATTTTATGTACAATGTATATCTTTGGTGAAATTTGATATTCTATGTACAGTATATAATATATGTTTGTTGAAATTTGGTATTTTATGTACAGTATATAATAAACATTTGGTGAAATTTGCTATTTTATGTACAATATATAATATATAGTTGGTGTACTTTGACCTTATATGTACAGTATATAATATATATTCGGCGAACTTTCATATTTTATGTACAGTATATAACATATATTTAGTGAAATTTGATATTTTATGTGCAGTATTTAATACATATTTGGAAAAATTTGATATTTTATGTACTGTATGTAATATATATTTGGTGTAATTTGATATTTTATGTACAGTATATAATATATATTTGGTGTAATTTGATATTTTCTGTACAGTATATAATATATATTTGGTGTACTTTGATATTTTGTGAAGAGTATATAATATATATTGGGTGTACATTGATATTTTATGTACAGTATATAATGTATATATGGTGAAATTTGATATTTTAATTGCAGTATATAATATATATTTCGTGAAATTTGATATTTTATGTACAGTACGCAACATATATTTGGTGAAATTTGCTATTATATTTACACTATAAAATAAATATTTGGTGAAATTTCATATTTTATGTACAATGTATATCTTTGGTGAAATTTGATATTCTATGTACAGTATATAATATATGTTTGTTGAAATTTGGTATTTTATGTACAGTATATAATAAACATTTGGTGAAATTTGCTATTTTATGTACAATATATAATATATAGTTGGTGTACTTTGACCTTATATGTACAGTATATAATATATATTTGGCGAACTTTCATATTTTATGTACAGTATATAACATATATTTAGTGAAATTTGATATTTTATGTACAGTATTTAATACATATTTGGAAAAATTTGATATATTATGTATAGTATGTAATATATATTTGGTGAAATTTGATATTTTATGTACAGTATATAATATATATTTGGTGTAATTTGATATTTTCTGAACAGTATATAATATATATTTGGTGTACTTTGATATTTTGTGAAGAGTATTTAATATATATTGGGTGTAATTTGATATTTTATGTACAATATATAATATATATGTGGTGAAATTTGATACTTTAAGTGCGGTATATAATATATATTTGGTGAAATTTGATATTTTATGTACAGTACGCAACGTATATTTGGTGAAATTTGCTATTTTATGTACACTGTATAATAAATATTTGGTGAAATTTCATATTTTATGTACAATGTATAATATATCTTTGGTGAAATTTGATATTCTATGTACAGTATATAATATATATTTGTTGAAATTTGGTATTTTATGTACAGTATATAGTAAAGACTTGGTGAAATTTGCTATTTTCTGAACAGTATATAATATATAGTTGGTGTACTTTGACCTTATATATACAGTATATAATATATATTTGGCGAACTTTCATATTTTATGTACAGTATATAACATATATTTAGTGAAATTTGATATTTTATGTACAGTATATAATACATATTTGAAAAAATTTGATATTTTATGTACAGTATGTAATATATATTTGGTGAAATTTGATATTTTATGTACAGTATATAATATATATTTGGTGTAATTTGATATTTTCTGTACAGTATATAATATATATTTGGTGTACTTTGATATTTTGTGAAGAGTATATAATATATATTGGGTGTACATTATATTTTATGTACAGTATATAATATATATTTGTTGAAATTTGATATTTTAAGTGCAGTACATAATATATATTTCGTGAAATTTGATAATTTACGTACAGTACGCAACAGATATTTGGTGAAATTTGCAATTTTATGGACACTATATAATAAATATTTGGTGAAATTTCATATTTTATGTTCAATGTATAATATATCTTTGGTGAAATTTGATATTCTATGTACAGTATATAATATATATTTGTTGAAATTTGGTATTTTATGTACAGTATATAATAAACATTTAGTGAAATTTGCTATTTTATGTACAGTATATAGTATATAGTTGGTGTACTTTCACATTATATGTACAGTATATAATATATAGTTGGTGTACTTTGACCTTATATGTACAGTATATAATATATATTTGGCGAACTTTCATATTTTATGTACAGTATATAACATATATTTAGTGAAATTTGATATTTTATGTACAGTATTTAATACATATTTGGAAATATTTGATATTTCATGTACAGTAGGTAATATATATTTGGTGAAATTTGATATATTATGTACAGTATATAATATATATTTTGTGTAATTTGATATTTTGTGAAGAGTATATAATATATATTGGGTGTACATTGATATTTTATGTACAGAATATAATATATATTTGGTGAAATTTGATATTTTAAGTGCAGTATATAATATATATTTGGTGAAGTTTGATATTTTATGTACAGTACGCAACATATATTTGGTGAAATTTGCTATTTTATGTACAGTATATAGTATATAGTTGGTGTACTTTCACATTATATGTACAGTATATAATATATATTTGGTAAACTTTCATATTTTATGTACAGTATATAACATATATTTAGTGAAATTTGATATTTTATGTACAGTATATAATACATATTTGAAAAAATTTGTTATTTTATGTACAGTATGTAATATGTATTTGGTGAAATTTGATATTTTATGTACAGTATATAATATATATTTGGTGTAATTTGCTATATTCTGTACTGTATACAATATATATTTGGTGTACTTTGATATTTTGTGAAGAGTATATAATATATATTGGGTGTACATTGATATTTTATGTACAGTATATAATATATATTTGGTGAAATTTGATATTTTAAGTGCAGTATATAATATATATTTGGTGAAATTTGATATTTTATGTACAGTAAGCAACATATATTTGGTGAAATTTGCTATTTTATGTACACTGTATAATAAATATTTGGTGAAATTTTATATTTTATGTACAATGTATAATATATCTTTGGTGAAATTTGATATTCTATGTACAGTATATAATATATATTTGTTGAAATATGGTATTTTATGTCCAGTATATAATAAACATTTGGTGAAATTTGCTATTTTATGTACAATGTATAATATATAGTTGGTGTATTTGACGTTATATGTACAGTATATAATATATATTTGGCGAGCTTTCATATTTTATGTACAGTATATAACATACATTTAGTGAAATTTGATATTTTATGTACAGTATTTAATACATATTTGGAAAAATTTGATATTTTATTTACAGTATGTAATATATATTTGGTGAAATTTGATATTTTATGTACAGTATATAATATATATTTGGTGTAATTTGATATTTTCTGTACAGTATATAATATATATTTGGTGTACTTTGATATTTTGTTAAGAGTATATAATATATATTGGGTGTACATTATATTTTATGTACAGTATATAGTATATATTTGGTGAAATTTGATATTTTAAGTGCAGTATATAATATATATTTGGTGAAATTTGATATTTTATGTAGAGTACGCAACATATATTTGGTGAAATTTGCAATTTTATGTACACTATATAATAAATATTTGGTGAAATTTCATATTTTATGTACAATGTGTAATATATCTTTGGTGAAATTTGATATTCTATGTACAGTATATAATATATATTTGTTGAAATTTGGTATTTTATGTACAGTATATAGTAAACACTTGGTGAAATTTGCTATTTTATGTACAGTATATAATATATAGTTGGTGTACTTTGACCTTATATGTACAGTATATAATATATATTTGGCGAACTTTCATATTTTATGTACAGTATATAACATATATTTAGTGAAATTTGATATTTTATGTACAGTATACAATACATATTTGGAAAAATTTGATATTTTATGTACAGTATGTAATATATATTTGGTGAAATTTGATATTTTATGTACAGTATATAATATATATTTGTTGTAATTTGATATTTTCTGTACAGTATATAATATATATTTGGTGTACTTTGATATTTTGTGAAGAGTATATAATATATATTGGGTGTACATTATATTTTATGTACAGTATATAATATATATTTGTTGAAATTTGATATTTTAAGTGCAGTATATAATATATATTTCGTGAAATTTGATAATTTACGTACAGTACGCAACAGATATTTGGTGAAATTTGCTATTTCATGTACACTATATAATAAATATTTGGTGAAATTTCATATTTTATGTACAATGTATACTATATCTTTGGTGAAATTTGATATTCTATGTACGGTATATAATATATATTAGTTGAAATTTGGTATTTTATGTAGAGTATATTAAACGTTTGTTGAAATTTGCTATTTTATGTACAGTATATAGTATATAGTTGGTGTACTTTCACATTATATGTACAGTATATAATATATATTTGGTAAACTTTCATATTTTTTGTACAGTATATAACATATACTTAGTGAAATTTGATATTTTATGTACAGTATATAATACATATTTGAAAAAATTTGATATTTTATGTACAGTATGTAATATGAATTTGGTGAAATTTGATATTTTATGTACAGTATATAATATATATTTGGTGTAATTTGATATATTCTGTACAGTATATAATATATATTTGGTGTACTTTGATATTTTGTGAAGAGTATATATTATATATTGGGTGTACATTGATATTTTATGTACAGTATATCATATATATTTGGTGAAATTTGATATTTTAAGTGCAGTATATAATATATATTTGGTGAAATTTGATATTTTATGTACAGTAAGCAACATATATTTGGTGAAATTTGCTATTTTATGTACACAGTATAATAAATATTTGGTGAAATTTTATATTTTATGTACAATGTATAATATATCTTTGGTGAAATTTGATATTCTATGTACAGTATATAATATATATTTGTAGAAATATGGTATTTTATGTCCAGTATATAATAAACATTTGGTGAAATTTGCTATTTTATGTACAATATATAATATATAGTTGGTGTACTTTGACCTTATATGTACAGTATATAATATATATTTGGCGAACTTTCATATTTTATGGACAGTATATAACATATATTTAGTGAAATTTGATATTTTATGTACAGTATTTAATACATATTTGTAAAAATTTGATATTTTATTTACAGTATGTAATATATATTTGGTGAAATTTGATATTTTATGTACAGTATAAAATATATATTTGGTGTAATTTGATATTTTCTGTACAGTATATAATATATATTTGGTGTACTTTGATATTTTGTGAAGAGTATATAATATATATTGGGTGTACATTATATTTTATGTACAGTATATAATATATATTTGGTGAAATTTGATATTTTAAGTGCAGTATATAATATATATTTCGTGAAATTTGATAATTTATGTACAGTACGCAACAGATATTTGGTGAAATTTGCTATTTCATGTACACTATATAATAAATATTTGGTAAAATTTCATATTTTATGTACAATGTATAATATATCTTTGGTGTAATTTGATATTCTATGTACAGTATATAATATATATTTGTTGAAATTTGGTATTTTATGTACAGTATATAATAAACATTTGGTGAAATTTGCTATTTTATGTACAGTGTATAATATATAGTTGGTGTACTTTGACCTTATATGTACAGTATATAATATATATTTGGCGAACTTTCATATTTTATGTACAGTATATAACATATATTTAGTGAAAGTTGATATTTTATGTACAGTATTTAATACATATTTGGAAATATTTGATATTTCATGTACAGTAGGTAATATATATTTGGTGAAATTTGATATTTTATGTACAGTATATAATATATATTTTGTGTAATTTGATATTTTCTGTACAGTATATAATATATATTTGGTTAACTTTGATATTTTGTGAAGAGTATATAATATATATTGGGTGTACTTTGATATTTTATGTACAGAATATAATATATATTTGGTGAAATTTGATATTTTACGTGCAGTATATAATATGTATTTGGTGAAGTTTGATATTTTATGTACAGTAAGCAACATATATTTGGTGAAATTTGCTATTTTATGTACACTATATAATAAATATTTGGTGAAATTTTATATTTTATGAACAATGTATAATATATATTTGGTGAAATTTGATATTCTATGTACAGTATATAATATATATTTGTTGAAATATGGTATTTTATGTCCAGTATATAATAAACATTTGGTGAAATTTGCTATTTTATGTACAATATATAATATATAGTTGGTGTACTTTGACCTTATATGTACAGTACATAATATATATTTGGCGAACTTTCATATTTTATGTACAGTATATAACATATATTTAGTGAAATTTGATATTTTATGTACAGTATATAATATATATTTGGTGTAATTTGATATATTCTGTACAGTATATAATATATATTTGGTGTACTTTGATATTTTGTGAAGAGTATATAATATATATTGGGTGTACATTGATATTTTATGTACAGTATATAATATATATTTGGTGAAATTTGATATTTTAAGTGCAGTATAGAATATATATTTGGTGAAATTTGATATTTTATGTACAGTAAGCAACATATATTTGGTGAAATTTGCTATTTTATGTACACTATATAATAAATATTTGGTGAAATTTTATATTTTATGTACAATGTATAATATATCTTTGGTGAAATTTGATATTCTATGTACAGTATATAATATATATTTGTTGAAATATGGTATTTTATGTCCAGTATATAATAAACATTTGGTGAAATTTGCTATTTTATGTACAATATAAAATATATAGTTGGTGTACTTTGACCTTATATGTACAGTATATAATATATGTTTTGCGAACTTTCATATTTTATGTACAGTATATAACATATATTTAGTGAAATTTGATATTTTATGTACAGTATTTAATACATATTTGGAAATAATTGATATTTCATGTACAGAAGGTAATATATATTTGGTGAAATTTGATATTTTATGAACAGTATATAATATATATTTTGTGTAATTTGATATTTTGTGAAGAGTATATAATATATATTGGGTGTGCATTGATATTTTATGTACAGAATATAATATATATTTGGTGAAATTTGATATTTTAAGTGCAGCATATAATATATCTTTGGTGAAGTTTGATATTTTATGTACAGTAAGCAGCATATATTTGGTGAAATTTGCTATTTTATGTACACTATATAATAAAGACTTGGTGAAATTTCATATTTTATGTACAATGTATAATATATCTTTGGTGAAATTTGATATTCTATGTACAGTATGTAATATATATTTGTTGAAATTTGGTATTTTATGTACAGTATATAATAAACATTTGGTGAAATTTGCTATTTTATGTACAGTATATAGTATATAGTTGGTGTACTTTCACATTATATGTACAGTATATAATATATATTTGGTAAACTTTCATATTTTATGTACAGTATATAACATATATTTAGTGAAATTTGATATTTTATGTACAGTATATAATACATATTTGAAAAAATTTGATATTTTATGTACAGTATGTAATATATATTTGGTGAAATTTGATATTTTATGTACAGTATATAATATATATTTGGTGTAATTTGATATATTCTGTACAGTATATAATATATATTTGGTGTACTTTGATATTTTGTGAAGAGTATATAATATATATTGGGTGTACATTGATATTTTATGTACAGTATATAATATATATTTGGTGAAATTTGATATTTTAAGTGCAGTATATAATATATATTTGGTGAAATTTGATATTTTATGTACAGTAAGCAACATATATTTGGTGAAATTTGCTATTTTATGTACACTATATAATAAATATTTGGTGAAATTTTATATTTTATGTAAAATGTATAATATATCTTTGGTGAAATTTGATATTCTATGTACAGTATATAATATATATTTGTTGAAATATGGTATTTTATGTCCAGTATATAATAAACATTTGGTGAAATTTGCTATTTTATGTACAATATATAATATATAGTTGGTGTACTTTGACGTTATATGTACAGTATATAATATATACTTGGCGAACTTTCATATTTTATGTACAGTATATAACATATATTTAGTGAAATTTGATATTTTATGCACAGTATTTAATACATATTTGGAAAAATTTGATATTTTAATTACAGTATGTAATATATATTTGGTGAAATTTGATATTTTATGTACAGTATATAATATATATTTGGTGTAATTTGATATTTTCTGTACAGTATATAATATATATTTGGTGT
Organism: Gorilla gorilla gorilla; assembly: GCF_029281585.2. Taxonomy (NCBI): domain Eukaryota; kingdom Metazoa; phylum Chordata; class Mammalia; order Primates; family Hominidae; genus Gorilla; species Gorilla gorilla. The sequence continues at coordinate 7,516,441 of NC_073246.2, forward strand.
ACTTTGATATTTTGTGAAGAGTATATAATATATATTGGGTGTACATTATATTTTATGTACAGTATATAATATATATTTGGTGAAATTTGATATTTTAAGTACAGTATATAATATATATTTCGCGAAATTTGATATTTTATGTACAGTACGCAACAGATATTTGGTGAAATTTGCTATTTCATGTACACTATATAATAAATATTTGGTGAAATTTCATATTTTATGTACAATGTATACTATATCTTTGGTGAAATTTGATATTCTATGTACAGTATATAATATATATTTGTTGAAATTTGGTATTTTATGTAGAGTATATAATAAATATTTGGTGAAATTTGCTATTTTATGTACAGTATACAGTATATAGTTGTTGTACTTTCACATTATATGTACAGTATATAATATATATTTGCTGAACTTTCATATTTTATGTACAGTATATAACATATATTTAGTGAAATTTGATATTTTATATACAGTATTTAATACATATTTGGAAAAATTTGATATTTTATGTACAGTATGTAATATATATTTGGTGAAATTTGATATTTTATGTACAGTATATAATACATATTTGGTGTAATTTGATATTTTCTGTACTGTATATAATATATATTTGGTGTACTTTGATATTTTGTGAAGAGTATATAATATATATTGGGTGTACATTGATATTTTATGTACAGTATATAATATTTATTTGGTGAAATTTGATATTTTAAGTGCAGTATATAATATATATTTGGTGAAATTTGATATTTTATGTACATTACGCAATATATATTTTGTGAAATTTGCAATTTTACGTACACTATATAATAAATATTTGGTGAAATTTCATATTTTATGTACAATGTATAATATATCTTTTGTGTAATTTGATATTCTATGTACAGTATAAAATATGTATTTGTTGAAATTTGGTATTTTATGTACAGTATATAATAAACATTTGGTGAAATTTGCTATTTTATGTACAGTATATAATATATAGTTGGTGTACTTTGACCTTATATGTACAGTATATAATATATATTTGGCGAACTTTCATATTTTATGTACAGTATATAACATATATTTAGTGAAATTTGATATTTTATGTACAGTATTTAATACATATTTGGAAATATTTGATATTTCATGTACAGTAGGTAATATATGTTTGGTGAAATTTGATATTTTATGTACAGTATATAATATATATTTTGTGTAATTTGATATTTTCTGTACAGTATATAATATATATTTGGTGAACTTTGATATTTTGTGAAGAGTATATAATATATATTGGGTGTACTTTGATATTTTATGTACAGAATATAATATATATTTGGTGAATTTTGATATTTTAAGTGCAGTATATAATATATATTTGGTGAAGTTTGATATTTTATGTACAGTACGCAACATATATTTTGTGAAATTTGCTATTTTATGTACACTATATAATAAATATTTGGTGAAATTTCATATTTTATGTACAATGTATAATATATCTTTGGTGAAATTTGATATTCTATGTACAGTATATAATATATATTTGTTGAAATATGGTATTTTATGTCCAGTATATAATAAACATTTGGTGAAATTTGCTATTTTATGTACAATATATAATATATAGTTGGTGTACTTTGACCTTATATGTACAGTACATAATATATATTTGGCGAACTTTCATTTTTTATGTACAGTATATAACATATATTTAGTGAAATTTGATATTTTATGTACAGTATATAATATATATTTGGTGTAATTTGATATATTCTGTACAGTATATTATATATATTTGGTGTACTTTGATATTTTGTGAAGAGTATATAATATATATTGTGTGTACACTGATATTTTATGAACAGTATATAATATATATTTGGTGAAATTTGATATTTTAAGTGCAGTATATAATATATATTTGGGGAAATTTGATATTTTATGTACAGTAAGCAACATATATTTGGTGAAATTTGCTATTTTATGTACACTATATAATAAATATTTGGTGAAATTTTATATTTTATGTACAATGTATAATATATCTTTGGTGAAATTTGATATTCTATGTACAGTATATAATATATATTTGTTGAAATATGGTATTTTATGTCCAGTATATAATAAACATTTGGTGAAATTTGCTATTTTATGTACAATATAAAATATATAGTTGGTGTACTTTGACCTTATATGTACAGTATATAATATATGTTTTGCGAACTTTCATATTTTATGTACAGTATATAACATATATTTAGTGAAATTTGATATTTTATGTACAGTATTTAATACATATTTGGAAATATTTGATATTTCATGTACAGAAGGTAATATATATTTGGTGAAATTTGATATTTTATGAACAGTATATAATATATATTTTGTGTAATTTGATATTTTGTGAAGAGTATATAATATATATTGGGTGTGCATTGATATTTTATGTACAGAATATAATATATATTTGGTGAAATTTGATATTTTAAGTGCAGCATATAATATATCTTTGGTGAAGTTTGATATTTTATGTACAGTAAGCAGCATATATTTGGTGAAATTTGCTATTTTATGTACACTATATAATAAAGACTTGGTGAAATTTCATATTTTATGTACAATGTATAATATATCTTTGGTGAAATTTGATATTCTATGTACAGTATGTAATATATATTTGTTGAAATTTGGTATTTTATGTACAGTATATAATAAACATTTGGTGAAATTTGCTATTTTATGTACAGTATATAGTATATAGTTGGTGTACTTTCACATTATATGTACAGTATATAATATATATTTGGTAAACTTTCATATTTTATGTACAGTATATAACATATATTTAGTGAAATTTGATATTTTATGTACAGTATATAATACATATTTGAAAAAATTTGATATTTTATGTACAGTATGTAATATATATTTGGTGAAATTTGATATTTTATGTACAGTATATAATATATATTTGGTGTAATTTGATATATTCTGTACAGTATATAATATATATTTGGTGTACTTTGGTATTTTGTGAAGAGTATATAATATATATTGGGTGTACATTGATATTTTATGTACAGTATATAATATATATTTGGTGAAATTTGATATTTTAAGTGCAGTATATAATATATATTTGGTGAAATTTGATATTTTATGTACAGTAAGCAACATATATTTGGTGAAATTTGCTATTTTATGTACACTATATAATAAATATTTGGTGAAATTTTATATTTTATGTACAATGTATAATATATCTTTGGTGAAATTTGATATTCTATGTACAGTATATAATATATATTTGTTGAAATATGGTATTTTATGTCCAGTATATAATAAACATTTGGTGAAATTTGCTATTTTATGTACAATATATAATATATAGTTGGTGTACTTTGACGTTATATGTACAGTATATAATATATATTTGGCGAACTTTCATATTTTATGTACAGTATATAACATATATTTAGTGAAATTTGATATTTTATGTACAGTATTTAATACATATTTGGAAAAATTTGATATTTTAATTACAGTATGTAATATATATTTGGTGAAATTTGATATTTTATGTACAGTATATAATATATATTTGGGGTAATTTGATATTTTCTGTACAGTATATAATATATATTTGGTGTACTTTGATATTTTGTGAAGAGTATATAATATATATTGGGTGTACATTATATTTTATGTACAGTATATAATATATATTTGGTGAAATTTGATATTTTAAGTACAGTATATAATATATATTTCGCGAAATTTGATATTTTATGTACAGTACGCAACAGATATTTGGTGAAATTTGCTATTTCATGTACACTATATAATAAATATTTGGTGAAATTTCATATTTTATGTACAATGTTTACTATATCTTTGGTGAAATTTGATATTCTATGTACAGTATATAATATATATTTGTTGAAATTTGGTATTTTATGTAGAGTATATAATAAATATTTGGTGAAATTTGCTATTTTATGTACAGTATACAGTATATAGTTGTTGTACTTTCACATTATATGTACAGTATATAATATATATTTGCTGAACTTTCATATTTTATGTACAGTATATAACATATATTTAGTGAAATTTGATATTTTATGTACAGTATTTAATACATATTTGGAAAAATTTGATATTTTATGTACAGTATGTAATATATATTTGGTGAAATTTGATATTTTATGTACAGTATATAATACATATTTGGTGTAATTTGATATTTTCTGTACTGTATATAATATATATTTGGTGTACTTTGATATTTTGTGAAGAGTATATAATATATATTGGGTGTACATTGATATTTTATGTACAGTATATAATATTTATTTGGTGAAATTTGATATTTTAAGTGCAGTATATAATATATATTTGGTGAAATTTGATATTTTATGTACATTACGCAATATATATTTTGTGAAATTTGCAATTTTACGTACACTATATAATAAATATTTGGTGAAATTTCATATTTTATGTACAATGTATAATATATCTTTTGTGTAATTTGATATTCTATGTACAGTATAAAATAAGTATTTGTTGAAATTTGGTATTTTATGTACAGTATATAATAAACATTTGGTGAAATTTGCTATTTTATGTACAGTATATAATATATAGTTGGTGTACTTTGACCTTATATGTACAGTATATAATATATATTTGGCGAACTTTCATATTTTATGTACAGTATATAACATATATTTAGTGAAATTTGATATTTTATGTACAGTATTTAATACATATTTGGAAATATTTGATATTTCATGTACAGTAGGTAATATATGTTTGGTGAAATTTGATATTTTATGTACAGTATATAATATATATTTTGTGTAATTTGATATTTTCTGTACAGTATATAATATATATTTGGTGAACTTTGATATTTTGTGAAGAGTATATAATATATATTGGGTGTACTTTGATATTTTATGTACAGAATATAATATATATTTGGTGAATTTTGATATTTTAAGTGCAGTATATAATATATATTTGGTGAAGTTTGATATTTTATGTACAGTAAGCAACATATATTTGGTGAAATTTGCTATTTTATGTACACTATATAATAAATATTTGGTGAAATTTTATATTTTATGAACAATGTATAATATATCTTTGGTGAAATTTGATATTCTATGTACAGTATATAATATATATTTGTTGAAATATGGTATTTTATGTCCAGTATATAATAAACATTTGGTGAAATTTGCTATTTTATGTACAATATATAATATATAGTTGGTGTACTTTGACCTTATATGTACAGTACATAATATATATTTGGCGAACTTTCATATTTTATGTACAGTATATAAAATATATTTAGTGAAATTTGATATTTTATGTACAGTATATAATATATATTTGGTGTAATTTGATATATTCTGTACAGTATATAATATATATTTGGTGTACTTTGATATTTTGTGAAGAGTATATAATATATATTGGGTGTACATTGATATTTTATGTACAGTATATAATATATATTTGGTGAAATTTGGTATTTTAAGTGCAGTATAGAATATATATTTGGTGAAATTTGATATTTTATGTACAGTAAGCAACATATATTTGGTGAAATTTGCTATTTTATGTACACTATATAATAAATATTTGGTGAAATTTTATATTTTATGTACAATGTATAATATATCTTTGGTGAAATTTGATATTCTATGTACAGTATATAATATATATTTGTTGAAATATGGTATTTTATGTCCAGTATATAATAAACATTTGGGGAAATTTGCTATTTTATGTACAATATAAAATATATAGTTGGTGTACTTTGACCTTATATGTACAGTATATAATATATGTTTTGCGAACTTTCATATTTTATGTACAGTATATAACATATGTTTAGTGAAATTTGATATTTTATGTACAGTATTTAATATATTTGGAAATATTTGATATTACATGTACAGTAGGTAATATATATTTGGTGAAATTTGATATTTTATGAACAGTATATAATATATATTTTGTGTAATTTGATATTTTGTGAAGAGTATATAATATATATTGGGTGTGCATTGATATTTTATGTACAGAATATAATATATATTTGGTGAAATTTGATATTTTAAGTGCAGCATATAATATATCTTTGGTGAAGTTTGATATTTTATGTACAGTACGCAACATATATTTTGTGAAATTTGCTATTTTATGTACACTATATAATAAAGACTTGGTGAAATTTCATATTTTATGTACAATGTATAATATATCTTTGGTGAAATTTGATATTCTATGTACAGTATATAATATATATTTGTTGAAATTTGCTATTTTATGTACAGTATATAATAAACATTTGGTGAAATTTGCTATTTTATGTACAGTATATAGTATATAGTTGGTGTACTTTCACATTATATGTACAGTATATAATATATATTTGGTAAACTTTCATATTTTATGTACAGTATATAACATATATTTAGTGAAATTTGATATTTTATGTACAGTATATAATACATATTTGAAAAAATTTGATATTTTATGTACAGTATGTAATATTTATTTGGTGAAATTTGATATTTTATGTACAGTTTTAATATATATTTGGTGTAATTTGATATACTCTGTACAGTATATAATATATATTTGGTGTACTTTGATATTTTGTGAAGAGTATATAATATATATTGGGTGTACATTGATATTTTATGTAAGGTATATAATATATATTTGGTGAAATTTGATATTTTAAGTGCAGTATATAATATATATTTGGTGAAATTTGATATTTTATGTACAGTAAGCAACATATATTTGGTGTAATTTGCTATTTATTGTACACGATATAATAAATGTTTGGTGAAATTTCATATTTTATGTACAATGTATAATATATCTTTGGTGAAATTTGATATTCTATGTACAGTATATAATATATATTTGTAGAAATATGGTATTTTATGTCCAGTATATAATAAACATTTGGTGAAATTTGCTATTTTATGTACAATATATAATATATAGTTGGTGTACTTTGACCTTATATGTACAGTATATAATATATATTTGGCGAACTTTCATATTTTATGGACAGTATATAACATATATTTAGTGAAATTTGATATTTTATGTACAGTATTTAATACATATTTGTAAAAATTTGATATTTTATTTACAGTATGTAATATATATTTGGTGAAATTTGATATTTTATGTACAGTATAAAATATATATTTGGTGTAATTTGATATTTTCTGTACAGTATATAATATATATTTGGTGTACTTTGATATTTTGTGAAGAGTATATAATATATATTGGGTGTACATTATATTTTATGTACAGTATATAATATATATTTGGTGAAATTTGATATTTTAAGTGCAGTATATAATATATATTTCGTGAAATTTGATAATTTATGTACAGTACGCAACAGATATTTGGTGAAATTTGCTATTTCATGTACACTATATAATAAATATTTGGTAAAATTTCATATTTTATGTACAATGTATACTATATCTTTGGTGAAATTTGATATTCTATGTACAGTATATAATATATATTTGTTGAAATTTGGTATTTTATGTAGAGTATATAATAAACATTTGGTGAAATTTGCTATTTTATGTACAGTATATAGTATATAGTTGGTGTACTTTCACATTATATGTACAGTATATAATATATATTTGGAGAACTTTCATATTTTATGTACAGTATATAACATATATTTAGTGAAATTTGATATTTTATGTACAGTATATAATACATATTTGGAAAAATTTGATATTTTATGTACAGTATGTAATATATATTTGGTGAAATTTGATATTTTATGTACAGTATATAATACATATTTGGTGTAATTTGATATTTTCTGTACTGTATATAATATATATTTGGTGTACTTTGATATTTTGTGAAGAGTATATAATATATATTGGGTGTACATTGATATTTTATGTAGAGTATATAATATTTATTTGGTGAAATTTGATATTGTAAGTGCAGTATATAATATATATTTGGTGAAATTTGATGTTTTATGCACATTACGCAACATATATTTTGTGAAATTTGCTATTTTATGTACACTATATAATAAATATTTGGTGAAATTTCATATTTTATGTACAATGTATAATATATCTTTGGTGTAATTTGATATTCTATGTACAGTATATAATATATATTTGTTGAAATTTGGTATTTTATGTACAGTATATAATAAACATTTGGTGAAATTTGCTATTTTATGTACAGTGTATAATATATAGTTGGTGTACTTTGACCTTATATGTTCAGTATATAATATATATTTGGCGAACTTTCATATTTTATGTACAGTATATAACATATATTTAGTGAAAGTTGATAATTTATGTACAGTATTTAATACATATTTGGAAATATTTGATATTTCATGTACAGTAGGTAATATATATTTGGTGAAATTTGATATTTTATGTACAGTATATAATATATATTTTGTGTAATTTGATATTTTCTGTACAGTATATAATATATATTTGGTTAACTTTGATATTTTGTGAAGAGTATATAATATATATTGGGTGTACTTTGATATTTTATGTACAGAATATAATATATATTTGGTGAAATTTGATATTTTAAGTGCAGTATATAATATGTATTTGGTGAAGTTTGATATTTTATGTACAGTAAGCAACATATATTTGGTGAAATTTGCTATTTTATGTACACTATATAATAAATATTTGGTGAAATTTTATATTTTATGAACTATGTATAATATATATTTGGTGAAATTTGATATTCTATGTACAGTATATAATATATATTTGTTGAAATATGGTATTTTATGTCCAGTATATAATAAACATTTGGTGAAATTTGCTATTTTATGTACAATATATAATATATAGTTGGTGTACTTTGACCTTATATGTACAGTACATAATATATATTTGGCGAACTTTCATATTTTATGTACAGTATATAAAATATATTTAGTGAAATTTGATATTTTATGTACAGTATATAATATATATTTGGTGTAATTTGATATATTCTGTACAGTATATAATATATATTTGGTGTACTTTGATATTTTGTGAAGAGTATATAATATATATTGGGTGTACATTGATATTTTATGTACAGTATATAATATATATTTGGTGAAATTTGATATTTTAAGTGCAGTATATAATATATATTTGGTGAAATTTGATATTTTATGTACAGTAAGCAACATATATTTGGTGAAATTTGCTATTTTATGTACACTATATAATAAATATTTGGTGAAATTTTATATTTTATGTACAATGTATAATATATCTTTGGTGAAATTTGATATTCTATGTACAGTATATAATATATATTTGTTGAAATATGGTATTTTATTTCCAGTATATAATAAACATTTGGTGAAATTTGCTATTTTATGTACAATATAAAATATATAGTTGGTGTACTTTGACCTTATATGTACAGTATATAATATATGTTTTGCGAACTTTCATATTTTATGTACAGTATATAACATATATTTAGTGAAATTTGATATTTTATGTACAGTATTTAATACATATTTGGAAATATTTGATATTTCATGTACAGAAGGTAATATATATTTGGTGAAATTTGATATTTTATGAACAGTATATAATATATATTTTGTGTAATTTGATATTTTGTAAAGAGTATATAATATATATTGGGTGTGCATTGATATTTTATGTACAGAATATAATATATATTTGGTGAAATTTGATATTTTAAGTGCAGCATATAATATATCTTTGGTGAAGTTTGATATTTTATGTACAGTACGCAACATATATTTGGTGAAATTTGCTATTTTATGTACACTATATAATAAAGACTTGGTGAAATTTCATATTTTATGTACAATGTATAATATATCTTTGGTGAAATTTGATATTCTATGTACAGTATGTAATATATATTTGTTGAAATTTGGTATTTTATGTACAGTATATAATAAACATTTGGTGAAATTTGCTATTTTATGTACAGTATATAGTATATAGTTGGTGTACTTTCACATTATATGTACAGTATATAATATATATTTGGTAAACTTTCATATATTATATACAGTATATATCATATATTTAGTGAAATTTGATATTTTATGTACAGTATATAATACATATTTGAAAAAATTTGATATTTTATGTACAGTATGTAATATATATTTGGTGAAATTTGATATTTTATGTACAGTATATAATATATATTTGGTGTAATTTGATATATTCTGTACAGTATATAATATATATTTGGTGTACTTTGATATTTTGTGAAGAGTATATAATATATATTGGGTGTACATTGATATTTTATGTACAGTATATAATATATATTTGGTGAAATTTGATATTTTAAGTGCAGTATATAATATATATTTGGTGAAATTTGATATTTTATGTACAGTAAGCAACATATATTTGGTGAAATTTGCTATTTTATGTACACTATATAATAAATATTTGGTGAAATTTTATATTTTATGTACAATGTATAATATATCTTTGGTGAAATTTGATATTCTATGTACAGTATATAATATATATTTGTTGAAATATGGTATTTTATGTCCAGTATATAATAAACATTTGGTGAAATTTGCTATTTTATGTACAATATATAATATATTGTTGGTGTACTTTGACGTTATATGTACAGTATATAATATATATTTGGCGAACTTTCATATTTTATGTACAGTATATAACATATATTTAGTGAAATTTGATATTTTATGTACAGTATTTAATACATATTTGGAAAAATTTGATATTTTAATTACAGTATGTAATATATATTTGGTGAAATTTGATATTTTATGTACAGTATATAATATATATTTGGTGTAATTTGATATTTTCTGTACAGTATATAATATATATTTGGTGTACTTTGATATTTTGTGAAGAGTATATAATATATATTGGGTGTACATTATATTTTATGTACAGTATATAATATATATTTGGTGAAATTTGATATTTTAAGTACAGTATATAATATATATTTCGCGAAATTTGATATTTTATGTACAGTACGCAACAGATATTTGGTGAAATTTGCTATTTCATGTACACTATATAATAAATATTTGGTGAAATTTCATATTTTATGTACAATGTATACTATATCTTTGGTGAAATTTGATATTCTATGTACAGTATATAATATATATTTGTTGAAATTTGGTATTTTATGTAGAGTATATAATAAATATTTGGTGAAATTTGCTATTTTATGTACAGTATACAGTATATAGTTGTTGTACTTTCACATTATATGTACAGTATATAATATATATTTGCTGAACTTTCATATTTTATGTACAGTATATAACATATATTTAGTGAAATTTGATATTTTATGTACAGTATTTAATACATATTTGGAAAAATTTGATATTTTATGTACAGTATGTAATATATATTTGGTGAAATTTGATATTTTATGTACAGTATATAATACATATTTGGTGTAATTTGATATTTTCTGTACTGTATATAATATATATTTGGTGTACTTTGATATTTTGTGAAGAGTATATAATATATATTGGGTGTACATTGATATTTTATGTACAGTATATAATATTTATTTGGTGAAATTTGATATATTAAGTGCAGTATATAATATATATTTGGTGAAATTTGATATTTTATGTACATTACGCAATATATATTTTGTGAAATTTGCAATTTTACGTACACTATATAATAAATATTTGGTGAAATTTCATATTTTATGTACAATGTATAATATATCTTTTGTGTAATTTGATATTCTATGTACAGTATAAAATATGTATTTGTTGAAATTTGGTATTTTATGTACAGTATATAATAAACATTTGGTGAAATTTGCTATTTTATGTACAGTATATAATATATAGTTGGTGTACTTTGACCTTATATGTACAGTATATAATATATATTTGGCGAACCTTCATAGTTTATGTACAGTATATAACATATATTTAGTGAAATTTGATATTTTATGTACAGTATTTAATACATATTTGGAAATATTTGATATTTCATGTACAGTAGGTAATATATGTTTGGTGAAATTTGATATTTTATGTACAGTATATAATATATATTTTGTGTAATTTGATATTTTCTGTACAGTATATAATATATATTTGGTGAACTTTGATATTTTGTGAAGAGTATATAATATATATTGGGTGTACTTTGATATTTTATGTACAGAATATAATATATATTTGGTGAATTTTGATATTTTAAGTGCAGTATATAATATATATTTGGTGAAGTTTGATATTTTATGTACAGTAAGCAACATATATTTGGTGAAATTTGCTATTTTATGTACACTATATAATAAATATTTGGTGAAATTTTATATTTTATGAACAATGTATAATATATCTTTGGTGAAATTTGATATTCTATGTACAGTATATAATATATATTTGTTGAAATATGGTATTTTATGTCCAGTATATAATAAACATTTGGTGAAATTTGCTATTTTATGTACAATATATAATATATAGTTGGTGTACTTTGACCTTATATGTACAGTACATAATATATATTTGGCGAACTTTCATTTTTTATGTACAGTATATAACATATATTTAGTGAAATTTGATATTTTATGTACAGTATATAATATATATTTGGTGTAATTTGATATATTCTGTACAGTATATAATATATATTTGGTGTACTTTGATATTTTGTGAAGAGTATATAATATATATTGGGTGTACACTGATATTTTATGTACAGTATATAATATATATTTGGTGAAATTTGATATTTTAAGTGCAGTATATAATATATATTTGGGGAAATTTGATATTTTATGTACAGTAAGCAACATATATTTGGTTAAATTTGCTATTTTATGTACACTACATAATAAATATTTGGTGAAATTTTATATTTCATGTACAATGTATAATATATCTTTGGTGAAATTTGATATTCTATGTACAGTATATAATATATATTTGTTGAAATATGGTATTTTATGTCCAGTATATAATAAACAGTTGGTGAAATTTGCAATTTTATGTACAATATATAATATATAGTTGGTGTACTTTGACCTTATATGTACAGTATATAATATATATTTGGCGAACTTTCATATTTTATGTACAGTATATAACATATATTTAGTGAAATTTGATATTTTATGTACAGTATTTAATACATATTTTGAAAAATGTGATATTTCATGTACAGTATGTAATATATATTTGGTGAAATTTGATATTTTATGTACAGTATATAATATATATTTGGGGTAATTTGATATTTTCTGTACAGTATATAATATATATTTGGTGTACTTTGATATTTTGTGAAGAGTATATAATATATATTGGGTGTACATTGATATTTTATGTACAGTACATAATGTATATTTGGTGAAATTTGATATTTTAAGTGCAGTATATAATATATATTTGGTGAAATTTGATATTTTATGTACAGTACGCAACATATATGATGAAATTTGCTATTTTATGTACACTATAAAATAAATATTTGGTGAAATTTCATATTTTATGAACAATGTATATTTTGGTGAAATTTGATATTCAATGTACAGAATATAATATATATTTGTTGAAATTTGGTATTTTATGTACAGTATATAATAAACATTTGGTGAAATTTGCTATTTTATGTACAATATATAATATATAGTTGGTGTACTTTGACGTTATATGTACAGTATATAATATATATTTGGCGAACTTTCATATTTTATGTACAGTATATAACATATATATAGTGAAATTTGAAATTTTATGTACAGTATTTAATACATATTTGGAAAAATTTGATATTTCATGTACAGTATGTAATATATATTTGGTGAAATTTGATATTTTATGTACAGTATATAATATATATTTGGTGAAATTTGATATTTTGAGAAGAGTATATAATATATATTGGGTGTACATTGATATTTTATGTACAGTATATAATATATATTTGGTGAAATTTGATATTTTACGTGCAGTATATAATATATATATGGTGAAATTTGATATTTTATGTACAGTACGCAACATATATTTGGTGAAATTTGCTATTTTATGTACACTATATAATAAATATTTGGTGAAATTTTATATTTTATGTACAATGTATAATATATCTTTGGTTAAATTTGATATTCTATGTACAGTATATAATATATATTTGTTGAAATTTGGTATTTTATGTACAGTATATAATAAACATTTGGTGAAATTTGCTATTTTATGTACAGTATATAATATATATTTGGTGTACTTTGACCTTATATGTACAGTATATAATATATATTTGGCGAACTCTCATATTTTATGTACAGTATATAACATATATTTAGTGAAATTTGATATTTTATGTACAGTATATAATACATATTTGGAAAAATTTGATATTTTATGTACAGTATGTAATATATATTTGGTGAAATTTGATATTTTATGTACAGTATATAATATATATTTGGTGTTATTTGATATTTTCTGTACTGTATATAATATATATTTGGTGTACTTTGATATTTTGTGAAGAGTATATAATATATATTGGGTGTACATTGATATTTTATGTAAGGTATATAATATATATTTGTTGAAATTTGATATTTTAAGTGCTGTATATAATATATATTTGGTGAAATTTGATATTTTATGTACAGTACGCAACATATATTTGGTGTAATTTGCTATTTAATGTACACGATATAATAAATGTTTGGTGAAATTTCATATTTTACGTACAATGTCTAATATATCTTTGGTGAAATTTGATATTCTATGTACAGTATATAATATATATTTGTTGAAATTTGGTGTTTTATGAACTGTGTATAATAAACATTTGGTGAAATTTGCTATTTTATGTACAATATATAATATATAGTTGGTGTACTTTGACGTTATATGTACAGTATATAATATATATTTGGCGAACTTTCATATTTTATGTACAGTATATAACATATATATAGTGAAATTTGATATTTTATGTACAGTATTTAATACATATTTGGAAAAATTTGATATTTCATGTACAGTATGTAATATATATTTGGTGAAATTTGATATTTTCTGTACAGTATATAGTATATATTTGGTGTACTTTGATATTTTGTGAAGAGTATATAATATATATTGGGTGTACATTGATATTTTATGTGCAGTATATAATGTATATTTGGTGAAATTTGATATTTTAAGTGCAGTATATAATATATATTTCGTGAAATTTGATATTTTATGTACAGTACGCAACATATATTTGGTGAAATTTGCTATTTTATGTACACTATAAAATAAATATTTGTGAAATTTCATATTTTATGAACAATGTATATCTTTGGTGAAATTTGATATTCTATGTACAGTATATAATATATATTTGTTGAAATTTGGTATTTTATGTACAGTATATAATAAACATTTGGTGAAATTTGCTATTTTATGTACAGTATATAAAATATAGTTGGTGTACTTTGACCTTATATGTACAGTATATAATATATACTTGGCGAACTTTCATATTTTATGTACAGTATATAACATATATTTAGTGAAATTTGATATTTTATGTACAGTATTTAATACATATTTGGAAAAATGTGATATTTCATGTACAGTATGTAATATATAATTGGTGAAATTTGATATTTTATGTACAGTATATAATATATATTTGGGGTAATTTGATATTTTCTGTACAGTATATAGTATATATTTGGTGTACTTTGATATTTTGTGAAGAGTATATAATATATATTGGGTGTACATTGATATTTTATGTGCAGTATATAATGTATATTTGGTGAAATTTGATATTTTAAGTGCAGTATATAATATATATTTCGTGAAATTTGATATTTTATGTACACTATATAATAAATATTTGGTGAAATTTTATATTTTATGTACAATATATAATATATCTTTGTTGAAATTTGATATTCTATGTACAGTATATAATATATATTTGTTGAAATTTGGTATTTTATGTACAGTATATAATAAACATTTGGTGAAATTTGCTATTATATGTACAGTTTATAATATATAGTTGGTGTACTTTGACCTTATATGTACAGTATATAATATATATTTGGCGAACTTTCATATTTTATGTACAGTATATAATAAACATTTGGTGAAATTTGATATTTTATGTACAGTATATAATATATAGTTGGTGTACTTTGACCTTATATGTATAGTATATAATATATATTTGGCGAACTTTCATACTTTATGTACAGTATATAACATATATTTAGTGAAATTTGATATTTTATGTAGAGTATTACATACATATTTGGAAAAATATGTATGTTATGTACAGTATGTAATATATATTTGCTGAAATTTGATATTTTATGTACAGTATATAATATATATTTGGTGTAATTTGATATTTTCTGTATAGTATATAATATATATTTGGTGAAATTTGATATTTTGTGAAGAATATATAATATATATTGGGTGTACATTGATATTTTATGTGCAGTATATAATATATATTTGGTGAAATTTGATATTTTAAGCGCAGTATATAATATATATTTGGTGAAATTTGATATTTTATGTACAGTAAGCAACATATATTTGGTGAAATTTGCTATTTTATGTACACTATATAATAAATATTTGGTGAAATTTCATATTTTATGTACAATGTGTAATATATCTTTGGTGAAATTTGATATTCTATGTACAGTATATAATATATATTTGTTGAAATTTGGTATTTTATGTACAGTATATAATAAACATTTGGTGAAATTTGCTATTTTATGTACAGTATGTAATATATAGTTTGTGTACTTTGACCTTATATGTACAGTATATAATATATATTTGGCGAACTTTCATATTTTATGTACAGTATATAACATATATTTAGTGAAATTTGATATTTTATGTACAGTATTTAATACATATTTGGAAAAATTTGATATTTTATCTACAGTATGTAATATATATTTGGTGAAATTTGATATTTTGTGAAGAGTATAAAATATATATTGGGTGTACTTTGATAATTTATGTACAGTATATAATATATATTTAGTGAAATTTGATATTTTATGTGCAGTATATAATATATATTTGGTGAAATTTGATATTTTATGTACAGTACGCAACATACATTTGGTGAAATTTGCTATTTTAAGTACACTATATAATAAATATTTGGTGAAATTTCATATTTTATGTACAATGTATAATATATCTTAGATGAAATTTGATATTCTATGTACAGTAAATAATATATATTTGTTGAAATTTGGTATTTTATGTACAGTATATAATAAACATTTGGTGAAATTTGCTCTTTTATGTACAGTATATAATATATAGTTGGTGTACTTTGACCTTCTATGTACAGTATATAATATATATTTGGCGAACTTTCATACTTTATGTACAGTATATAACATATATTTAGTGAAATTTGATATTTTATGTACAGTATTACATACATATTTTGAAAAATATGTATGTTATGTACAGTATGTAATATATATTTGGTGAAATTTGATATTTTATGTACAGTATATAATATATATTTGGTTTAATTTGATATTTTCTGTACAGTATATAATATATATTTGGTGAAATTTGATATTTTGTGAAGATTATATAATATATATTGGGTGTACATTGATATTTTATGTACAGTATTTAATACATATTTGGAAAAATTTGATAGTTTATGTACAGTATGTAATATATATTTGGTGAAATTTGATATTTTATGTACAGTTTATAATATATATTGGCTGTAATTTGATATTTTCTGTACAGTATATAATATATATTTGGTGAAATTTGATATTTTAAGTGCAGTATATAATATATATTTATTGAAATTTAATATTTTATGTACAGTACGCAACATATATTTGGTGAAATTTGCAATTTTATGTACACTATATAATAAATATTTGGTGAAATGTCATATTTTATGTACAATGTGTAATATATCTTTGGTGAAATTTGATATTCTATGTACAGTATATAATATATATTTGTTGAAATTTGGTATTTTATGTACAGTATATAATAAACATTTGGTGAAATTTGCTATTTTATGTACAGTATATAATATATAGTTGGTGTACTTTGACCTTATATGTACAGTATATAATATATATTTGGCGAACTTTCATATTTTATGTACAGTATATAACATATATTTAGTGAAATTTGATATTTTATGTACAGTATTTAATACATATTTGGAAAAATTTGATATTTTATGTACAGTATGTAATATATATTTGGTGAAATTTGATATTTTATGTACAGTTTATAATATATATTGGGTGTAATTTGATATTTTCTGTACAGTATATAATATATATTTGGTGAAATTTGATATTTTAAGTGCAGTATATAATATATATTTGGTGAAATTTAATATTTTATGTACAGTACGCAACATATATTTGGTGAAATTTGCAATTTTATGTTCACTATATAATAAATATTTGGTGAAATGTCATATTTTATGTGCAATGTGTAATATATCTTTGGTGAAATTTGATATTCTATGTACAGTATATAATATATATTTGTTGAAATTTGGTATTTTATGTACAGTATATAATAAACATTTGGTGAAATTTGCTATTTTATGTACAGTATGTAATATATAGTTGGTGTACATTGACCTTATATGTACAGAATATAATATATATTTGGCGAACTTTCATATTTTATGTACAGTATATAACATATATTTAGTGAAATTTGATACTTTATGTACAGTATTGAATACATATTTGGAAAAATTTGATATTTTATGTACAGTATGTAATATATATTTGGTGAAATTTGATATATTGTGAAGAGTATATAATATATATTGGGTGTACCTTGATAATTTATGTACAGTATATAAGATATATTTGGTGAAATTTGATATTTTACGTGCAGTATATAATATATATTTGGTGAAATTTGATATTTTATGTACAGTACGCAACATATATTTGGTGAAATTTGCAATTTTATGTACACTATATAATAAATATTTGGTGAAATGTCATATTTTATGTACAATGTGTAATATATCTTTGGTGAAATTTGATATTCTATGTACAGTATATAATATATATTTGTTGAAATTTGATATTTTATGTACAGTATATAATAAACATTTGGTGAAATTTGCTATTTTATGTACAGTATATAATATATAGTTGGTGTACTTTGACCTTATATGTACAGTATATAATATATATTTGGCGAACTTTCATATTTTATGTACAGTATATAACATATATTTAGTGACATTTGATATTTTATGTACAGTATTTAATACATATTTGGAAAAATTTGATATTTTATGTACAGTATGTAATATATATTTGGTGAAATTTGATATTTTATGTACAGTTTATAATATATATTGGGTGTAATTTGATATTTTCTCTTCAGTATATAATATATATTTGGTGAAATTTGATATTTTAAGTGCAGTATATAATATATATTTGGTGAAATTTAATATTTTATGTACAGTACGCAACATATATTTGGTGAAATTTGCAATTTTATGTACACTATATAATAATTATTGGGTGAAATGTCATATTTTATGTACAATGTGTAATATATCTTTGGTGAAATTTGATATTCTATGAACAGTATATAATGTATATTTGTTGAAATTTGGTATTTTATGTACAGTATATAATAAACATTTGGTGAAATTTGCTATTTTATGTACAGTATGTAATATATAGTTGGTGTACTTTGACCTTATATTTACAGTATATAATATATATTTGGCGAACTTTCATATTTTATGTACAGTATATAACATATATTTAGTGAAATTTGATATTTTATGTACAGTATTTAATACATATTTGGAAAAATTTGATATTTTATGTACAGTATGTAATATATATTTGGTGAAATTTGATATTTTGTGAAGAGTACATAATATATATTGGGTGTACTTTGATAATTTATGTACAGTATATAATATATATTTGGTGAAATTTGATATTTTACGTGCAGTATATAATATATATTTGGTGAAATTTGATATTTTATGTACAGTACGCAACATATATTTGGTGAAATTTGCTATTTTATGTACACTGTATAATAAATATTTGGTGAAATTTCATATTCTATGTACAATGTATAATATATCTTAGGTGAAATTTGATATTCTATGTACAGTAAATAATATATATTTGTTGAAATTTGGTATTTTATGTACAGTATATAATAAACATTTGGTGAAATTTGTTATTTTATGTACAGTATATAATATACAGTTGGTGTACTTTGACCTTATATGTACAGTATATAATAAATATTTGGCGAAGTTTCACACTTTATGTACAGTATATAACATATATTTAGTGAAATTTCATATTTTATGTACAGTATTACATACATACTTGGAAAAATATGTATGTTATGTACAGTATGTAATATATATTTTGTGAAATTTGATATTTTCTGTACAGTATATAATATATATTTGGTGTAATTTGATATTTTCTGTACAGTATATAATATATATTTGGTGAAATTTGATATTTTGTGAAGAGTATATAATATATATTGGGTGTACATTGATATTTTATGTATAGTATATAATATATATTTGGTGAAATTTGATATTTTAAGCGCAGTATATAATATATATTTGGTGAAATTTGATATTTTATGTACAGTACGCAACATATATTTGGTGAAATTTGCTATTTTATGTACACTATATAATAAATATTTGGTGAAATTTCATATTTTATGTACAATGTATAATATATCTTTGGTGAAATTTGATATTCCATGTACAGTATATAATATATATTTGTTGAAATTTGGTATTTTATGTACAGTATATAAAAAACATTTGGTGAAATTTGCTATTTTATGTACAGTATATAATATATAGTTGGTGTACTTTGACCTTTTATGTACAGTATATAATATATATTTGGCGAACTTTCATATTTTATGTACAGTATATAACATATATTTACTGAAATTTGATATTTTATGTACAGTATTTAATACATATTTGGAAAAATTTGATAGTTTATGTACAGTATGTAATATATATTTGGTGAAATTTGATAATTTATTTACAGTTTATAATATATATTGGCTGTAATTTGATATTTTCTGTACAGTATATAATATATATTTGGTGAAATTTGATATTTTAAGTGCAGTGTATAATATATATTTGGTGAAATTTAATATTTTATGTACAGTACGCAACATATATTTGGTGAAATTTGCAATTTTATGTACACTATATAATAAATATTTGGTGAAATGTCATATTTTATGTACAATGTGTAATATATCTTTGGTGAAATTTGATATTCTATGTACAGTATATAATATATATTTGTTGAAATTTGGTATTTTATGTACAGTATATAATAAACATTTGGTGAAATTTGCTATTTTATGTACTGTATATAATATATAGTTGGTGTACTTTGAGCTTATATGTACAGTATATAATATACATTTGGCGAACTTTCATATTTTATGTACAGTATATAACATATATTTAGTGAAATTTGATATTTTATGTACAGTATTTAATACATATTTGGAAAAATTTGATATTTTATGTACAGTATGTAATATATATTTGGTGAAATTTGATATTTTATGTACAGTTTATAATATATATTGGGTGTAATTTGATATTTTCTGTACAGTATATAATATATATTTGGTGAAATTTGATATTTTAAGTGCAGTATATAATATATATTTGGTGAAATTTAATATTTTATGTACAGTACGCAACATATATTTGGTGAAATTTGCAATTTTATGTACACTATATAATAAATATTTGGTGAAATGTCATTTTTTATGTGCAATGTGTAATATATCTTTGGTGAAATTTGATATTCTATGTACAGTATATAATATATATTTGTTGAAATTTGGTATTTTATGTACAGTATATAATAAACATTTGGTGAAATTTGCTATTTTATGTACAGTATGTAATATATAGTTGGTGTACATTGAACTTATATGTACAGAATATAATATATATTTGGCGAACTTTCATATTTTATGTACAGTATATAACATATATTTAGTGAAATTTGATATTTTATGTACAGTATTTAATACATATTTGGAAAAATTTGATATTTTATGTACAGTATGTAATATATATTTGGTGAAATTTGATATTTTGTGAAGAGTATATAATATATATTGGGTGTACTTTGATAATTTATGTACAGTATATAAGATATATTTGGTGAAATTTGATATTTTAAGTGCAGTATATAATATATATTTGGTGAAATTTGATATTTTATGTACAGTACGCAACATATATTTGATGAAATTTGCTATTTTATGTACACTATATAATAAATATTTGGTGAAATTTCATATTTTATGTACAATGTATAATATATCTTAGGTGAAATTTGATATTCTATGTACAGTAAATAATATGTATTTGTTGAAATTTGGTATTTTATGTACAGTACTTAATAAATATTTGGTGAAATTTGTTATTTTATGTACAGTATATAATATATAGTTGGTGTACTTTGACCTTATATGTACAGTATATAATATATATTTGGCGAACTTTCATACTTTATGTACAGTATATAACATATATTTAGTGAAATTTGATATTTTATGTACAGTATTACATACATACTTGGAAAAATATGTATGTTATGTACAGTATGTAATATATATTTGGTGAAATTTGATATTTTCTCTGCAGTATATAATATATATTTGGTGTAATTTGATATTTTCTGTACAGTATATAATATATATTTGGTGTACTTTGATATTTTGTGAAGACTATATAATATATATTGGGTGTACATTGATATTTTATGTACAGTATATAATATATATTTGGTGAAATTTGATATTTTAAGTGCAGTATATAATATATATTTGGTGAAATTTGATATTTTATGTACAGTACGCAACATATATTTGGTGAAATTTGCTATTTTATGTACACTGTATAATAAATATTTGGTGAAATTTCATATTTTATGTGCAATGTATAATATATCTTTGGTGAAATTTGATATTCTATGTACAGTATATAATATATATTTGTTGAAATTTGGTATTTTATGTACAGTATAAAATAAACATTTGTTGAAATTTGCTATTTTATGTACAGTATATAATATATAGTTGGTGTACTTTGACCTTATATGTACAGTATATAATATATATTTGGCGAACTTTCATATTTTATGTACAGTACATAACATATATTTAGTGAAATTTGATATTTTATGTAGAGTATTTAATACATATTTGAAAAAATTTGATATTTTATGTACAGTATGTAATATATATTTGGTGAAATTTGATATTTTTTTGCACAGTATACAATATATATTGGGTGTAATTTGATATTTTCTGTACAGTATATAATATATATTTGGTGTACTTTGATATTGTACATACAGTATATCATTTATGTTAGGTGTAGTTTGATATTTCATGTACAGTACGCAACATATATTTCGTGAAATTTGCAATTTTATGTACACTATATAATAAATATATGGTGAAATTTCATATTTTATGTACAATGTGTAATATATCTTTGGTGAAATTTGATATTCTATGTACAGTATATAATATATATTTGTTGAAATTTGGTATTTTATGTACAGTATATAATAAACATTTGCTGAAATTTGCTATTTTATGTACAGTATATAATATATAGTTGTTGTACTTTGACCTTATTTGTGCAGTATATAATATATATTTGGCGAACTTTCATATTTTATGTACAGTATATAA
This sequence comes from Gorilla gorilla gorilla, assembly GCF_029281585.2. Lineage (NCBI taxonomy): Eukaryota > Metazoa > Chordata > Mammalia > Primates > Hominidae > Gorilla > Gorilla gorilla. The sequence goes on from NC_073246.2 coordinate 7,540,343, forward strand.
CATATATTTAGTGTAATTTGATATTTTCTGTACAGTATATAATATATATTTGGTGTACTTTGATATTTTGTGAAGAGTATATAAGATATATTGGGTGTACATTGATATTTTAAGTAAAGTATATAATATATATTTGGTGAAATTTTATATTTTATGTGCAGTATATAATATATATTTGGTGAAATTTGCTATTTTATGTACACTATATAATAAATATTTGGTGAAATTTCATATTTTATGTACAATATATAATATATCTTTGGTGAAATTTGATATTCTATGTACAGTATATAAGAAACATTTGGTGAAATTTGCTATTTTATGTACAGTATATAATATATAGTTGGTGTACTTTGACCTTATATGTACAGTATATAATATATATTTGGCGAACTTTCTTATTATATGTACAGTATATAACATATATTTAGTGAAATTTGATATTTTATGCACAGTATTTAATACATATTTGGAAAAATTTGATATTTTATGTACAGTATGTAATATATATTTGGTGAAATTTGATATTTTATGTACAGTATATAATATATATTTGGTGTAATTTGATGTTTTCTGTACCGTATATAATATATATTTGGTGTACTTTGCTATTTTGTGAAGAGTATATAATATATATTGGGTGTACATTGATATTTTATGTACAGTATATAATATATATTTGGTGAAATTTGATATTTTAAGTGCAGTATATAATATATATTTGGTGAAATTTGATATTTTATGTACAGTATGCAACATATATTTGGTGAAATTTGCTATTTTATGTACACTATAAAATAAATATTTGGTGAAATTTCATATTTTATGTACAATGTATAATATATCTTTGGTGAAATTTGATATTCTATGTACAGTATATAATATATATTTGTTGAAATTTGGTATTTTATGTACAGTATATAATAAACATTTGGTGAAATTTGCTATTTTATGTACAGTATATAATATATAGTTTGTGTACTTTGCCCTTATATGTACAGTATATAAGATACATTTGGCGAACTTTCACATTTTATGTACAGTATATAACATATATTTAGTGAAATTGGATATTTTATGTACCGTATTTAATACATATTTGGAAAAATTTGATATTTTATGTACAGTATGTAATATATATTTGGTGAAATTTGATATTTTATGTACAGTGTATAATATATATTTGTTGTAAATTGATATTTTCTGTACAGTATATAATATATATTTGGTGTACTTTGATATTTTGTGAAGAGCATGTAATATATATTGGGTGTACATTGATATATTACGGACAGTATATAATATATATTTGGTGAAATTTGATATTTTAAGTGCAGTGTATAATATATATTTGGTGAAATTTGGTATTTTATGTAGAGTACGCAACATGTATTTGGTGAAATTTGCTATTTTATGTACACTATATAATAAATATTTGGTGAAATTTCATATTTTATGTACATTGTATAATATATCTTTGGTGAGATTAGATATTCTATGTACAGTATATAATATATATTGGTTGAAATTTTGTATTTTATGTACAGTATATAATAAACATTTGGTGAAATTTGCTATTTTTTGTACAGTATATAATATAAAGTTGGTGTACTTTGACCTTATATGTACAGTATATAATATATATTTGGCGAACTTTCATATTTTATATACAGTATATAACATATATTTAGTGAAATTTGATATTTTATGTACAGTATTTAATACATGTTTGGAAAAATTTGATATTTTATGTACAGTGTGTAATATATATTAGGTGAAATTTGATATTTTGTGAAGACTATATAATATATATTGGGTGTACATTGATATTTTATGTACAGTATATAATATATATTTGGTGAAATTTGATATTTTAAGGGCAGTATATAATATATATTTAGTGTACTTTGATATTTTGTGAAGAGTATATAATATATATTGGGTGTACTTTGATATTTTATGTACAGAATATAATATATATTTGGTGAAATTTGATATTTTAAGGGCAGTATATAATATATATTTGGTGAAATTTGATATTTTATGTACAGTATATAACATATATTTAGTGAAATTTGATATTTTATGTACAGTATATAATACATGTTTGAAAAAATTTGATATTTTATGTATAGTATGTAATATATATTTGGTGAAATTTGATATTTTATGTACAGTTTATAATATATATTTGGTGTAATTTGATATTTTCTGTACAGTATATAATATATATTTGGTGAACTTTGATATTTTGTGAAGAGTATATAATATATATTGGGTGTACATTGATATTTTATGTACAGAATATAATAAATATTTGGTGAAATTTGATATTTTAAGGGCAGTATATAATATATATTTGGTGAAATTTGATATTTTATGTACAGTAAGCAACATATATTTGGTGAAATTTCCTATTTTATGTACACTATGAAATAAATATTTGGTGAAATTTCATATTTTATGTACAATGTATAATATATCTTTGGTGAAATGTGATATTCTATGTACGGTATATAATATATATTTGTTGAAATTTGGTATATTATGTACAGTATATATTACATATTTGGTGAAATTTGCTATTTTATGTACAGTATATAGTATATAGTTGGTGTATTTTCACATTATAGGTACAGTATATAATATATATTTGGCGAACTTTCATATTTTATGTACAGTATATAACATATATTTAGTGAAATTTGATATTTTATGTACAGTATATAATTCATATTGGAAAAAATTTGACATTTTATGTACAGTATGTAATACATATTTGGTGTAATTTGATATTTTAAGGGCAGTATATAATATATATTTGGTGAAATTTGATATTTTAAGGGCTTTATATAATATATATTTGGTGAAATTTGATATTTGATGTACAGTATATAATATATAGTTGGTGTACTTTGACCTTATATGTACAGTATATAATATATATTTGGCGAACTTTCATATATTATGTACAGTATATAACATATATTTAGTGAAATTTGATATTTTATGTACTGTATTTAATACATATTTGGAAAAATTTGATATTTTATGTACAGTGTGTAATATATATTTGGTGAAATTTGATATTTTTTGTACAGTATATAATATATATTTGGTGTAATTTGATATTTTCTGTACTGTATATAACATATATTTGGTGTACTTTGATACTTTGTGAAGAGTATATAATATATATTGGGTGTACATTGATATATTATGTACAGTATATATGATATATTTGGTGAAATTTGATATTTTAAGTGCAGTATATAATATATATTTGGAGAAATTTGATATTTTATGTACAGTACGCAACATATATTTGGTGAAATTTGCTATTTTATGTACAATATGTAATAAATATTTGGTGAAATTTCATATTTTATGTTCAATGTATACTATATCTTTGGTGAGATTTGATGTTTTATGTACAGTATATAATATATATTTGTTGAAATTTGGTATTTTATGTACAGTATATAATAAACATTTGGTGAAATTTGCTATTTTATGTACAGTATATAGTATATAGTTGGTGTACTTTCACATTATATGTACAGTATATAATATATATTTGGTGAACTTTCATATTTTATGTACAGTATATAACATATATTTAGTGAAATTTGATATTTTATGTACAGTATATAATACATATTTGAAGAAATTTGATATTTTATGTACAGTAGGTAATATATATTTGGTGAAATTTGATATTTTATGTAGAGTATATAATATATATTTGGTGTAATTTGGTTTTTTCTGTACAGCATATCATATATATTTGGTGTACTTTGATATTTTGTGAAGAGTATATAATATATATTGGGTGTACATTGATATTTTATGTAAAGTATATAATATATATTTGGTGAAATTTGATATTTTAAGTGCAGTATATAATATATATTTGGTGAAATTTGATACTTTATGTAAAGTACGCAACATATATTTGGTGAAATTTGCTATTTTATGTACACTATATAATAAATATTTGGTGAAATTTCATATTTATGTACAATGTATAATGTATCTTTGGTGAAATTTGATATTCTATGTACAGTATATAATATATATTTGTTGAAATTTGGTACTTTATGTACAGTATATAATAAATATTTGGTGAAATTTGCTATTTTATTTACAGTATATAATATATAGTTGGTGTACTTTGACCTTATATGTACAGTATATAATATATATTTGGCGAACTTGCATATTTTATGTACAGTATTTAACATATATTTAGTGAAATTTGATATTTTATGTACAGTATTTAATACATATTTGGAAAAATTTGATATATTATGTACAGTATGTAATATATATTTGGTGAAATTTGATATTTTATGAACAGTATATAATATATATTTGGTGTAATTTGATATTTTCTGTACAGTATATAATATATATTTGGTGTACTTTCATATTTTGTGAAGAGTATGTAATATATATTGGGTGTACTTTGATATTTTATGTACAGTATATAATATATATTTGGTGAAATTTGATACTTTAAGTGCAGTATATAATATATATTTGGTGAAATTTGATATTTTATGTACAGTAAGCAACATATATTTGGTGAAATTTGCTATTTTATGTACACTATATAATAAATATTTGGTGAAATTTCATATTTTATGTACAATGTATATCTTTGGTGAAATTTGATATTCTATGTACAGTATATAATATATATTTGTTGAAATTTGGTATTTTATGTACAGTATATAATAAACATTTGGTGAAATTTGCTATTTTATGTACAATATATAATATATAGTTGATGTACTTTGACGTTGTATGTACAGTATATAATATATATTTGGTGAACTTTCATATTTTATGTACAGTATATAAAATATATATAGTGAAATTTGCTATTTTATGTACAGTATTTAATACATATTTGGAAAAATTTGATATTTCATGTACAGTATGTAATATATATTTGGTGAAATTTGATATTTTATGTAAAGTATATAATATATATTTTGTGAAATTTGATATTTTAAGTGCAGTATATAATATATATTTGGTGAAATTTGATATTTTATGTACAGTACGCAACATATATTTGGTGTAATTTGCTATTTAATGTACACTATATAATAAATATTTGGTGAAATTTCATATTTTATGTACAATGTATAATATATCTTTGGTGAAATTTGATATTCTATGTACAGTATATAATATATATTTGTTGAAATTTGGTATTTTATGTACAGTATATAATAAACATTTGGTGAAATTTGCTATTTTATGTACAGTATATAATATATAGTTGGTGTACTTTGACCTTATATGTACAGTATATAATATATTTTTGGCGAACTTTCATATTTTATGTACAGTATATAACATATATTTAGTGAAATTTGATATTTTATGTACAGTATTTAATACATATTTGGAAAAATTTGATATTTCATGTACAGTATGTAATATATATTTGGTGAAATTTGATATTTTATGTACAGTATATAATATATATTTGGTGTAATTTGATATTTTCTGTACAGTATATAATATATATTTGGTGAACTTTGATATTTTGTGAAAAGTATATAATATATTTTGGGTGTACATTGATATTTTATGTACAGAATATAATATATATTTGGTGAAATTTGATATTTTAAGTGCAGTATATAATATATATTTGGTGAAGTTTGATATTTTATGTACAGTATGCAACATATATTTGGTGAAATTTGCTATTTTATGTACACTATATAATAAATATTTTGTGAAATTTCATATTTTATGTACAATGTATAATATATCTTTGGTGAAATTTGATATTCTATGTACAGTATATAATATATATTTGTTGAAATTTGGTATTTTATGTACAGTATATAATAAACATTTGGTTAAATTTGCTATTTTATGTACAATATATAATATATAGTTGGTGTAATTTGACCTTATATGTACAGTATATAATATATATTTGGCGAACTTTCATATTTTATGTACAGTATATAACATATATTTAGTGAAATTTGATATTTTATGTACAGTATTTAATACATATTTGGAAAAATTTGATATATTAAATACAGTATGTAATATATATTTGGTGAAATTTGATATTTTATGTACAGTATATAATATATATTTGGTGTCATTTGATATTTTCTGTACAGTATATAATATATATTTGGTGTACTTTGATATTTTGTGAAGAGTATGTAATATATATTGGGTGTACTTTGATATTTTATGTACAGTATATAATATATATTTGGTGAAATTTGATACTTTAAGTGCAGTATATAATATATATTTGGTGAAATTTGATATTTTATGTACAGTACGCAACATATATTTGGTGAAATTTGCTATTTTACGTACACTATATAATAAACATTTGGTGAAATTTCATTTTTTATGTACAATGTATAATATATCTTTGGTGAAATTTGATATTCTATGTACAGTATATAATATATATTTGTTGAAATTTGGTATTTTATGTACAGTATATAATAAACATTTGGTGAAATTTGCTATTTTATGTACAATATATAATATATAGTTGGTGTTCTTTGACCTTATATGTACAGTATATAAGATACATTTGGCGAACTTTCATATTTCATGTACAGTATATAACATATATTTAGTGAAATTTGATATTTTATATACAGTATTTAATACATATTTGGAAAATTTTGATATTTTATGTACAGTATGTAATATATATTTGGTGAAATGTGATATTTTGTGAAGAGTATATAATATAATGGTTGTACATTGATATTTTATTTACAGTATATATTTGCTGAAATTTGATATTTTAAGTGCAGTATATAATATATATTTGGTGAAATTTGATATTTTATGTACAGTACCCAACATATATTTGGTGAAATTTGCAATTTTATGTACACTATATAATAAATATTTGGTGAAATTTCATATTTTATGTACAATGTGTAATATATCTTTCGTGAAATTTGATATTCTATGTACAGTATATAATATATATTTGTTGAAATTTGGTATTTTATGTACAGTATATAGTAAACATTTGGTGAAATTTGCTATTTTATGTACAGTATATAATATATAGTTGGTGTACTTTGACCTTATATGTACAGTATATAATATATATTTGGCGAACTTTCATATTTTATGTACAGTATATAACATATATTTAGTGAAATTTGATATTTTATGTATCAGTATATAATACATATTTGAAAAAATTTGATATTTTATGTACAGTATGTAATATATATTTGGTGAAATTTGATATTTTATGTACAGTATATAATATATATTTGGTGTAATTTGATATTTTCTGTACAGTATATAATATATATTTGGTGTACTTTGATATTTTGTGAAGAGTATGTAATATATATTGGGTGTACTTTGATATTTTATGTACAGTATATAATATATATTTGGTGAAATTTGATACTTTAAGTGCAGTTTATAATGTATATTTGGTGAAATTTGATATTTTATGTACAGCAAGCAACATATATTTGGTGAAATTTGCTATTTTATGTACACTATATAATAAATATTTGGTGAAATTTCATATTTTATGTACAATGTATAATATATCTTTGGTGAAATTTGATATTCTATGTACAGTATATAATATATATTTGTTGAAATTTGGTATTTTATGTACAGTATATAATAAACATTTGGTGAAATTTGCTATTTTATGTACAATATATAATATATAGTTGGTGTACTTTGACCTTATATGTACAGTATATAATATATATTTGGCGAACTTTCATATATTATGTACAGTATATAACATATATTTAGTGAAATTTGATATTTTATGTACAGTATTTAATACATATTTGGAAAAATTTGATATTTTATGTACAGTATGTAATATATATTTGGTGAAATTTGATATTTTATGTACAGTATATAATATATATTTGGTGTAATTTGATATTTTCTGTACAGTATATAATATATATTTGGTGTACTTTGATATTTTGTGAAGAGTATATAATATATATTGGGTGTACATTGATATTTTATGTACAGTATATAATGTATATTTGGTGAAATTTGATATTTTGTGAAGAGTATACAATATATATTGGGTGTACATTGATATTTTAAGTACAGTATATAATATATATTGGGTGAAATTTGATATTTTAAGTGCAGTATATAATATATATTTGGTGAAATTTGATATTTTATGTACAGTACGCAACATATATTTGGTGAAATTTGCTATTTTATGTACAATATAAAATAAATATTTGGTGAAATTTCATATTTTATGTACAATGTATATCTTTGGTGAAATTTGATATTCTATGTACAGTATATAATATATATTTGTTGAAATTTGGTATTTTATGTACAGTATATAATAAACATTTGGTGAAATTTGCTATTTTATGTACAATATATAATATATAGTTGATGTACTTTGACGTTGTATGTACAGTATATAATATATATTTGGTGAACTTTCATATTTTATGTACAGTATATAAAATATATATAGTGAAATTTGATATTTTATGTACAGTATTTAATACATATTTGGAAAAATTTGATATTTCATGTACAGTATGTAATATATATTTGGTGAAATTTGATATTTTATGTACAGTATATAATATATATTTGGTGAAATTTGATATTTTGTGAAGAGTATACAATATATATTGGGTGTACATTGATATTTTAAGTACAGTATATAATATATATTTGGTGAAATTTGATATTTTAAGTGCAGTATATAATATATATTTGGTGAAATTTGATATTTTATGTACAGTACGCAACATATATTTGGTGAAATTTGCTATTTTATGTTCACTATATAATAAATATTTGGTGAAATTTCATATTTTATGTATAATGTATAATATATCTTTGGTGAAATTTGATATTCTATGTACAGAATATAATATATATTTGTTGAAATTTGGTATTTTATGTACAGTATATAATAAACATTTGGTGAAATTTGCTATTTTATGTACAGTATATAATATATAGTTGGTGTACTTTGACCTTATATGTACAGTATATAATATATATTTGGCGAACTTTCATATTTTATGTACTGTATATAAATATATATAGTGAAATTTGATATTTTATGTACAGTATTTAATACATATTTGGAAAAATTTGATATTTCATGTACAGTATGTAATATATATTTGGTGAAATTTGATATTTTATGTACAGTATATAATATATATTTGGTGAAATTTGATATTTTCTGAAGAGTATATAATATATATTGGGTGTACATTGATATTTTATGTACAGTATATAATATATATTTGGTGAAATTTGATATTTTAAGTGCAGCATATAATATATATTTGGTGAAATTTGATATTTTATGTACAGTACGCAACATATATTTGGTGAAATTTGCTATTTTATGTACACTATATAATAAATATTTGGTGAAATTTCATATTTTATGTACAATGCATAATATATCTTTGGTGAAATTTGATATTCTATGTACAGTATATAATATATATTTGTTGAAATTTGGTATTTTATGTACAGTATGTAATAAACATTTGGTGAAATTTGCTCTTTTATGTACAGTATATAATATATAGTTGGTGTACTTTGACCTTATATGTACAGTATATAATATATATTTGGAGAACTTTCATATTTTATGTACAGTATATAACATATATTTAGTGAAATTTGATATTTTATGTACAGTATTTAATACATATTTGGAAAAATTTGATATTTTATGTACAGTAGGTAATATATATTTGGTGAAATTTGATATTTTATGTACAGTATATAATATATATTTGGTGTAATTTGATATTTTCTGTACAGTATAAAATATATATTTGGTGTACTTTGATATTTTGTGAAGAGTATGTAATATATATTGGGTGTACTTTGATATTTTATGAAGAGTATATAATATATATTTGGTGAAATTTGATACTTTAAGTGCAGTATATAATATATATTTGGTGAAATTTGATATTTTATGTACAGTAAGCAACATATATTTGGTGAAATTTGCTATTTTATGTACTCTATATAATAAATATTTGGTGAAATTTCATATTTTATGTACAATGTATAATATATCTTTGGTGAAATTTGATATTCTATGTACAGTATATAATATATATTTGTTGAAATTTGGTATTTTAAGTATAGTATATCATAAACATTTGGTGAAATTTGCTATTTTATGTACAATATATAATATATAGTTGGTGTACTTTGACCTTATATGTACAGTATATAATATATATTTGGCGATCTTTCATATTTTATGTACGGTATATAACATATATTTAGTGAAATTTGATATTTTATGTACAGTATTTAATACATATTTGGAAAAATTTGATATTTTATGTACAGTATGTAATATATATTTGGTGAAATTTGATATTTTATGTACAGTATATAATATATATTTGGTGTAATTTGATATTTTCTGTACAGTATATAATATATATTTGGTGAAATTTGATATTTTGTGAAGAGTATATAATATATATTGGGTGTACATTGATATTTTATGTACAGTATATAATGTATATTTGGTGAAATTTGATATTTTAAGTGCAGTAAATAATATATATTTCGTGAAATTTGATATTTTATGTACAGTACGCAACATATATTTGGTGAAATTTGCTATTTTATGTACACTATAAAATAAATATTTGGTGAAATTTCATATTTTATGTACAATGTATATCTTTGGTGAAATTTGATATTCTATGTACAGTATATAATATATATTTGTTGAAATTTGGTATTTTATGTACAGTATATAATAAACATTTGGTGAAATTTGCTATTTTATGTACAATATATAATATATAGTTGATGTACTTTGACGTTGTATGTACAGTATATAATATATATTTGGTGAACTTTCATATTTTATGTACAGTATATAAAATATATATAGTGAAATTTGATATTTTATGTACAGTATTTAATACATATTTGGAAAAATTTGATATTTCATGTACAGTATGTAATATATATTTGGTGAAATTTGATATTTTATGTACAGTATATAATATATATTTGGTGAAATTTGATATTTTGTGAAGAGTATATAATATATATTTGGTGTAATTTGATATTTTCTGTACAGTATATAATATATATTTGGTGTACTTTGATATTTTGTGAAGAGTATGTAATATATATTGGGTGTACTTTGATATTTTATGTACAGTATATAATATATTTTTGGTGAAATTTGATACTTTAAGTGCAGTATATAATATATATTTGGTGAAATTTGATATTTTATGTACAGTAAGCAACATATATTTGGTGAAATTTGCTATTTTATGTACACTATATAATAAATATTTGGTGAAATTTCATATTTTATGTACAATGTATAATATATCTTTGGTGAAATTTGATATTCTATGTACAGTATATAATATATATTTGTTGAAATTTGGTATTTTATGTACAGTATATAATAAACATTTGGTGAAATTTGCTATTTTATGTACAATATATAATATATAGTTGGTGTACTTTGACCTTATATGTACAGTATATAATATATATTTGGTGAACTTTCATATTTTATGTACAGTATATAACATATATTAAGTGAAATTTGATATTTTATGTACAGTATTTAATACATATTTGGAAAAATTTGATATTTTATGTACAGTTTGTAATATTTATTTGGTGTAATTTGATATTTTATGTACAGTATATAATATATATTCGGTGTAATTTGATATTTTCTGTACAGTATATAATATATATTTGGTGTACTTTGATATTTTGTGAAGAGTATATAATATATATTGGGTGTACATTGATATTTTATGTACAGTATATAATGTATATTTGGTGAAATTTGATATTTTAAGTGCAGTATATAATATATATTTCGTGAAATTTGATATTTTATGTACAGTACGCAACATATATTTGGTGAAATTTGCTATTTTATTTACACTATAAAATAAACATTTGGTGAAATTTCATATTTTATGTACAATGTATATCTTTGGTGAAATTTGATATTCTATGTACAGTATATAATATATGTTTGTTGAAATTTGGTATTTTATGTACAGTATATAATAAACATTTGGTGAAATTTGCTATTTTATGTACAATATATAATATATAGTTGGTGTACTTTGACCTTATATGTACAGTATATAATATATATTCGGCGAACTTTCATATTTTATGTACAGTATATAATATATATTTAGTGAAATTTGATATTTTATGTACAGTATTTAATACATATTTGGAAAAATTTGATATTTTATGTACAGTATGTAATATATATTTGGTGTAATTTGATATTTTATGTACAGTATATAATATATATTTGGTGTAATTTGATATTTTCTGTACAGTATATAATATATATTTGGTGTACTTTGATATTTTGTGAAGAGTATATAATATATATTGGGTGTATATTGATATTTTATGTACAGTATATAATGTATATTTGGTGAAATTTGATATTTTAAGTGCAGTATATAATATATATTTCGTGAAATTTGATATTTTATGTACAGTACGCAACATATATTTGGTGAAATTTGCTATTTTATTTACACTATAAAATAAATATTTGGTGAAATTTCATATTTTATGTACAATGTATATCTTTGGTGAAATTTGATATTCTATGTACAGTATATAATATATGTTTGTTGAAATTTGGTATTTTATGTACAGTATATAATAAACATTTGGTGAAATTTGCCATTTTATGTACAATATATAATATATAGTTGGTGTACTTTGACCTTATATGTACAGTATATAATATATATTTGGCGAACTTTCATATTTTATGTACAGTATATAACATATATTTAGTGAAATTTGATATTTTATGTACAGTATTTAATACATATTTGGAAAAATTTGATATATTATGTATAGTATGTAATATATATTTGGTGAAATTTGATATTTTATGTACAGTATATAATATATATTTGGTGTAATTTGATATTTTCTGAACAGTATATAATATATATTTGGTGTACTTTGATATTTTGTGAAGAGTATTTAATATATATTGGGTGTAATTTGATATTTTATGTACAATATATAATATATATGTGGTGAAATTTGATACTTTAAGTGCGGTATATAATATATATTTGGTGAAATTTGATATTTTATGTACAGTACGCAACGTATATTTGGTGAAATTTGCTATTTTATGTACACTGTATAATAAATATTTTGTGAAATTTCATATTTTATGTACAATGTATAATATATCTTTGGTGAAATTTGATATTCTATGTACAGTATATAATATATATTTGTTGAAATTTGGTATTTTATGTACAGTATATAATAAACATTTGGTGAAATTTGCTATTTTATGTACAGTATATAATATATAGTTGGTGCACTTTGACCTTATATGTACAGTATATAATATATATTTGGCGAACTTTCATATTTTATGTACAGTATATAACATATATTAAGTGAAATTTGATATTTTATGTACAGTATTTAATACATATTTGGAAAAATTTGATATTTTATGTACAGTTTGTAATATTTATTTGGTGTAATTTGATATTTTATGTACAGTATATAATATATATTTGGTGTAATTTGATATTTTCTGTACAGTATATAATATATATTTGGTGTACTTTGATATTTTGTGAAGAGTATATAATATACATTGGGTGTACATTGATATTTTATGTACAGTATATAATGTATATTTGGTGAAATTTGATATTTTAAGTGCAGTATATAATATATATTTCGTGAAATTTGATATTTTATGTACAGTACGCAACATATATTTGGTGAAATTTGCTATTTTATTTACACTATAAAATAAACATTTGGTGAAATTTCATATTTTATGTACAATGTATATCTTTGGTGAAATTTGATATTCTATGTACAGTATATAATATATGTTTGTTGAAATTTGGTATTTTATGTACAGTATATAATAAACATTTGGTGAAATTTGCTATTTTATGTACAATATATAATATATAGTTGGTGTACTTTGACCTTATATGTACAGTATATAATATATATTCGGCGAACTTTCATATTTTATGTACAGTATATAATATATATTTAGTGAAATTTGATATTTTATGTACAGTATTTAATACATATTTGGAAAAATTTGATATTTTATGTACAGTATGTAATATATATTTGGTGTAATTTGATATTTTATGTACAGTATATAATATATATTTGGTGTAATTTGATATTTTCTGTACAGTATATAATATATATTTGGTGTACTTTGATATTTTGTGAAGAGTATATAATATATATTGGGTGTACATTGATATTTTATGTACAGTATATAATGTATATTTGGTGAAATTTGATATTTTAAGTGCAGTATATAATATATATTTCGTGAAATTTGATATTTTATGTACAGTACGCAACATATATTTGGTGAAATTTGCTATTTTATTTACACTATAAAATAAATATTTGGTGAAATTTCATATTTTATGTACAATGTATATCTTTGGTGAAATTTGATATTCTATGTACAGTATATAATATATGTTTGTTGAAATTTGGTATTTTATGTACAGTATATAATAAACATTTGGTGAAATTTGCCATTTTATGTACAATATATAATATATAGTTGGTGTACTTTGACCTTATATGTACAGTATATAATATATATTTGGCGAACTTTCATATTTTATGTACAGTATATAACATATATTTAGTGAAATTTGATATTTTATGTACAGTATTTAATACATATTTGGAAAAATTTGATATATTATGTATAGTATGTAATATATATTTGGTGAAATTTGATATTTTATGTACAGTATATAATATATATTTGGTGTAATTTGATATTTTCTGAACAGTATATAATATATATTTGGTGTACTTTGATATTTTGTGAAGAGTATTTAATATATATTGGGTGTAATTTGATATTTTATGTACAATATATAATATATATGTGGTGAAATTTGATACTTTAAGTGCGGTATATAATATATATTTGGTGAAATTTGATATTTTATGTACAGTACGCAACGTATATTTGGTGAAATTTGCTATTTTATGTACACTGTATAATAAATATTTTGTGAAATTTCATATTTTATGTACAATGTATAATATATCTTTGGTGAAATTTGATATTCTATGTACAGTATATAATATATATTTGTTGAAATTTGGTATTTTATGTACAGTATATAATAAACATTTGGTGAAATTTGCTATTTTATGTACAGTATATAATATATAGTTGGTGCACTTTGACCTTATATGTACAGTATATAATATATATTTGGCGAACTTTCATATTTTATGTACAGTATATAACATATATTTAGTGAAATTTGATATTTTATGTACAGTATTTATACATATTTGGAAAAATTTGATATTTTATGTACAGTATATAATATATATTTGGTGAAATTTGATATTTTGTGAGGAGTATATAATATAATGGTTGTACATTGTTATTTTATATACAGTATATAATATATATTTGGTGAAATTTGATATTTTAAGTGCAGTATATAATATATATTTGGTGAAATTTGATATTTTATGTACAGTACGCAACATATATTTGGTGAAATTTGCAATTTTATGTAAACTATATAATAAATATTTGGTGAAATTTCATATTTTATGTACAATGTGTAATATATCTTTGGTGAAATTTGATATTCTATGTACAGTATATAATATATATTTGTTGAAATTTGGTATTTTATGTACAGTATATAGTAAACACTTGGTGAAATTTGCTATTTTATATACAGTATATAATATATAGTTGGTGTACTTTGACCTTATATGTACAGTATATAATATATATTTGGCGAACTTTCATATTTTATGTACAGTATATAACATATATTTAGTGAAATTTGATATTTTATGTACAGTATATAATACATATTTGAAAAAATTTGATATTTTATGTACAGTATGTAATATATATTTGGTGAAATTTGATATTTTATGTACAGTATATAATATATATTTGGTGTAATTTGATATTTTCTGTACAGTATATAATATATATTTCGTGTACTTTGATATTTTGTGAAGAGTATATAATATATATTGGGTGTACATTATATTTTATGTACAGTATATAATATATATTTGTTGAAATTTGATATTTTAAGTGCAGTATATAATATATATTTCGTGAAATTTGATAATTTACGTACAGTACGCAACAGATATTTGGTGAAATTTGCTATTTCATGTACACTATATAATAAATATTTGGTGAAATTTCATATTTTATGTACAATGTATACTATATCTTTGGTGAAATTTGATATTCTATGTACGGTATATAATATATATTTGTTGAAATTTGGTATTTTATGTAGAGTATATAATAAACATTTGGTGAAATTTGCTATTTTATGTACAGTATATAGTATATAGTTGGTGTACTTTCACATTATATGTACAGTATATAATATATATTTGGTGAACTTTCATATTTTATGTACAGTATATAACATATATTTAGTGAAATTTGATATTTTATGTACAGTATATAATACATATTTGGAAAAATTTGATATTTTATATACAGTATGTAATATATATTTGGTGAAATTTGATATTTTATGTACAGTATATAATACATATTTGGTGTAATTTGATATTTTCTGCACTGTATATAATATATATTTGGTGTACTTTGATATTTTGTGAAGAGTATATAATATATTGGGTGTACATTGATATTTTACGTACAGTATATAATATATATTTGGTGAAATTTGATATTTTATGTACAGTACGCAACATATATTTGGTGAAATTTGCTATTTTATGTACACTATATAATAAATATTTGGTGAAATTTCATATTTTATGTACAATGCATAATATATCTTTGGTGAAATTTGATATTCTATGTACAGTATATAATATATATTTGTTGAAATTTGGTATTTTAAGTATAGTATATCATAAACATTTGGTGAAATTTGCTATTTTATGTACAATATATAATATATAGTTGGTGTACTTTGACCTTATATGTACAGTATATAATATATATTTGGCGAACTTTCATATTTTATGTACGGGATATAACATATATTTAGTGAAATTTGATATTTTATGTACAGTATTTAATACATATTTGGAAAAATTTGATATTTTATGTACAGTATTTAATATATATTTGGTGAAATTTGATATTTTATGTACAGTATATAATATATATTTGGTGTAATTTGATATTTTCTGTACAGTATATAATATATATTTGGTGAAATTTGATATTTTGTGAAGAGTATATAATATATATTGGGTGTACATTGATATTTTATGTACAGTATATAATGTATATTTGGTGAAATTTGATATTTTAAGTGCAGTAAATAATATATATTTCGTGAAATTTGATATTTTATGTACAGTACGCAACATATATTTGGTGAAATTTGCTATTTTATGTACACTATAAAATAAATATTTGGTGAAATTTCATATTTTATGTACAATGTATATCTTTGGTGAAATTTGATATTCTATGTACAGTATATAATATATATTTGTTGAAATTTGGTATTTTATGTACAGTATATAATAAACATTTGGTGAAATTTGCTATTTTATGTACAATATATAATATATAGTTGATGTACTTTGACGTTGTATGTACAGTATATAATATATATTTGGTGAACTTTCATATTTTATGTACAGTATATAAAATATATATAGTGAAATTTGATATTTTATGTACAGTATTTAATACATATTTGGAAAAATTTGATATTTCATGTACAGTATGTAATATATATTTGGTGAAATTTGATATTTTATGTACAGTATATAATATATATTTGGTGAAATTTGATATTTTGTGAAGAGTATATAATATATATTTGGTGTAATTTGATATTTTCTGTACAGTATATAATATATATTTGGTGTACTTTGATATTTTGTGAAGAGTATGTAATATATATTGGGTGTACTTTGATATTTTATGTACAGTATATAATATATTTTTGGTGAAATTTGATACTTTAAGTGCAGTATATAATATATATTTGGTGAAATTTGATATTTTATGTACAGTAAGCAACATATATTTGGTGAAATTTGCTATTTTATGTACACTATATAATAAATATTTGGTGAAATTTCATATTTTATGTACAATGTATAATATATCTTTGGTGAAATTTGATATTCTATGTACAGTATATAATATATATTTGTTGAAATTTGGTATTTTATGTACAGTATATAATAAACATTTGGTGAAATTTGCTATTTTATGTACAATATATAATATATAGTTGGTGTACTTTGACCTTATATGTACAGTATATAATATATATTTGGTGAACTTTCATCTTTTATGTACAGTATATAACATATATTAAGTGAAATTTGATATTTTATGTACAGTATTTAATACATATTTGGAGAAATTTGATATTTTATGTACAGTTTGTAATATTTATTTGGTGTAATTTGATATTTTATGTACAGTATGTAATATATATTTGGTGTAATTTGATATTTTCTGTACAGTATATAATATATATTTGGTGTACTTTGATATTTTGTGAAGAGTATATAATATATATTGGGTGTACATTGATATTTTATGTACAGTATATAATGTATATTTGGTGAAATTTGATATTTTAAGTGCAGTATATAATATATATTTCGTGAAATTTGATATTTTATGTACAGTACGCAACATATATTTGGTGAAATTTGCTATTTTATTTACACTATAAAATAAACATTTGGTGAAATTTCATATTTTATGTACAATGTATATCTTTGGTGAAATTTGATATTCTATGTACAGTATATAATATATGTTTGTTGAAATTTGGTATTTTATGTACAGTATATAATAAACATTTGGTGAAATTTGCTATTTTATGTACAATATATAATATATAGTTGGTGTACTTTGACCTTATATGTACAGTATATAATATATACTCGGCGAACTTTCATATTTTATGTACAGTATATAATATATATTTAGTGAAATTTGATATTTTATGTACAGTATTTAATACATATTTGGAAAAATTTGATATTTTATGTACAGTATGTAATATATATTTGGTGTAATCTGATATTTTATGTACAGTATATAATATATATTTGGTGTAATTTGATATTTTCTGTACAGTATATAATATATATTTGGTGTACTTTGATATTTTGTGAAGAGTATATAATATATATTGGGTGTACATTGATATTTTATGTACAGTATATAATGTATATTTGGTGAAATTTGATATTTTAATTGCAGTATATAATATATATTTCGTGAAATTTGATATTTTATGTACAGTACGCAACATATATTTGGTGAAATTTGCTATTTTATTTACACTATAAAATAAATATTTGGTGAAATTTCATATTTTATGTACAATGTATATCTTTGGTGAAATTTGATATTCTATGTACAGTATATAATATATGTTTGTTGAAATTTGGTATTTTATGTACAGTATATAATAAACATTTGGTGAAATTTGCTATTTTATGTACAATATATAATATATAGTTGGTGTACTTTGACCTTATATGTACAGTATATAATATATATTTGGCGAACTTTCATATTTTATGTACAGTATATAACATATATTTAGTGAAATTTGATATTTTATGTACAGTATTTAATACATATTTGGAAAAATTTGATATATTATGTATAGTATATAATATATATTTGGTGAAATTTGATATTTTATGTACAGTATATAATATATATTTGGTGTAATTTGATATTTTCTGAACAGTATATAATATATATTTGGTGTACTTTGATATTTTGTGAAGAGTATTTAATATATATTGGGTGTAATTTGATATTTTATGTACAATATATAATATATATGTGGTGAAATTTGATACTTTAAGTGCGGTATATAATATATATTTGGTGAAATTTGATATTTTATGTACAGTACGCAACGTATATTTGGTGAAATTTGCTATTTTATGTACACTGTATAATAAATATTTTGTGAAATTTCATATTTTATGTACAATGTATAATATATCTTTGGTGAAATTTGATATTCTATGTACAGTATATAATATATATTTGTTGAAATTTGGTATTTTATGTACAGTATATAATAAACATTTGGTGAAATTTGCTATTTTATGTACAGTATATAATATATAGTTGGTGCACTTTGACCTTATATGTACAGTATATAATATATATTTGGCGAACTTTCATATTTTATGTACAGTATATAACATATATTTAGTGAAATTTGATATTTTATGTACAGTATTTATACATATTTGGAAAAATTTGATATTTTATGTACAGTATATAATATATATTTGGTGAAATTTGATATTTTGTGAAGAGTATATAATATAATGGTTGTACATTGTTATTTTATGTACAGTATATAATATATATTTGGTGAAATTTGATATTTTAAGTGCAGTATATAATATATATTTGGTGAAATTTGATATTTTATGTACAGTACGCAACATATATTTGGTGAAATTTGCAATTTTATGTAAACTATATAATAAATATTTGGTGAAATTTCATATTTTATGTACAATGTGTAATATATCTTTGGTGAAATTTGATATTCTATGTACAGTATATAATATATATTTTTTGAAATTTGGTATTTTATGTACAGTATATAGTAAACACTTGGTGAAATTTGCTATTTTATGTACAGTATATAATATATAGTTGGTGTACTTTGACCTTATATGTACAGTATATAATATATATTTGGCGAACTTTCATATTTTATGTACAGTATATAACATATATTTAGTGAAATTTGATATTTTATGTACAGTATATAATACATATTTGAAAAAATTTGATATTTTATGTACAGTATGTAATATATATTTGGTGAAATTTGATATTTTATGTACAGTATATAATATATATTTGGTGTAATTTGATATTTTCTGTACAGTATATAATATATATTTGGTGTACTTTGATATTTTGTGAAGAGTATATAATATATATTGGGTGTACATTATATTTTATGTACAGTATATAATATATATTTGTTGAAATTTGATATTTTAAGTGCAGTATATAATATATATTTCGTGAAATTTGATAATTTACGTACAGTACGCAACAGATATTTGGTGAAATTTGCTATTTCATGTACACTATATAATAAATATTTGGTGAAATTTCATATTTTATGTACAATGTATACTATATCTTTGGTGAAATTTGATATTCTATGTACGGTATATAATATATATTTGTTGAAATTTGGTATTTTATGTAGAGTATATAATAAACATTTGGTGAAATTTGCTATTTTATGTACAGTATATAGTATATAGTTGGTGTACTTTCACATTATATGTACAGTATATAATATATATTTGGTGAACTTTCATATTTTATGTACAGTATATAACATATATTTAGTGAAATTTGATATTTTATGTACAGTATATAATACATATTTGGAAAAATTTGATATTTTATGTACAGTATGTAATATATATTTGGTGAAATTTGATATTTTATGTACAGTATATAATACATATTTGGTGTAATTTGATATTTTCTGCACTGTATATAATATATATTTGGTGTACTTTGATATTTTGTGAAGAGTATATAATATATATTGGGTGTACATTGATATTTTATGTACAGTATATAATATATATTTGGTGAAATTTGATATTTTAAGTGCAGTATATAATATATATTTGGTGAAGTTTCATATTTTATGTACAGTACGCAACATATATTTGGTGAAATTTGCTATTTTATGTACACTATATAATAAATATTTGGTGAAATTTCATATTTTATGTTCAATGTATAATATATCTTTGGTGAAATTTGATATTCTATGTACAGTATATAATATATATTTGTTGAAATTTGGTATTTTATGTACAGTATATAATAAACATTTAGTGAAATTTGCTATTTTATGTACAGTATATAGTATATAGTTGGTGTACTTTCACATTATATGTACAGTATATAATATATAGTTGGTGTACTTTGACCTTATATGTACAGTATATAATATATATTTGGCGAACTTTCATATTTTATGTACAGTATATAACATATATTTAGTGAAATTTGATATTTTATGTACAGTATTTAATACATATTTGGAAATATTTGATATTTCATGTACAGTAGGTAATATATATTTGGTGAAATTTGATATATTATGTACAGTATATAATATATATTTTGTGTAATTTGATATTTTGTGAAGAGTATATAATATATATTGGGTGTACATTGATATTTTATGTACAGAATATAATATATATTTGGTGAAATTTGATATTTTAAGTGCAGTATATAATATATATTTGGTGAAGTTTGATATTTTATGTACAGTACGCAACATATATTTGGTGAAATTTGCTATTTTATGTACAGTATATAGTATATAGTTGGTGTACTTTCACATTATATGTACAGTATATAATATATATTTGGTAAACTTTCATATTTTATGTACAGTATATAACATATATTTAGAGAAATTTGATATTTTATGTACAGTATATAATACATATTTGAAAAAATTTGTTATTTTATGTACAGTATGTAATATGTATTTGGTGAAATTTGATATTTTATGTACAGTATATAATATATATTTGGTGTAATTTGATATATTCTGTACAGTATACAATATATATTTGGTGTACTTTGATATTTTGTGAAGAGTATATAATATATATTGGGTGTACATTGATATTTTATGTACAGGATATAATATATATTTGGTGAAATTTGATATTTTAAGTGCAGTATATAATATATATTTGGTGAAATTTGATATTTTATGTACAGTAAGCAACATATATTTGGTGAAATTTGCTATTTTATGTACACTGTATAATAAATATTTGGTGAAATTTTATATTTTATGTACAATGTATAATATATCTTTGGTGAAATTTGATATTCTATGTACAGTATATAATATATATTTGTTGAAATATGGTATTTTATGTCCAGTATATAATAAACATTTGGTGAAATTTGCTATTTTATGTACAATATATAATATATAGTTGGTGTATTTGACGTTATATGTACAGTATATAATATATATTTGGCGAGCTTTCATATTTTATGTACAGTATATAACATACATTTAGTGAAATTTGATATTTTATGTACAGTATTTAATACATATTTGGAAAAATTTGATATTTTATTTACAGTATGTAATATATATTTGGTGAAATTTGATATTTTATGTACAGTATATAATATATATTTGGTGTAATTTGATATTTTCTGTACAGTATATAATATATATTTGGTGTACTTTGATATTTTGTTAAGAGTATATAATATATATTGGGTGTACATTATATTTTATGTACAGTATATAATATATATTTGGTGAAATTTGATATTTTAAGTGCAGTATATAATATATATTTGGTGAAATTTGATATTTTATGTACAGTACGCAACATATATTTGGTGAAATTTGCAATTTTATGTACACTATATAATAAATATTTGGTGAAATTTCATATTTTATGTACAATGTGTAATATATCTTTGGTGAAATTTGATATTCTATGTACAGTATATAATATATATTTGTTGAAATTTGCTATTTTATGTACAGTATATAGTAAACACTTGGTGAAATTTGCTATTTTATGTACAGTATATAATATATAGTTGGTGTACTTTGACCTTATATGTACAGTATATAATATATATTTGGCGAACTTTCATATTTTATGTACAGTATATAACATATATTTAGTGAAATTTGATATTTTATGTACAGTATACAATACATATTTGAAAAAATTTGATATTTTAAGTACAGTATGTAATATATATTTGGTGAAATTTGATATTTTATGTACAGTATATAATATATATTTGTTGTAATTTGATATTTTCTGTACAGTATATAATATATATTTGGTGTACTTTGATATTTTGTGAAGAGTATATAATATATATTGGGTGTACATTATATTTTATGTACAGTATATAATATATATTTGTTGAAATTTGATATTTTAAGTGCAGTATATAATATATATTTGGTGAAATTTGATAATTTACGTACAGTACGCAACAGATATTTGGTGAAATTTGCTATTTCATGTACACTATATAATAAATATTTGGTGAAATTTCATATTTTATGTACAATGTATACTATATCTTTGGTGAAATTTGATATTCTATGTACGGTATATAATATATATTAGTTGAAATTTGGTATTTTATGTAGAGTATATTAAACGTTTGTTGAAATTTGCTATTTTATGTACAGTATATAGTATATAGTTGGTGTACTTTCACATTATATGTACAGTATATAATATATATTTGGTGAACTTTCATATTTTATGTACAGTATATAACATATATTTAGTGAAATTTGATATTTTATATACAGTATATAATACATATTTGGAAAAATTTGATATTTTATGTACAGTATGTAATATATATTTGGTGAAATTTGATATTTTATGTACAGTATATAATACATATTTGGTGTAATTTGATATTTTCTGTACTGTATATAATATATATTTGGTGTACTTTGTTATTTTGTGAAGAGTATATAATATATATTGGGTGTACATTGATATTTTATGTACAGTATATAATATATATTTGGTGAAATTTGATATTTTAAGTGCAGTATATAATATATATTTGGTGAAATTTGATATTTTATGTACATTACGCAACATATATTTTGTGAAATTTGCTATTTTATGTACACTATATAATAAATATTTGGTGGAATTTCATATTTTATGTACAATGTATAATATATCTTTGGTGTAATTTGATATTCTATGTACAGTATATAATATATATTTGTTGAAATTTGGTATTTTATGTACAGTATATAATAAACATTTGGTGAAATTTGCTATTTTATGTACAGTATATAATATATAGTTGGTGAACTTTGACCTTATATGTACAGTATATAATATATATTTGGCGAAATTTCATATTTTATGTACAGTATTTAACATATGTTTAGTGAAATTTGATATTTTATGTACAGTATTTAATACATATTTGGAAAAATTTGATATTTCATGTACAGTATGTAATATATATTTGGTGAAATTTGATATTTTATGTACAGTATATAATATATATTTTGTGTAATTTGATATTTTCTGTACAGTATATAATATATATTTGGTGAACTTTGATATTTTGTGAAGAGTATATAATATATATTGGGTGTACATTGATATTTTATGTACAGAATATAATATATATTTGGTTAAATTTGATATTTTAAGTGCAGTATATAATATATATTTGGTGAAGTTTGATATTTTATTTACAGTACGCAACATATATTTTGTGAAATTTGCTATTTTATGTACACTATATAATAAATATCTGGTGAAATTTCATATTTTATGTACAATGTATAATATATCTTTGGTGTAATTTGATATTCTAAGTACAGTATATAATATATATTTGTTGAAATTTGGTATTTTATGTACAGTATATAATAAACATTTGGTGAAATTTGCTATTTTATGTACAGTATATAATATATAGTTGGTGTACTTTGACCTTATATGTACAGTATATAATATATATTTGGCGAACTTTCATATTTTATGTACAGTATATAACATATATTTAGTGAAATTTGATATTTTATGTACAGTATTTAATACATATTTGGAAATATTTGATATTTCATGTACAGTAGGTAATATATATTTGGTGAAATTTGATATTTTATGTACAGTATATAATATATATTTTGTGTAATTTGATATTTTGTGAAGAGTATATAATATATATTGGGTGTACATTGATATTTTATGTACAGAATATAGTATATATTTGGTGAAATTTGATATTTTAAGTGCAGTATATAATATATATTTGGTGAAGTTTGATATTTTATGTACAGTACGCAACTTATATTTGGTGAAATTTGCTATTTTATGTACAGTATATAGTATATAGTTGGTGTACTTTCACAGTATATGTACTGTATATAATATGTATTTGGTAAACTTTCATATTTTTTGTACAGTATATAACATATATTTAGTGAAATTTGATATTTTATGTACAGTATATAATACATATTTGAAAAAATTTGATATTTTATGTACAGTATGTAATATGAATTTGGTGAAATTTGATATTTTATGTACAGTATATAATACATATTTGGTGTAATTTGATATTTTCTGTACTGTATATAATATATATTTGGTGTACTTTGATATTTTGTGAAGAGTATATAATATATATTGGGTGTACATTGATATTTTATGTACAGTATATAATATATATTTGGTGAAATTTGATATTTTAAGTGCAGTATATAATATATATTTGGTGAAATTTGATATTTTATGTACATTACGCAACATATATTTTGTGAAATTTGCTATTTTATGTACACTATATAATAAATATTTGGTGGAATTTCATATTTTATGTACAATGTATAATATATCTTTTGTGTAATTTGATATTCTATGTACAGTATATAATATATATTTGTTGAAATTTGGTATTTTATGTACAGTATATAATAAACATTTGGTGAAATTTGCTATTTTATGTACAGTATATAATATATAGTTGGTGTACTTTGACCTTATATGTACAGTATATAATATATATTTGGCGAAATTTCATATTTTATGTACAGTATTTAACATATATTTAGTGAAATTTGATATTTTATGTACAGTATTTAATACATATTTGGAAAAATTTGATATTTCATGTACAGTATGTAATATATATTTGGTGAAATTTGATATTTTATGTACAGTATATAATATATATTTTGTGTAATTTGATATTTTCTGTACAGTATATAATATATATTTGGTGAACTTTGATATTTTGTGAAGAGTATATAATATATATTGGGTGTACATTGATATTTTATGTACAGAATATAATATATATTTGGTTAAATTTGATATTTTAAGTGCAGTATATAATATATATTTGGTGAAGTTTGATATTTTATTTACAGTACGCAACATATATTTGGTGAAATTTGCTATTTTATGTACACTATATAATAAATATTTGGTGAAATTTCATATTTTATGTACAATGTATAATATATCTTGGTGAAATTTGATATTCTATGTACAGTATATAATATATATTTGTTGAAATTTGGTATTTTATGTACAGTATATAATAAACATTTAGTGAAATTTGCTATTTTATGTACAATATATAGTATATAGTTGGTGTACTTTCACATTATATGTACAGTATATAATACATAGTTGGTGTACTTTGACCTTATATGTACACTATATAATATATATTTGGCGAACTTTCATATTTTATGTACAGTATATAACATATATTTAGTGAAATTTGATATTTTATGTACAGTATTTAATACATATTTGGAAATATTTGATATTTCATGTACAGTATGTAATATATATTTGGTGTAATTTGATATTTTATGTACAGTATATAATATATATTTTGTGAAATTTCATATTTTGTGAAGAGTATATAATATATATTGGGTGTACATTGATATTTTATGTACAGAATATAATATATATTTGGTGAAATTTGATATTTTAAGTGCAGTATATAATATATATTTGGTGAAGTTTGATATTTTATGTACAGTACGCAACATATATTTGGTGAAATTTGCTATTTTATGTACAGTATATAGTATATAGTTGGTGTACTTTCACATTATATGTACAGTATATAACATATATTTGGTGAACTTTCATATTTTATGTACAGTATATAACATATATTCAGTGAAATTTGATATTTTATGTACAGTATATAATACATATTTGGAAAAATTTGATATTTTATGTACAGTATGTAATATATATTTGGTGAAATTTGATATTTTATGTACAGTATATAATATATATTTGGTGTAATTTGATATTTTCTGTACTGTATATAATATATATTTGGTGTACTTTGATATTTTGTGAAGAGTATATAATATATATTGGGTGTACATTGATATTTTATGTACAGTATATAATATTTATTTGGTGAAATTTGATATATTAAGTGCAGTATATAATATATATTTGGTGAAATTTGATATTTTAGGAACATTACGCAACATATATTTTGTGAAATTTGCTATTTTATGTACACTATATAATAAATATCTGGTGAAATTTCACATTTTATGTACAATGTATAATATATCTTTGGTGTAATTTGATATTCTAAGTACAGTATATAATATATATTTGTTGAAATTTGGTATTTTATGTACAGTATATAATAAACATTTGGTGAAGTTTGCTATTTTATGTACAGTATATAATATATAGTTGGTGTACTTTGACCTTATATGTACAGTATATAATATATATTTGGCGAACTTTCATATTTTATGTACAGTATATAACATATATTTAGTGAAATTTGATATTTTATGTACAGTATTTAATACATATTTGGAAATATTTGATATTTCATGTACAGTAGGTAATATATATTTGGTGAAATTTGATATTTTATGTACAGTATATAATATATATTTTGTGTAATTTGATATTTTGTGAAGAGTATATAATATATATTGGGTGTACATTGATATTTTATGTACAGAATATAGTATATATTTGGTGAAATTTGATATTTTAAGTGCAGTATATAATATATATTTGGTGAAGTTTGATATTTTATGTACAGTACGCAACTTATATTTGGTGAAATTTGCTATTTTATGTACAGTATATAGTATATAGTTGGTGTACTTTCACAGTATATGTACTGTATATAATATGTATTTGGTAAACTTTCATATTTTTTGTACAGTATATAACATATATTTAGTGAAATTTGATATTTTATGTACAGTATATAATACATATTTGAAAAAATTTGATATTTTATGTACAGTATGTAATATGAATTTGGTGAAATTTGATATTTTATGTACAGTATATAATACATATTTGGTGTAATTTGATATTTTCTGTACTGTATATAATATATATTTGGTGTACTTTGATATTTTGTGAAGAGTATATAATATATATTGGGTGTACATTGATATTTTATGTACAGTATATAATATATATTTGGTGAAATTTGATATTTTAAGTGCAGTATATAATATATATTTGGTGAAATTTGATATTTTATGTACATTACGCAACATATATTTTGTGAAATTTGCTATTTTATGTACACTATATAATAAATATTTGGTGGAATTTCATATTTTATGTACAATGTATAATATATCTTTTGTGTAATTTGATATTCTATGTACAGTATATAATATATATTTGTTGAAATTTGGTATTTTATGTACAGTATATAATAAACATTTGGTGAAATTTGCTATTTTATGTACAGTATATAATATATAGTTGGTGTACTTTGACCTTATATGTACAGTATATAATATATATTTGGCGAAATTTCATATTTTATGTACAGTATTTAACATATATTTAGTGAAATTTGATATTTTATGTACAGTATTTAATACATATTTGGAAAAATTTGATATTTCATGTACAGTATGTAATATATATTTGGTGAAATTTGATATTTTATGTACAGTATATAATATATATTTTGTGTAATTTGATATTTTCTGTACAGTATATAATATATATTTGGTGAACTTTGATATTTTGTGAAGAGTATATAATATATATTGGGTGTACATTGATATTTTATGTACAGAATATAATATATATTTGGTTAAATTTGATATTTTAAGTGCAGTATATAATATATATTTGGTGAAGTTTGATATTTTATTTACAGTACGCAACATATATTTGGTGAAATTTGCTATTTTATGTACACTATATAATAAATATTTGGTGAAATTTCATATTTTATGTACAATGTATAATTTATCTTGGTGAAATTTGATATTCTATGTACAGTATATAATATATATTTGTTGAAATTTGGTATTTTATGTACAGTATATAATAAACATTTAGTGAAATTTGCTATTTTATGTACAATATATAGTATATAGTTGGTGTACTTTCACATTATATGTACAGTATATAATATATAGTTGGTGTACTTTGACCTTATATGTACACTATATAATATATATTTGGCGAACTTTCATATTTTATGTACAGTATATAACATATATTTAGTGAAATTTGATATTTTATGTACAGTATTTAATACATGTTTGGAAATATTTGATATTTCATGTACAGTATGTAATATATATTTGGTGTAATTTGATATTTTATGTACAGTATATAATATATATTTTGTGAAATTTCATATTTTGTGAAGAGTATATAATATATATTGGGTGTACATTATATTTTATGTACAGAATATAATATATATTTGGTGAAATTTGATATTTTAAGTGCAGTATATAATATATATTTGGTGAAGTTTGATATTTTATGTACAGTACGCAACATATATTTGGTGAAATTTGCTATTTTATGTACAGTATATATTATATAGTTGGTGTACTTTCACATTATATGTACAGTATATAACATATATTTGGTGAACTTTCATATTTTATGTACAGTATATAACATATATTCAGTGAAATTTGATATTTTATGTACAGTATATAATACATATTTGGAAAAATTTGATATTTTATGTACAGTATGTAATATATATTTGGTGAAATTTGATATTTTATGTACAGTATATAATATATATTTGGTGTAATTTGATATTTTCTGTACTGTATATAATATATATTTGGTGTACTTTGATATTTTGTGAAGAGTATATAATATATATTGGGTGTACATTGATATTTTATGTACAGTATATAATATTTATTTGGTGAAATTTGATATATTAAGTGCAGTATATAATATATATTTGGTGAAATTTGATATTTTAGGAACATTACGCAACATATATTTTGTGAAATTTGCTATTTTATGTACACTATATAATAAATATCTGGTGAAATTTCACATTTTATGTACAATGTATAATATATCTTTGGTGTAATTTGATATTCTAAGTACAGTATATAATATATATTTGTTGAAATTTGGTATTTTATGTACAGTATATAATAAACATTTGGTGAAGTTTGCTATTTTATGTACAGTATATAATATATAGTTGGTGTACTTTGACCTTATATGTACAGTATATAATATATATTTGGCGAACTTTCATATTTTATGTACAGTATATAACATATATTTAGTGAAATTTGATATTTTATGTACAGTATTTAATACATATTTGGAAATATTTGATATTTCATGTACAGTAGGTAATATATATTTGGTGAAATTTGATATTTTATGTACAGTATATAATATATATTTTGTGTAATTTGATATTTTGTGAAGAGTATATAATATATATTGGGTGTACATTGATATTTTATGTACAGAATATAGTATATATTTGGTGAAATTTGATATTTTAAGTGCAGTATATAATATATATTTGGTGAAGTTTGATATTTTATGTACAGTACGCAACTTATATTTGGTGAAATTTGCTATTTTATGTACAGTATATAGTATATAGTTGGTGTACTTTCACAGTATATGTACTGTATATAATATGTATTTGGTAAACTTTCATATTTTTTGTACAGTATATAACATATATTTAGTGAAATTTGATATTTTATGTACAGTATATAATACATATTTGAAAAAATTTGATATTTTATGTACAGTATATAATATGAATTTGGTGAAATTTGATATTTTATGTACAGTATATAATATATATTTGGTGTAATTTGATATATTCTGTACAGTATATAATATATATTTGGTGTACTTTGATATTTTGTGAAGAGTATATATTATATATTTGGTGTTCATTGATATTTTATGTACAGTATATAATATATATTTGGTGAAATTTGATATTTTAAGTGCAGTATATAATATATATTTGGTGAAATTTGATATTTTATGTACAGTAAGCAACATATATTTGGTGAAATTTGCTATTTTATGTACACTGTATAATAAATATTTGGTGAAATTTTATATTTTATGTACAATGTATAATATATCTTTGGTGAAATTTGATATTCTATGTACAGTATATAATATATATTTGTAGAAATATGGTATTTTATGTTCAGTATATAATAAACATTTGGTGAAATTTGCTATTTTATGTACAATATATAATATATAGTTGGTGTACTTTGACCTTATATGTACAGTATATAATATATATTTGGCGAACTTTCATATTTTATGGACAGTATATAACATATATTTAGTGAAATTTGATATTTTATGTACAGTATTTAATACATATTTGGAAAAATTTGATATTTTATTTACAGTATGTAATATATATTTGGTGAAATTTGATATTTTATGTACAGTATAAAATATATATTTGGTGTAATTTGATATTTTCTGTACAGTATATAATATATATTTGGTGTACTTTGATATTTTGTGAAGAGTATATAATATATATTGGGTGTATATTATATTTTATGTACAGTATATAATATATATTTGGTGAAATTTGATATTTTAAGTGCAGTATATAATATATATTTCGTGAAATTTGATAATTTATGTACAGTACGCAACAGATATTTGGTGAAATTTGCTATTTCATGTACACTATATAATAAATATTTGGTAAAATTTCATATTTTATGTACAATGTATACTATATCTTTGGTGAAATTTGATATTCTATGTACAGTATATAATATATATTTGTTGAAATTTGGTATTTTATGTACAGTATATAATAAACATTTGGTGAAATTTGCTATTTTATGTACAGTATATAGTATATAGTTGGTGTACTTTCACATTATATGTACAGTATATAATATATATTTGGAGAACTTTCATATTTTATGTACAGTATATAACATATATTTAGTGAAATTTGATATTTTATGTACAGTATATAATACATATTTGGAAAAATTTGATATTTTATGTACAGTATGTAATATATATTTGGTGAAATTTGATATTTTATGTACAGTATATAATACATATTTGGTGTAATTTGATATTTTCTGTACTGTATATAATATATATTTGGTGTACTTTGATATTTTGTGAAGAGTATATAATATATATTGTGTGTACATTGATATTTTATGTACAGTATATAATATTTATTTGGTGAAATTTGATATTGTAAGTGCAGTATATAATATATATTTGGTGAAATTTGATGTTTTATGCACATTTCGCAACATATATTTTGTGAAATTTGCTATTTTATGTACACTATATAATAAATATTTGGTGAAATTTCATATTTTATGTACAATGTATAATATATCTTTGGTGTAATTTGATATTCTATGTACAGTATATAATATATATTTGTTGAAATTTGGTATTTTATGTACAGTATATAATAAACATTTGGTGAAATTTGCTATTTTATGTACAGGGTATAATATATAGTTGGTGTACTTTGACCTTATATGTACAGTATATAATATATATTTGGCGAACTTTCATATTTTATGTACAGTATATAACATATATTTAGTGAAAGTTGATATTTTATGTACAGTATATAATACATATTTGAAAAAATTTGATATTTTATGTACAGTATATAATATGAATTTGGTGAAATTTGATATTTTATGTACAGTATATAATATATATTTGGTGTAATTTGATATATTCTGTACAGTATATAATATATATTTGGTGTACTTTGATATTTTGTGAAGAGTATATATTATATATTTGGTGTTCATTGATATTTTATGTACAGTATATAATATATATTTGGTGAAATTTGATATTTTAAGTGCAGTATATAATATATATTTGGTGAAGTTTGATATTTTATGTACAGTACGCAACTTATATTTGGTGAAATTTGCTATTTTATGTACAGTATATAGTATATAGTTGGTGTACTTTCACAGTATATGTACTGTATATAATATGTATTTGGTAAACTTTCATATTTTTTGTACAGTATATAACATATATTTAGTGAAATTTGATATTTTATGTACAGTATATAATACATATTTGAAAAAATTTGATATTTTATGTACAGTATATAATATGAATTTGGTGAAATTTGATATTTTATGTACAGTATATAATATATATTTGGTGTAATTTGATATATTCTGTACAGTATATAATATATATTTGGTGTACTTTGATATTTTGTGAAGAGTATATATTATATATTTGGTGTTCATTGATATTTTATGTACAGTATATAATATATATTTGGTGAAATTTGATATTTTAAGTGCAGTATATAATATATATTTGGTGAAATTTGATATTTTATGTACAGTAAGCAACATATATTTGGTGAAATTTGCTATTTTATGTACACTGTATAATAAATATTTGGTGAAATTTTATATTTTATGTACAATGTATAATATATCTTTGGTGAAATTTGATATTCTATGTACAGTATATAATATATATTTGTAGAAATATGGTATTTTATGTTCAGTATATAATAAACATTTGGTGAAATTTGCTATTTTATGTACAATATATAATATATAGTTGGTGTACTTTGACCTTATATGTACAGTATATAATATATATTTGGCGAACTTTCATATTTTATGGACAGTATATAACATATATTTAGTGAAATTTGATATTTTATGTACAGTATTTAATACATATTTGGAAAAATTTGATATTTTATTTACAGTATGTAATATATATTTGGTGAAATTTGATATTTTATGTACAGTATAAAATATATATTTGGTGTAATTTGATATTTTCTGTACAGTATATAATATATATTTGGTGTACTTTGATATTTTGTGAAGAGTATATAATATATATTGGGTGTATATTATATTTTATGTACAGTATATAATATATATTTGGTGAAATTTGATATTTTAAGTGCAGTATATAATATATATTTCGTGAAATTTGATAATTTATGTACAGTACGCAACAGATATTTGGTGAAATTTGCTATTTCATGTACACTATATAATAAATATTTGGTAAAATTTCATATTTTATGTACAATGTATACTATATCTTTGGTGAAATTTGATATTCTATGTACAGTATATAATATATATTTGTTGAAATTTGGTATTTTATGTACAGTATATAATAAACATTTGGTGAAATTTGCTATTTTATGTACAGTATATAGTATATAGTTGGTGTACTTTCACATTATATGTACAGTATATAATATATATTTGGAGAACTTTCATATTTTATGTACAGTATATAACATATATTTAGTGAAATTTGATATTTTATGTACAGTATATAATACATATTTGGAAAAATTTGATATTTTATGTACAGTATGTAATATATATTTGGTGAAATTTGATATTTTATGTACAGTATATAATACATATTTGGTGTAATTTGATATTTTCTGTACTGTATATAATATATATTTGGTGTACTTTGATATTTTGTGAAGAGTATATAATATATATTGTGTGTACATTGATATTTTATGTACAGTATATAATATTTATTTGGTGAAATTTGATATTGTAAGTGCAGTATATAATATATATTTGGTGAAATTTGATGTTTTATGCACATTTCGCAACATATATTTTGTGAAATTTGCTATTTTATGTACACTATATAATAAATATTTGGTGAAATTTCATATTTTATGTACAATGTATAATATATCTTTGGTGTAATTTGATATTCTATGTACAGTATATAATATATATTTGTTGAAATTTGGTATTTTATGTACAGTATATAATAAACATTTGGTGAAATTTGCTATTTTATGTACAGGGTATAATATATAGTTGGTGTACTTTGACCTTATATGTACAGTATATAATATATATTTGGCGAACTTTCATATTTTATGTACAGTATATAACATATATTTAGTGAAAGTTGATATTTTATGTACAGTATATAATACATATTTGAAAAAATTTGATATTTTATGTACAGTATATAATATGAATTTGGTGAAATTTGATATTTTATGTACAGTATATAATATATATTTGGTGTAATTTGATATATTCTGTACAGTATATAATATATATTTGGTGTACTTTGATATTTTGTGAAGAGTATATATTATATATTTGGTGTTCATTGATATTTTATGTACAGTATATAATATATATTTGGTGAAATTTGATATTTTAAGTGCAGTATATAATATATATTTGGTGAAATTTGATATTTTATGTACAGTAAGCAACATATATTTGGTGAAATTTGCTATTTTATGTACACTGTATAATAAATATTTGGTGAAATTTTATATTTTATGTACAATGTATAATATATCTTTGGTGAAATTTGATATTCTATGTACAGTATATAATATATATTTGTAGAAATATGGTATTTTATGTCCAGTATATAATAAACATTTGGTGAAATTTGCTATTTTATGTACAATATATAATATATAGTTGGTGTACTTTGACCTTATATGTACAGTATATAATATATATTTGGCGAACTTTCATATTTTATGGACAGTATATAACATATATTTAGTGAAATTTGATATTTTATGTACAGTATTTAATACATATTTGGAAAAATTTGATATTTTATTTACAGTATGTAATATATATTTGGTGAAATTTGATATTTTATGTACAGTATAAAATATATATTTGGTGTAATTTGATATTTTCTGTACAGTATATAATATATATTTGGTGTACTTTGATATTTTGTGAAGAGTATATAATATATATTGGGTGTATATTATATTTTATGTACAGTATATAATATATATTTGGTGAAATTTGATATTTTAAGTGCAGTATATAATATATATTTCGTGAAATTTGATAATTTATGTACAGTACGCAACAGATATTTGGTGAAATTTGCTATTTCATGTACACTATATAATAAATATTTGGTAAAATTTCATATTTTATGTACAATGTATACTATATCTTTGGTGAAATTTGATATTCTATGTACAGTATATAATATATATTTGTTGAAATTTGGTATTTTATGTACAGTATATAATAAACATTTGGTGAAATTTGCTATTTTATGTACAGTATATAGTATATAGTTGGTGTACTTTCACATTATATGTACAGTATATAATATATATTTGGAGAACTTTCATATTTTATGTACAGTATATAACATATATTTAGTGAAATTTGATATTTTATGTACAGTATATAATAAATATTTGGAAAAATTTGATATTTTATGTACAGTATGTAATATATATTTGGTGAAATTTGATATTTTATGTACAGTATATAATACATATTTGGTGTAATTTGATATTTTCTGTACTGTATATAATATATATTTGGTGTACTTTGATATTTTGTGAAGAGTATATAATATATATTGTGTGTACATTGATATTTTATGTACAGTATATAATATTTATTTGGTGAAATTTGATATTGTAAGTGCAGTATATAATATATATTTGGTGAAATTTGATGTTTTATGCACATTTCGCAACATATATTTTGTGAAATTTGCTATTTTATGTACACTATATAATAAATATTTGGTGAAATTTCATATTTTATGTACAATGTATAATATATCTTTGGTGTAATTTGATATTCTATGTACAGTATATAATATATATTTGTTGAAATTTGGTATTTTATGTACAGTATATAATAAACATTTGGTGAAATTTGCTATTTTATGTACAGGGTATAATATATAGTTGGTGTACTTTGACCTTATATGTACAGTATATAATATATATTTGGCGAACTTTCATATTTTATGTACAGTATATAACATATATTTAGTGAAAGTTGATATTTTATGTACAGTATTTAATACATATTTGGAAATATTTGATGTTTCATGTACAGTAGGTAATATATATTTGGTGAAATTTGATATTTTATGTACAGTATATAATATATATTTTGTGTAATTTGATATTTTCTGTACAGTATATAATATATATTTGGTTAACTTTGATATTTTGTGAAGAGTATATAATATATATTGGGTATACTTTGATATTTTATGTACAGAATATAATATATATTTGGTGAAATTTGATATTTTAAGTGCAGTATATAATATGTATTTGGTGAAGTTTGATATTTTATGTACAGTAAGCAACATATATTTGGTGAAATTTGCTATTTTATGTACACTATATAATAAATATTTGGTGAAATTTTATATTTTATGAACAATGTATAATATATATTTGGTGAAATTTGATATTCTATGTACAGTATATAATATATATTTGTTGAAATATGGTATTTTATGTCCAGTATATAATAAACATTTGGTGAAATTTGCTATTTTATGTACAATATATAATATATAGTTGGTGTACTTTGACCTTATATGTACAGTACATAATATATATTTGGCGAACTTTCATATTTTATGTACAGTATATAACATATATTTAGTGAAATTTGATATTTTATGTACAGTATTTAATATATTTGGAAATATTTGATATTACATGTACAGTAGGTAATATATATTTGGTGAAATTTGATATTTTATGTACAGTATATAATATATATTTTGTGTACTTTGATATTTTGTGAAGAGTATATAATATATATTGGGTGTACATTGATATTTTATGTACAGAATATAATATATATTTGGTGAAATTTGATATTTTAAGTGCAGTATATAATATATATTTGGTGAAGTTTGATATTTTATGTACAGTACGCAACATATATTTGGTGAAATTTGCTATTTTATGTACACTATATAATAAATATTTGGTGAAATTTCATATTTTATGTACAATGTATAATATATCTTTGGTGAAATTTGATATTCTATGTACAGTATATAATATATATTTGTTGAAATTTGGTATTTTATGTACAGTATATAATAAACATTTGGTGAAATTTGCTAATTTATGTACAGTATATAGTATATAGTTGGTGTACTTTCACATTATATGTACAGTATATAATATATATTTGGTAAACTTTCATATTTTATGTACAGTATATAACATATATTTAGTGAAATTTGATATTTTATGTACAGTATATAATACATATTTGAAAAAATTTGATATTTTATGTACAGTATGTAATATTTATTTGGTGAAATTTGATATTTTATGTACAGTATATAATATATATTTGTGTAATTTGATATATTCTGTACAGTATATAATATATATTTGGTGTACTTTGATATTTTGTGAAGAGCATATAATATATATTGGGTGTACATTGATATTTTATGTACAGTATATAATATATATTTGGTGAAGTTTGATATTTTAAGTGCAGTATATAATATATATTTGGTGAAATTTGATATTTTATGTACAGTAAGCAACATATATTTGGTGAAATTTGCTATTTTATGTACACTATATAATAAATATTTGGTGAAATTTTATATTTTATGTACAATGTATACTATATCTTTGGTGAAATTTGATATTCTATGTACAGTATATAATATATATTTGTTGAAATTTGGTATTTTATGTAGAGTATATAATAAACATTTGGTGAAATTTGCTATTTTATGTACAGTATATAGTATATAGTTGGTGGACTTTCACATTATATGTACAGTATATAATATATATTTGCTGAACTTTCATATTTTATGTACAGTATATAACATATATTTAGTGAAAGTTGATATTTTATGTACAGTATTTAATACATATTTGGAAATATTTGATATTTCATGTACAGTAGGTAATATATATTTGGTGAAATTTGATATTTTATGTACAGTATATAATATATATTTTGTGTAATTTGATATTTTCTGTACAGTATATAATATATATTTGGTTAACTTTGATATTTTGTGAAGAGTATATAATATATATTGGGTGTACTTTGATATTTTATGTACAGAATATAATATATATTTGGTGAAATTTGATATTTTAAGTGCAGTATATAATATGTATTTGGTGAAGTTTGATATTTTATGTACAGTAAGCAACATATATTTGGTGAAATTTGCTATTTTATGTACACTATATAATAAATATTTGGTGAAATTTTATATTTTATGAACAATGTATAATATATATTTGGTGAAATTTGATATTCTATGTACAGTATATAATATATATTTGTTGAAATATGGTATTTTATGTCCAGTATATAATAAACATTTGGTGAAATTTGCTATTTTATGTACAATATATAATATATAGTTGGTGTACTTTGACCTTATATGTACAGTACATAATATATATTTGGCGAACTTTCATATTTTATGTACAGTATATAACATATATTTAGTGAAATTTGATATTTTATGTACAGTATTTAATATATTTGGAAATATTTGATATTACATGTACAGTAGGTAATATATATTTGGTGAAATTTGATATTTTATGTACAGTATATAATATATATTTTGTGTACTTTGATATTTTGTGAAGAGTATATAATATATATTGGGTGTACATTGATATTTTATGTACAGAATATAATATATATTTGGTGAAATTTGATATTTTAAGTGCAGTATATAATATATATTTGGTGAAGTTTGATATTTTATGTACAGTACGCAACATATATTTGGTGAAATTTGCTATTTTATGTACACTATATAATAAATATTTGGTGAAATTTCATATTTTATGTACAATGTATAATATATCTTTGGTGAAATTTGATATTCTATGTACAGTATATAATATATATTTGTTGAAATTTGGTATTTTATGTACAGTATATAATAAACATTTGGTGAAATTTGCTAATTTATGTACAGTATATAGTATATAGTTGGTGTACTTTCACATTATATGTACAGTATATAATATATATTTGGTAAACTTTCATATTTTATGTACAGTATATAACATATATTTAGTGAAATTTGATATTTTATGTACAGTATATAATACATATTTGAAAAAATTTGATATTTTATGTACAGCATGTAATATTTATTTGGTGAAATTTGATATTTTATGTACAGTATATAATATATATTTGTGTAATTTGATATATTCTGTACAGTATATAATATATATTTGGTGTACTTTGATATTTTGTGAAGAGCATATAATATATATTGGGTGTACA
The DNA here is from genome assembly GCF_029281585.2 of Gorilla gorilla gorilla. Lineage (NCBI taxonomy): Eukaryota > Metazoa > Chordata > Mammalia > Primates > Hominidae > Gorilla > Gorilla gorilla. Next base: position 7,581,433 of record NC_073246.2, read on the forward strand.
TTGATATTTTATGTACAGAATATAATATATATTTGGTGAAGTTTGATATTTTAAGTGCAGTATATAATATATATTTGGTGAAATTTGATATTTTATGTAAAGTAAGCAACATATATTTGGTGAAATTTGCTATTTTATGTACACTATATAATAAATATTTGGTGAAATTTTATATTTTATGTACAATGTATACTATATCTTTGGTGAAATTTGATATTCTATGTACAGTATATAATATATATTTGTTGAAATTTGGTATTTTATGTAGAGTATATAATAAACATTTGGTGAAATTTGCTATTTTATGTACAGTATATAGTATACAGCTGGTGTACTTTCACATTATATGTACAGTATATAATATATATTTGCTGAACTTTCATATTTTATGTACAGTATATAACATATATTGAGTGAAATTTGATATTTTATGTACAGTATTTAATACATATTTGGAAAAATTTGATATTTTATGTACAGTATGTAATATATATTTGGTGAAATTTGATATTTTATGTACAGTATCTAATATATATTTGGTGTAATTTGATATTTTCTATACAGTATATAATATATATTTGGTGTACTTTGATATTTTGTGAAGAGTATATAATATATATTGGGTGTACATTGATATTTTATGTACAGTATATAATGTATATTTGGTGAAATTTGATATTTTAAGTGCAGTATATAATATATATTTCGTGAAATTTGATATTTTATGTACAGTACGCAACATATATTTGGTGAAATTTGCTATTTTATGTACACTATAAAATAAATATTTGGTGAAATTTCATATTTTATGAACAATGTATATCTTTGGTGAAATTTGATATTCTATGTACAGTATATAATATATATTTGTTGAAATTTGGTATTTTATGTACAGTATATAATAAACATTTGGTGAAATTTGCTATTTTATGTACAATATATAATATATAGTTGGTGTACTTTGACGTTATATGTACAGTATATAATATATATTTGGCGAACTTTCATATTTTATGTACAGTATATAACATATATATAGTGAAATTTGAAATTTTATGTACAGTATTTAATACATATTTGGAAAAATTTGATATTTCATGTACAGTATGTAATATATATTTGGTGAAATTTGATATTTTATGTACAGTATATAATATATATTTGGTGAAATTTGATATTTTGAGAAGAGTATATAATATATATTGGGTGTACATTGATATTTTATGTACAGTATATAATATATATTTGGTGAAATTTGATATTTTACGTGCAGTATATAATATATATTTGGTGAAATTTGATATTTTATGTACAGTACGCAACATATATTTGGTGAAATTTGCTATTTTATGTACACTATATAATAAATATTTGGTGAAATTTCATATTTTATGTACAATGTATAATATATCTTTGGTGAAATTTGATATTCTATGTACAGTATATAATATATATTTGTTGAAATTTGGTATTTTATGTACAGTATATAATAAACATTTGGTGAAATTTGCTATTTTATGTACAGTATATAATATATAGTTGGTGTACTTTGACCTTATATGTACAGTATGTAATATATATTTGGCGAACTTTCATATTTTATGTACAGTATATAACATATATTTAGTGAAATTTGATATTTTATGTACAGTATATAATACATATTTGGAAAAATTTGATATTTTATGTACAGTATGTAATATATATTTGGTGAAATTTGATATTTTATGTACAGTATATAATATATATTTGGTGTTATTTGATATTTTCTGTACTGTATATAATATATATTTGGTGTACTTTGATATTTTTTGAAGAGTATATGATATATATTGGGTGTACATTGATATTTTATGTAAGGTATATAATATATATTTGGTGAAATTTGATATTTTAAGTGCAGTATATAATATATATTTGGTGAAATTTGATATTTTATGTACAGTACGCAACATATATTTGGTGTAATTTGCTATTTAATGTACACGATATAATAAATGTTTGGTGAAATTTCATATTTTATGTACAATGTCTAATATATCTTTGGTGAAATTTGATATTCTATGTACAGTATATAATATATATTTGTTGAAATTTGGTGTTTTATGAACTGTATATAATAAACATTTGGTGAAATTTGCTATTTTATGTACAGTATATAATATATAGTTGGTGTACTTTGACCTTATATGTACAGTATATAATATATACTTGGCGAACTTTCATATTTTATGTACAGTATATAACATATATTTAGTGAAATTTGATATTTTATGTACAGTATTTAATACATATTTGGAAAAATGTGATATTTCATGTACAGTATGTAATATATATTTGGTGAAATTTGATATTTTATGTACAGTATATAATATATATTTGGGGTAATTTGATATTTTCTGTACAGTATATAGTATATATTTGGTGTACTTTGATATTTTGTGAAGAGTATATAATATATATTGGGTGTACATTGATATTTTATGTGCAGTATATAATGTATATTTGGTGAAATTTGATATTTTAAGTGCAGTATATAATATATATTTCGTGAAATTTGATATTTTATATACAGTACGCAACATATATTTGGTGAAATTTGCTATTTTATGTACACTATAAAATAAATATTTGTGAAATTTCATATTTTATGAACAATGTATATCTTTGGTGAAATTTGATATTCTATGTACAGTATATAATATATATTTGTTGAAATTTGGTTTTTTATGTACAGTATATAATAAACATTTGGTGAAATTTGCTATTTTATGTACAATATATAATATATATTTGGTGTACTTTGACGTTATATGTACAGTATATAATATATATTTGGCGAACTTTCATATTTTATGTACAGTATATAACATATATATAGTGAAATTTGAAATTTTATGTACAGTATTTAATACATATTTGGAAAAATTTGATATTTCATGTACAGTATGTAATATATATTTGGTGAAATTTGATATTTTATGTACAGTATATAATATATATTTGGTGAAATTTGATATTTTGAGAAGAGTATATAATATATATTGGGTGTACATTGATATTTTATGTACATTATATAATATATATTTGGTGAAATTTGATATTTTAAGGGCAGTATATAATATATATTTGGTGAAATTTGATATTTTATGTACAGTACGCAACATATATTTGGTGAAATTTGCTATTTTATGTACACTATATAATAAATATTTGGTGAAATTTTATATTTTATGTACAATGTATAATATATCTTTGGTGAAATTTGATATTCTATGTACAGTATATAATATATATTTGTTGAAATTTGGTATTTTATGTACAGTATATAATAAACATTTGGTGAAATTTGCTATTTTATGTACAGTATATAATATATAGTTGGTGTACTTTGACCTTATATATACAGTATATAATATATATTTGGCGAACTTTCATATTTTATGTACAGTATATAACATATATTTAGTGAAATTTGATATTTTATGTACAGTATATAATACATATTTGGAAAAATTTGATATTTTATGTACAGTATGTAATATATATTTGGTGAAATTTGATATCTTATGTACAGTATATAATATATATTTGGTGTTATTTGATATTTTCTGTACTATATATAATATATATTTGGTGTACTTTGATATTTTGTGAAGAGTATATAATATATATTGGGTGTACATTGATATTTTATGTAAGGTATATAATATATATTTGGTGAAATTTGATATTTTAAGTGCAGTATATAATATATATTTCGTGAAATTTGATATTTTATGTACAGTACGCAACATATATGATGAAATTTGCTATTTTATGTACACTATAAAATAAATATTTGGTGAAATTTCATATTTTATGAACAATGTATATTTTGGTGAAATTTGATATTCAATGTACAGTATATAATATATATTTGTTGAAATTTGGTATTTTATGTACAGTATATAATAAACATTTGGTGAAATTTGCTATTTTATGTACAATATATAATATATAGTTGGTGTACTTTGACGTTATATGTACAGTATATAATATATATTTGGCGAACTTTCATATTTTATGTTCAGTATATAACATATATATAGTGAAATTTGAAATTTTATGTACAGTATTTAATACATATTTGGAAAAATTTGATATGTCATGTACAGTATGTAATATATATTTGGTGAAATTTGATATTTTATGTACAGTATATAATATATATTTGGTGAAATTTGATATTTTGAGAAGAGTATATAATATATATTGGGTGTACATTGATATTTTATGTACAGTATATAATATATATTTGGTGAAATTTGATATTTTACGTGCAGTATATAATATATATTTGGTGAAATTTGATATTTTATGTACAGTACGCAACATATATTTGGTGAAATTTGCTATTTTATGTACACTATATAATAAATATTTGGTGAAATTTTATATTTTATGTACAATGTATAATATATCTTTGGTGAAATTTGATATTCTATGTACAGTATATAATATATATTTGTTGAAATTTGGTATTTTATGTACAGTATATAATAAACATTTGGTGAAATTTGCTATTTTATGTACAGCATATAATATATATTTGGTGTAGTTTGACCTTATATGTACAGTATATAATATATATTTGGCGAACTTTCATATTTTATGTACAGTATATAACATATATTTAGTGAAATTTGATATTTTATGTACAGTATATAATACATATTTGGAAAAATTTGATATTTTATGTACAGTATGTAATATATATTTGGTGAAATTTGATATTTTATGTACAGTATATAATATATATTTGGTGTTATTTCATATTTTCTGTACTGTATATAATATATATTTGGTGTACTTTGATATTTTGTGAAGAGTATATAATATATATTGGGTGTACATTGATATTTTATGTAAGGTATATAATATATATTTGGTGAAATTTGATATTTTAAGTGCAGTATATAATATATATTTGGTGAAATTTGGTATTTTATGTACAGTACGCAACATATATTTGGTGTAATTTGCTATTTAATGTACAGTATATAATATATATTTGGTGAACTTTGATATTTTGTGAAGAGTATATAATATATATTGGGTGCACATTGATATTTTATGTACAGAATATAATATATATTTGGTGAAATTTGATATTTTACGTGCAGTATATAATATATATTTGGTGAAATTTGATATTCTATGTAGAGTAGGCAACATATATTTGGTGAAATTTGCTATTTTATGTACACTATATAATAAATATTTGGTGAAATTTCATATTTTTTGTGCAATGTATAATATATCTTTGGTGAAATTTGATATTCTATGTACAGTATATAATATATATTTGTTGAAATTTGATATTTTATGTACAGCATATAATAAACATTTGGTGAAATTTGCTATTTTATGTACAGTATATAGTATATAGTTGGTGTACTTTCACATTATATGTACAGTATATAATATATATTTGGTGAACCTTCATATTTTATGTACAGTATATAACATATATTTAGTGAAATTTGATATTTTATGTACAGTATATAATACATATTTGAAAAAATTTGATATTTTATGTACAGTATGTAATATATATCTGGTGAAATTTGATATTTTATGTACAGTATATAATATATATTTGTTGTAATTTGATATTTTCTGTACAGTATATAGTATATATTTGGTGTACTTTGATATTTTGTGAAGAGTATATAATATATATTGGGTGTACATTGATATTTTTTGTACAGTATATAATATATATTTGGTGAAATTTGATATTTTAAGTGCAGTATATAATATATATTTGGTGAAATTTGATATTTTATGTACAGTAAGCAACATATATTTGGTGAAATTTGCTATTTTATGTACACTATATAATAAATATTTGGTGAAATTTTATATTTTATGTACAATGTATAATATATCTTTGGTGAAATTTGATATTCTATGTACAGTATATAATATATATTTGTTGAAATATGGTATTTTATGTACAGTATATAATAAACATTTGGTGAAATTTGCTATTTTATGTACAGTATATAATATATAGTTGGTGTACTTTGACCTTATATGTACAGTATATAATATATATTTGGCGAACTTTCATATTTTATGTACAGTATATAACATATATTTAGTGAAATTTGATATTTTATGTACAGTATTTAATACATATTTGGAAATATTTGATATTTCATGTACAGTATGTAATATATGTTTGGTGAAATTTGATATTTTATGTACAGTATATAATATATATTTGGTGTAATTTGATATTTTCTGTACTGTATGTAATATATATTTGGTGTACGTTGATATTTTGTGAAGAGTATATAATATATATTGGGTGTACATTGATATATTATGTACGGTATATAATATATATTTGGTGTAATTTGATATTTTCTATACTGTATGTAATATATATTGGGTGTACTTTGATATTTTGTGAAGAGTATATAATATATATTGGGTGTACATTGATATATTATGTACAGTATATAATATATATTTGGTGAAATTTGATATTTTAAGTGCAGTATATAATATATATTTGGTGAAATTTGATATTTTATGTACAGTACGCAACATATTTTTTGTGAAATTGGCTATTTTATGTACACTATATAATAAATATTTGGTGAAATTTCATATTTTATGTACAATGTATAATATATCTTTGGTGAAATTTGATATTCTATGTACAGTATATAATATATATTTGTTGAAATTTGGTATTTTATGTACAGTATATAATAAACATTTGGTGAAATTTGCTATTTTATGTACAGTATATAATATATAGTTGGTGTACTTTGAGCTTATATGTACAGTATATAATATATATTTGGCGAACTTTCATATTTTATGTACAGTATATAACATATATTTAGTGAAATTTGATATTTTATGTACAGTATTTAATACATATTTGGAAATATTTGATATTTCATGTACAGTATGTAATATATATTTGGTGAAATTTGATATTTTATGTACAGTATATAATATATATTTTGTGTAATTTGATATTTTCTGTACAGCATATAATATATATTTGGTGAACTTTGATATTTTGTGAAGAGTATATAATATATATTGGGTGTACATTGATATTTTATGTACAGAGTATAATATATATTTGGTGAAATTTGATATTTTAAGTGCAGTATATAATATATATTTGGTGAAATTTGATATTTTATGTACAGTAAGCAACATATATTTGGTGAAATTTGCTATTTTATGTACACTATATAATAAATATTTGGTGAAATTTCATATTTTATGTGCAATGTATAATATATCTTTGGTGAAATTTGATATTCCATGTAAAGTATATAATATATATTTGTTGAAATTTGGTATTTTATGTACAGTATATAATAAACATTTGGTGAAATTTGCTATTTTATGTATAGTATATAGTATATAGTTGGTGTACTTTCACATTATATGTACAGTATATAATATATATTTGGTGAACCTTCATATTTTATGTACAGTATATAACATATATTTAGTGAAATTTGATATTTTATGTACAGTATATAATACATATTTGAAAAAATTTGATATTTTATGTACAGTATGTAATATATATCTGGTGAAATTTTATATTTTATGTACAGTATATAATATATACTTGGTTTAATTTGATATTTTCTGTACAGTATATAATATATATTTGGTGTACTTTGATATTTTGTGAAGAGTATATAATATATATTGGGTGTACATTGATATTTTTTGTACAGTATATAATATATATTTGGTGAAATTTGATATTTTAAGTGCAGTATAAAATATATAATTTGTGAAATTTGATATTTTATGTACAGTAAGCAACATATATTTGGTGAAATTTGCTATTTTATGTACACTATATTATAAATATTTGGTGAAATTTTATATTTTATGTACAATGTATAATATATCATTGGTGAAATTTGATATTCTATGTACAGTATATAATATATATTTGTTGAAATTTGGTATTTTATGTACAGTATATAATAAACATTTGGTGAAATTTGCTATTTTTTGTACAGTATATAATATATAGTTGGTGTACTTTGACCTTATATGTACAGTATATAATATATATTTGGCTAACTTTCATATTTTATGTACACTATATAACATATATTTAGTGAAATTTGATATTTTATGTACAGTATATAATACATATTTGGAAAAATTTGATATTTTATGTAGAGTATGTAATATATATTTGGTGAAATTTGATATTTTATGTACAGTATATAATATATATTTGGTGTTATTTGATATTTTCTGTACTGTATATAATATATATTTGGTGTACTTTGATATTTTGTGAAGAGTATATAATATATATTGGGTGTACATTGATATTTTATGTAAGGTATATAATATATATTTGGTGAAATTTGATATTTTAAGTGCAGTATATAATATATATTTGGTGAAATTTGATATTTTATGTACAGTACGCAACATATATTTGGTGTAATTTGCTATTTAATGTACGCGATATAATAAATGTTTGGTGAAATTTCATATTTTATGTACAATGTCTAATATATCTTTGGTGAAATTTGATATTCTATGTACAGTATATAATATATATTTGTTGAAATTTGGTGTTTTATGAACTGTATATAATAAACATTTGGTGAAATTTGCTATTTTATGTACAGTATATAATATATAGTTGGTGTACTTTGACCTTATATGTACAGTATATAATATATATTCGGCAAACTTTCATATTTTATGTACAGTATATAACATATATTTAGTGAAATTTGATATTTTATGTACAGTATTTAATACATATTTGGAAAAATGTGATATTTCATGTACAGTATGTAATATATATTTGATGAAATTTGATATTTTATGTACAGTATATAATATATATTTGGTGTAATTTGATATTTTCTGTACAGTATTTAATATTTATTTGGAAATATTTGATATTTCATGTACAGTATGTAATATATATTTGGTGAAATTTGATATTTTCTGTACTGCATATAATATATATTTGGTGAACTCTTATATTTTGTGAAGAGTATATAATATATATTGGGTGTACATTGATATTTTATGTACAGAATAAAATATATATTTGGTGAAATTTGATATTTTAAGTGCAGTATATAATATATATTTGGTGAAATTTGATATTTTATGTACAGTACGCAACATATATTTGGTGAAATTTGCTATTTTATGTACACTATATAATAAATATTTGGTGAAATTTCATATTTTATGTGCAATGTATAATATATCTGTGGTGAAATTTGATATTCCATGTACAGTATATAATATATATTTGTTGAAATTTGGTATTTTATGTACAGTGTATAATAAACATTTGGTGAAATTTGCTATTTTATGTACAGTATATAGTATATAGTTGGTGTACTTTCACATTATATGTACAGTATATAATATATATTTGGTGAACCTTCATATTTTATGTACAGTATATAACATATATTTAGTGAAATTTGATATTTTATGTACAGTATATAATACATATTTGAAAAAATTTGATATTTTATGTACAGTATGTAATATATATCTGGTGAAATTTTATATTTTATGTACAGTATATAATATATACTTGGTGTAATTTGATATTTTCTGTACAGTATATAATATATATTTGGTGTACTTTGATATTTTGTGAAGAGTATATAATATATATTGGGTGTACATTGATATTTTTTGTACAGTATATAATATATATTTGGTGAAATTTGATATTTTAAGTGCAGTATATAATATATATTTGGTGAAATTTGATATTTTATGTACAGTAAGCAACATATATTTGGTGAAATTTGCTATTTAATGTACACTATATAATAAATATTTGGTGAAATTTTATATTTTATTTACAATGTATAATATATCTTTGGTGAAATTTGATATTCTATGTACAGTATATAATATATATTTGTTGAAATATGGTATTTTATGTACTGTATATAATAAACATTTGGTGAAATTTGCTATTTTATGTAAAATATATAATATATAATCGGTGTACTTTGACCTTATATATACAGTATATAATATATATTTGGCGAACTTTCATATTTTATGTACAGTATATAACATATATTTAGTTAAATTGGATATTTTATGTACTGTATTTAATACATATTTGGAAAAATTTGATATTTTATCTACAGTGTGTAATATATATTTGGTGAAATTTGATATTTTATGTACAGTATATAATATATATTTGGTGTAATTTGATATTTTCTGTACTGTATATAATATATATTAGGTGTACTTTGATATTTTGTGAAGAGTATATAATCTATATTGGGTGTACATTGATATTTTATGTACAGTATATAATATATATTTGGTGAAATTTGATATTTTAAGTGCAGTATATAATATATATTTGGTGAAATTTGATATTTTATGTACAGTACGCAACATATATTTTGTGAAATTTGCTATTTTATGTACACTATATAATAAATATTTGGTGAAATTTCATATTTTATGTACAATGTATAATATATCTTTGGTGACATTTGATATTCTATGTACAGTATATAATATATATTTGTTGATATTTGGTATTTTATGTACAGTATATAATAAACATTTGGTGAAATTTGCTATTTTATGTACAGTATATAATATATAGTTGGTGTACTTTGACCTTATATGTACAGTATATAATATGTATTTGGCGAACTTTCATATTTTATGTACAGTATATAAGATATATTTAGTGAAATTTGATATTTAATGTACAGTATTTAATACATATTTGGAAATATTTGATATTTCATGTACAGTATGTAATATATATTTTGTGAAATTTGATATTTTATGTACAGTATATAATATATATTTTGTGTAATTTGATATTTTCTGTACAGTATATAATATATATTTGGTGAACTTTGATATTTTGTGAAGAGTATATAATATATATTGGGTGTACATTGATATTTTATGTACAGAATATAATATATATTTGGTGAAATTTGATATTTTAAGTGCAGTATATAATATATATTTGGTGAAATTTGATATTTTGTGTACAGTACGCAACATATATTTGGTGAAATTTGCTATTTTATGTACACTATATAATAAATATTTGGTGAAATTTCATATTTTATTTGCAATGTATAATATATCTTTGGTGAAATTTGATATTCTATGTACAGTATATAATATATATTTGTTGAAATTTGATATTTTATGTACAGTATATAATAAACATTTGGTGAAATTTGCTATTTTATGTACAGTATATAGTATATAGTTGGTGTACTTTCACATTATATGTACAGTATATAATATATATTTGGTGAACCTTCATATTTTATGTACAGTATATAACATATATTTAGTGAAATTTGATATTTTATGTACAGTATATAATACATATTTGAAAAAATTTGATATTTTATGTACAGTATGTAATATATATCTGGTGAAATTTGATATTTTATGTACAGTATATAATATATATTTGTTGTAATTTGATATCTTCTGTACAGTATATAGTATATATTTGGTGTACTTTGATATTTTGTGAAGAGTATATAATATATATTGGGTGTACATTGATATTTTTTGTACAGTATATAATATATATTTGGTGAAATTTGATATTTTAAGTGCAGTATATAATATATATTTGGTGAAATTTGATATTTTATGTACAGTACGCAACATATTTTTTGTGAAATTTGCTATTTTATGTACACTATATAATAAATATTTGGTGAAATTTCATATTTTATGTACAATGTATAATATATCTTTGGTGAAATTTGATATTCTATGTACAGTATATAATATATATTTGTTGGAATTTGGTATTTTATGTACAGTATATAATAAACATTTGGTGAAATTTGCTATTTTATGTACAGTATATAATATATAGTTGGTGTACTTTGACCTTATATGTACAGTATATAATATATATTTGGCGAACTTTCATATTTTATGTACAGTATATAACATATATTTAGTGAAATTTGATATTTTATATACAGTATTTAATACATATTTGGAAATATTTGATATTTCATGTACAGTATGTAACATATATTTGGTGAAATTTGATATTTTATGTACAGTATATAATATATATTTTGTGTAATTTGATATTTTCTGTACAGCATATAATATATATTTGGTGAACTTTGATATTTTGTGAAGAGTACATAATATATATTGGGTGTACATTGATATTTTATGTACAGAATATAATATATATTTGGTGAAATTTGATATTTTAAGTGCAGTATATAATATATATTTGGTGAAATTTGATATTTTATGTAGAGTAAGCAACATATATTTGGTGAAATTTGCTATTTTATGTACACTATATAATAAATATTTGGTGAAATTTCATATTTTATGTGCAATGTATAATATATCTTTGGTGAAATTTGATATTCCATGTACAGTATATAATATATATTTGTTGAAATTTGGTATTTTATGTACAGTATATAATAAACATTTGGTGAAATTTGCTATTTTATGTACAGTATAGAGTATATAGTTGGTGTACTTTCACATTATATGTACAGTATATAATATATATTTGGTGAACCTTCATATTTTATGTACAGTATATAACATATATTTAGTGAAATTTGATATTTTATGTACAGTATATAATACATATTTGAAAAAATTTGATATTTTATGTATAGTATGTAGTATATATCTGGTGAAATTTGATATTTTATTTACAGTATATAATATATACTTGGTGTAATTTGATATTTTCTGTACAGTATATAATATATATTTGGTGTACTTTGATATTTTGTGAAGAGTATATAATATATATTGGGTGTACATTGATATTTTTTGTACAGTATATAATATATATTTGGTGAAATTTGATATTTTAAGTGCAGTATATAATATATATTTGGTGAAATTTGATATTTTATGTACAGTAAGCAACATATATTTGGTGAAATTTGCTATTTTATGTACACTATATAATAAATATTTGGTGAAATTTCATATTTTATGAACAATGTATATCTTTGGTGAAATTTGATATTCTATGTACAGTATATAATATATATTTGTTGAAATTTGGTATTTTATGTACAGTATGTAATAAACATTTGGTGAAATTTGCTATTTTATGTACAATATATAATATATAGTTGGTGTACTTTGACGTTATATGTACAGTATATAATATATATTTGGCGAACTTTCATATTTTATGTACAGTATATAACATATATATAGTGAAATTTGAAATTTTATGTACAGTATTTAATACATATTTGGAAATATTTGATATTTCATGTACAGTATGTAATATATATTTGGTGAAATTTGATATTTTATGTACAGTATATAATATATATTTGGTGAAATTTGATATTTTGAGAAGAGTATATAATATATATTGGGTGTACATTGATATTTTATGTACAGTATATAATATATATTTGGTGAAATTTGATATTTTAAGTGCAGTATATAATATATATTTGGTGAAATTTGATATTTTATGTACAGTACGCAACATATATTTGGTGAAATTTGCTATTTTATGTACACTATATAATAAATATTTGGTGAAATTTTATATTTTATGTACAATGTATAATATATCTTTGGTGAAATTTGATATTCTATGTACAGTATATAATATATATTTGTTGAAATTTGGTATTTTATGTACAGTATATAATAAACATTTGGTGAAATTTGCTATTTTATGTACAGTATATAATATATAGTTGGTGTACTTTGACCTTATATGTACAGTATATAATATATATTTGGCGAACTTTCATATTTTATGTACAGTATATAACATATATTTAGTGAAATTTGATATTTTATGTACAGTATATAATACATATTTGGAAATATTTGATATTTCATGTACAGTTTGTAATATATATTTGGTGAAATTTGATATTTTATGTACAGTATATAATATACATTTGGTGTAATTTGATATTTTCTGTACAGTATATAATATATATTTGGTGTACTTTGATATTTTGTGAAGAGTATATAATATATATTGGTTGTACATTGATATTTTATGTACAGTATATAATATATATTTGGTGAAATTTGATATTTTAAGTGCAGTATATAATATATATTTGGTGAAATTTGATATTTTATGTACATTATGCAACATATATTTGGTGAAATTTGCTATTTTATGTACACTATATAATAAATATTTGGTGAAATTTTATATTTTATGTACAATGCATAATATATCTTTGGTGAAATTTGATATTCTATGTACAGTATATAATATATATTTGTTGAAATATGGTATTTTATGTACAGTATATAATAAACATTTGGTGAAATTTGCTATTTTATGTACAATATATAACATATAGTTGGTGTACTTTGACCTTATATGTACAGTATATAATATATATTTGGCGAACTTTCATATTTTATGTACAGTATATAACATATATTTAGTGAAATTTGATATTTTATGTACAGTATTTAATACATATTTGGAAATATTTGATATTTCATATACAGTATGTAATATATATTTGGTGAAATTTGACATTTGATGCACAGTATATAATATATATTTTGTGTAATTTGATATTTTCTGTACAGTATATAATATATATTTGGTGAACTTTGATATTTTGTGAAGAGTATATAATATATATTGGGTGTACATTGATATTTTATGTACAGAATATAATATATATTTGGTGAAATTTGATATTTTACGTGCAGTATATAATAGATATTTGGTGAAATTTGATATTTTATGTACAGTACGCAACATATATTTGGTGAAATTTGCTATTTTATGTACACTATATAATAAATATTTGGTGAAATTTCATATTTTATGTGCAATGTATAATATATCTTTGGTGAAATTTGATATTCTATGTACAGTATATAATATATATTTGTTGAAATTTGGTATTTCATGTACAGTATATAATAAACATTTGGTGAAATTTGCTATTTTATGTACAGTATATAATATATAGTTGCTGTACTTTCACATTATTTGTACAGTATATAATATATATTTGGCGAACTTTCATATTTTATGTACAGTATATAACATATATTTCGTGAAATTTGATATTTTATGTACAGTATTTAATACATATTTGGAAATATTTGATATTTCATGTACAGTATGTAATATATATTTGGTGAAATTTGACATTTTATGTACAGTGTATAATATATATTTTGTGTAATTTGATATTTTCTGTACAGTATATAATATATATTTGGTGAACTTTGATATTTTGTGAAGAGTATATAATATATATTGGGTGTACATTGATATTTTATGTACAGAATATAATATATATTTGGTGAAATTTGATATTTTAAGTGCAGTATATAATAGATATTTGGTGAAATTTGATATTTTATTTACAGTACGCAACATATATTTGGTGAAATTTGCTATTTTATGTACACTATGTAATAAATATTTGGTGAAACTTCATATTTTATGTGCAATGTATAGTATATCTTTGGTGAAATTTGATATTCTATGTACAGTATATAATATATATTTGTTGAAATTTGGTATTTTTTGTACAGTATATAATAAACATTTGGTGAAATTTGCTATTTTATGTACAGTATATCGTATATAGTTGGTGTACTTTCACATTATATGTACAGTATATAATATATATTTGGTGAACCTTCATATTTTATGTACAGTATATAACATATATTTAGTGAAATTTGATATTTTATGTACAGTATTTAATACATATTTGGAAATATTTGATATTTCATGTACAGTTTTTAATATATATTTGGTGAAATTTGATATTTTATGTACAGTATATAATATATATTTTGTGTAATTTGATATTTTCTGTACAGTATATAATATATATTTGGTGAACTTTCATATTTTGTGAAGAGTATATAATATATATTGGGTGTACATTGATAATTTATGTACAGAATATAATATATATTTGGTGAAATTTGATATTTTAAGTGCAGTATATAATATATATTTGGTGAAATTTGATATTTTATGTACAGTACGCAACATATATTTGGTGAAATTTGCTATTTCATGTACACTATATAATAAATATTTAGTGAAATTTCATATTTTATGTACAATGTATAATATATCTTTGGTGACATTTGATATTCTATGTACAGTATATAATATATATTTGTTGAAATTTGGTATTTTATCTACAGTATATAATAAACATTTGGTGAAATTTGTTATTTCATGTACAATATATAATATATAGTTGGTGTACTTTGACCTTATATGTACAGTATATAATATATATTTGGCGAACTTTCATATTTTATGTACAGTATATAACATATATTTAGTGAAATTTGATATTTTATGTACAGTATTTAATACATATTTGGAAAAATTTGATATTTTATGTACAGTATGTAATATGTATTTGGTGAAATTTGATATTTTATGTACAGAATATAATATATAATTGGTGAAATTTGATATTTTGTGAACAGTATATAATATATGTTGGGTGTACATTGAAATTTTATGTACAGTATATAATATATATTTGGTGAAATTTGATATTTTAAGGGCAATATATAATATCTATTTGGTGAAATTTGATATTTTATGTACAGTATATAATATATAGTTGGTGTAGTTTGACCTTATATGTACAGTATATAATATATATTTGGCGAACTTTCATATTTTATGTACAGTATATAACATATATTTAGTTAAATTTGATATTTTATGTACTGTATTTAATACATATTTGGAAAAATTTGATATTTTTTGTACAGTGTGTAATATATATTTGGTGAAATTTGATATTTTAAGTGCAGTATATAATATATATTTGGTGAAATTTGATATTTTATGTACAGTACGCAACATATATTTGGTGAAATTTGCTATTTTATGTACACTATATAATAAATATTTGGTGAAATTTCATATGTTATGTGCAATGTATAATATATCTTTCGTGAAATTTGATATTCTATGTACAGAATATAATATATATTTGTTGAAATTTGGTATTTTATGTACAGTATATAATAAACATTTGGTGAAATTTGCTATTTTATGTACAGTATATAGTACCTAGTTGGTGTACTTTCACATTATATGTACAGTATATAATATATATTTGGTGAACCTTCATATTTTATGTACAGTATATAACATATATTTAGTGAAATTTGATATGTTATGTACAGTATATAATACATATTTGAAAAAATTTGATATTTTATGTACAGTGTGTAGTATATATCTGGTGAAATTTGATATTTTATGTACAGTATATAATATATATTTGGTGTAATTTGATATTTTCTGTACAGTATATAATATATATTTGGTGTACTTTGATATTTTGTGAAGAGTATATAATATATATTGGGTGTACATTGATATTTTATGTACTGTATATAATATGTATTTGGTGAAATTTGATATTTTAAGTGCAGTATATAATATATATTTGGTGAAATTTGATATTTTATGTACAGTAAGCAACATATATTTGGTGAAATTTGCTATTTTATGTACACTATATAATAAATATTTGGTGAAATTTTATATTTTATGTACAATGTATAATAAATCTTTGGTGAAATTTGATATTCTATGTACAGTATATAATATATATTTGTTGAAATATGGTATTTTATGTACAGTATATAATAAACATTGGTTGAAATTTGCTATTTTATGTACAATACATAATATATAGTTGGTTTACTTTGACCTTATATGCACAGTATATAATATATATTTGGCGAACTTTCATATTTTATGTACAGTATATAACATATATTTAGTGAAATTTGATATTTTATGTACAGTATTTAATACATATTTGGAAATATTTGATATTTCATGTACAGTAGGTAATATATATTTGGTGAAATTTGATATTTTATGTACAGTATATAATATATATTTTGTGTAATTTGATATTTTGTGAAGAGTATATAATATATATTGGGTGTACATTGATATTTTATGTAGAGTATATAATATATATTTGGTGAAATTTGATATTTTAAGTACAGTATATAATATATATTTGGTGAAATTTGATATTTTATGTACAGTATATAATATATATTTGGTGTAATTTGCTATTTTATGTACACTATATAATAAATATTTGGTGAAATTTCATATTTTATGTACAATGTATAATATATCTTTGGTGAAATTTGATATTCTATGTACAGTATATAATATATATTTGTTGAAATTTGGTATTTTATGTACAGCATATAATAAACATTTGGTGAAATTTGCTATTTTATGTACAGTATACAATATATAGTTGGTGTACTTTGACTTTATATGTACAGTATATAATATATATTTGGCGAACTTTCATATTTCATATACAGTATATAACATATATTTAGTGAAATTTGATATTTTATGTACAGTATTTAATACATATTTGGAAAAATTTGATATTTTATGTACAGTATGTAATATATATTTGGTGAAATTTGATATTTTATGTACAGTATATAATATATAATTGGTGAAATTTGATATTTTGTGAAGAGTATATAATATATATTGGGTGTACATTGATATTTTATGTACAGTATATAATATATATTTGGTGAAATTTGATATTTTAAGTGCAGTATATAATATATATTTGGTGAAATTTGATATTTTATGTACTTTACG
Source organism: Gorilla gorilla gorilla (assembly GCF_029281585.2). NCBI lineage: Eukaryota > Metazoa > Chordata > Mammalia > Primates > Hominidae > Gorilla > Gorilla gorilla. The sequence goes on from NC_073246.2 coordinate 7,600,163, forward strand.
CAACATATATTTGGTGAAATTTGCTATTTTATGTACACTATATAATAAATATTTGGTGAAATTTCATATTTTTTGTGCAATGTATAATATATCTTTGGTGAAATTTGATATTCTATGTACAGTATATAATATATATTTGTTGAAATTTGATATTTTATGTACAGCATATAATAAACATTTGGTGAAATTTGCTATTTTATGTACAGTATATAGTATATAGTTGGTGTACTTTCACATTATATGTACAGTATATAATATATATTTGGTGAACCTTCATATTTTATGTACAGTATATAACATATATTTAGTGAAATTTGATATTTTATGTACAGTATATAATACATATTTGAAAAAATTTGATATTTTATGTACAGTATGTAATATATATCTGGTGAAATTTGATATTTTATGTACAGTATATAATATATATTTGTTGTAATTTGATATTTTCTGTACAGTATATAGTATATATTTGGTGTACTTTGATATTTTGTGAAGAGTATATAATATATATTGGGTGTACATTGATATTTTTTGTACAGTATATAATATATATTTGGTGAAATTTGATATTTTAAGTGCAGTATATAATATATATTTGGTGAAATTTGATATTTTATGTACAGTAAGCAACATATATTTGGTGAAATTTGCTATTTTATGTACACTATATAATAAATATTTGGTGAAATTTTATATTTTATGTACAATGTATAATATATCTTTGGTGAAATTTGATATTCTATGTACAGTATATAATATATATTTGTTGAAATATGGTATTTTATGTACAGTATATAATAAACATTTGGTGAAATTTGCTATTTTATGTACAGTATATAATATATAGTTGGTGTACTTTGACCTTATATGTACAGTATATAATATATATTTGGCGAACTTTCATATTTTATGTACAGTATATAACATATATTTAGTGAAATTTGATATTTTATGTACAGTATTTAATACATATTTGGAAATATTTGATATTTCATGTACAGTATGTAATATATGTTTGGTGAAATTTGATATTTTATGTACAGTATATAATATATATTTGGTGTAATTTGATATTTTCTGTACTGTATGTAATATATATTTGGTGTACGTTGATATTTTGTGAAGAGTATATAATATATATTGGGTGTACATTGATATATTATGTACGGTATATAATATATATTTGGTGTAATTTGATATTTTCTATACTGTATGTAATATATATTGGGTGTACTTTGATATTTTGTGAAGAGTATATCATATATATTGGGTGTACATTGATATATTATGTACAGTATATAATATATATTTGGTGAAATTTGATATTTTAAGTGCAGTATATAATATATATTTGGTGAAATTTGATATTTTATGTACAGTACGCAACATATTTTTTGTGAAATTGGCTATTTTATGTACACTATATAATAAATATTTGGTGAAATTTCATATTTTATGTACAATGTATAATATATCTTTGGTGAAATTTGATATTCTATGTACAGTATATAATATATATTTGTTGAAATTTGGTATTTTATGTACAGTATATAATAAACATTTTGTGAAATTTGCTATTTTATGTACAGTATATAATATATAGTTGGTGTACTTTGACCTTATATGTACAGTATATAATATATATTTGGCGAACTTTCATATTTTATGTACAGTATATAACATATATTTAGTGAAATTTGATATTTTATGTACAGTATTTAATACATATTTGGAAATATTTGATATTTCATGTACAGTATGTAATATATATTTGGTGAAATTTGATATTTTATGTACAGTATATAATATATATTTTGTGTAATTTGATATTTTCTGTACAGCATATAATATATATTTGGTGAACTTTGATATTTTGTGAAGAGTATATAATATATATTGGGTGTACATTGATATTTTATGTACAGAATATAATATATATTTGGTGAAATTTGATATTTTAAGTGCAGTATATAATATATATATGGTGAAATTTGATATTTTATGTACAGTAAGCAACATATATTTGGTGAAATTTGCTATTTTATGTACACTATATAATAAATATTTGGTGAAATTTCATATTTTATGTGCAATGTATAATATATCTTTGGTGAAATTTGATATTCCATGTACAGTATATAATATATATTTGTTGAAATTTGGTATTTTATGTACAGTATATAATAAACATTTGGTGAAATTTGCTATTTTATGTACAGTATATAGTATATAGTTGGTGTACTTTCACATTATATGTACAGTATATAATATATATTTGGTGAACCTTCATACTTTATGTACAGTATATAACATATATTTAGTGAAATTTGATATTTTATGTACAGTATATAATACATATTTGAAAAAATTTGATATTTTATGTACAGTATGTAATATATATCTGGTGAAATTTTATATTTTATGTACAGTATATAATATATACTTGGTGTAATTTGATATTTTCTGTACAGTATATAATATATATTTGGTGTACTTTGATATTTTGTGAAGAGTATATAATATATATTGGGTGTACATTGATATTTTTTGTACAGTATATAATATATATTTGGTGAAATTTGATATTTTAAGTGCAGTATAAAATATATAATTTGTGAAATTTGATATTTTATGTACAGTAAGCAACATATATTTGGTGAAATTTGCTATTTTATGTACACTATATAATAAATATTTGGTGAAATTTTATATTTTATGTACAATGTATAATATATCATTGGTGAAATTTGATATTCTATGTACAGTATATAATATATATTTGTTGAAATATGGTATTTTATGTACAGTATATAATCAACATTTGGTGAAATTTGCTATTTTATGTACAGTATATAATATATAGTTGGTGTACTTTGACCTTATATGTACAGTATATAATATATATTTGGCGAACTTTCATATTTTATGTACAGTATATAACATATATTTAGTGAAATTTGATATTTTATGTACAGTATTTAATACATATTTGGAAATATTTGATATTTCATGTACAGTATGTAATATATATTTGGTGAAATTTGATATTTTATGTACAGTATATAATATATATTTGGTGTAATTTGATATTTTCTGTACTGTATGTAATATATATTTGGTGTACTTTGATATTTTGTGAAGAGTATATAATATATATTGGGTGTACATTGATATATTATGTACAGTATATAATATATATTTGGTGTAATTTGATATTTTCTATACTGTATGTAATATATATTGGGTGTACTTTGATATTTTGTGAAGAGTATATAATATATATTGGGTGTACATTGATATATTATGTACAGTATATAATATATATTTGGTGAAATTTGATATTTTAAGTGCAGTATATAATATATATTTGGTGAAATTTGATATTTTATGTACAGTACGCAACATATTTTTTGTGAAATTTGCTATTTTATGTACACTATATAATAAATATTTGGTGAAATTTCATATTTTATGTACAATGTATAATATATCTTTGGTGAAATTTGATATTCTATGTACAGTATATAATATATATTTGTTGAAATTTGGTATTTTATGTACAGTATATAATAAACATTTGGTGAAATTTGCTATTTTATGTACAGTATATAATATATAGTTGGTGTACTTTGACCTTATATGTACAGTATATAATATATATTTGGCGAACTTTCATATTTTATGTACAGTATATAACATATATTTAGTGAAATTTGATATTTTATGTACAGTATTTAATACATATTTGGAAATATTTGATATTTCATGTACAGTATGTAATATATATTTGGTGAAATTTGATATTTTATGTACAGTATATAATATATATTTTGTGTAATTTGATATTTTCTGTACAGCATATAATATATATTTGGTGAACTTTGATATTTTGTGAAGAGTATATAATATATATTGGGTGTACATTGATATTTTATGTACAGAGTATAATATATATTTGGTGAAATTTGATATTTTAAGTGCAGTATATAATATATATTTGGTGAAATTTGATATTTTATGTACAGTAAGCAACATATATTTGGTGAAATTTGCTATTTTATGTACACTATATAATAAATATTTGGTGATATTTCATATTTTATGTGCAATGTATAATATATCTTTGGTGAAATTTGATATTCCATGTAAAGTATATAATATATATTTGTTGAAATTTGGTATTTTATGTACAGTATATAATAAACATTTGGTGAAATTTGCTATTTTATGTATAGTATATAGTATATAGTTGGTGTACTTTCACATTATATGTACAGTATATAATATATATTTGGTGAACCTTCATATTTTATGTACAGTATATAACATATATTTAGTGAAATTTGATATTTTATGTACAGTATATAATACATATTTGAAAAAATTTGATATTTTATGTACAGTATGTAATATATATCTGGTGAAATTTTATATTTTATGTACAGTATATAATATATACTTGGTGTAATTTGATATTTTCTGTACAGTATATAATATATATTTGGTGTACTTTGATATTTTGTGAAGAGTATATAATATATATTGGGTGTACATTGATATTTTTTGTACAGTATATAATATATATTTGGTGAAATTTGATATTTTAAGTGCAGTATAAAATATATAATTTGTGAAATTTGATATTTTATGTACAGTAAGCAACATATATTTGGTGAAATTTGCTATTTTATGTACACTATATAATAAATATTTGGTGAAATTTTATATTTTATGTACAATGTATAATATATCATTGGTGAAATTTGATATTCTATGTACAGTATATAATATATATTTGTTGAAATTTGGTATTTTATGTACAGTATATAATAAACATTTGGTGAAATTTGCTATTTTTTGTACAGTATATAATATATAGTTGGTGTACTTTGACCTTATATGTACAGTATATAATATATATTTGGCGAACTTTCATATTTTATGTACAGTATATAACATATATTTAGTGAAATTTGATATTTTATGTACAGTATATAATACATATTTGGAAAAATTTGATATTTTATGTAGAGTATGTAATATATATTTGGTGAAATTTGATATTTTATGTACAGTATATAATATATATTTGGTGTTATTTGATATTTTCTGTACTGTATATAATATATATTTGGTGTACTTTGATATTTTGTGAAGAGTATATAATATATATTGGGTGTACATTGATATTTTATGTAAGGTATATAATATATATTTGGTGAAATTTGATATTTTAAGTGCAGTATATAATATATATTTGGTGAAATTTGATATTTTATGTACAGTACGCAACATATATTTGGTGTAATTTGCTATTTAATGTACGCGATATAATAAATGTTTGGTGAAATTTCATATTTTATGTACAATGTCTAATATATCTTTGGTGAAATTTGATATTCTATGTACAGTATATAATATATATTTGTTGAAATTTGGTGTTTTATGAACTGTATATAATAAACATTTGGTGAAATTTGCTATTTTATGTACAGTATATAATATATAGTTGGTGTACTTTGACCTTATATGTACAGTATATAATATATATTCGGCAAACTTTCATATTTTATGTACAGTATATAACATATATTTAGTGAAATTTGATATTTTATGTACAGTATTTAATACATATTTGGAAAAATGTGATATTTCATGTACAGTATGTAATATATATTTGATGAAATTTGATATTTTATGTACAGTATATAATATATATTTGGTGTAATTTGATATTTTCTGTACAGTATTTAATACATATTTGGAAATATTTGATATTTCATGTACAGTATGTAATATATATTTGGTGAAATTTGATATTTTCTGTACAGCATATAATATATATTTGGTGAACTCTTATATTTTGTGAAGAGTATATAATATATATTGGGTGTACATTGATATTTTATGTACAGAATAAAATATATATTTGGTGAAATTTGATATTTTAAGTGCAGTATATAATATATATTTGGTGAAATTTGATATTTTATGTACAGTACGCAACATATATTTGGTGAAATTTGCTATTTTATGTACACTATATAATAAATATTTGGTGAAATTTCATATTTTATGTGCAATGTATAATATATCTGTGGTGAAATTTGATATTCCATGTACAGTATATAATATATATTTGTTGAAATTTGGTATTTTATGTACAGTATATAATAAACATTTGGTGAAATTTGCTATTTTATGTACCGTATATAGTATATAGTTGGTGTACTTTCACATTATATGTACAGTATATAATATATATTTGGTGAACCTTCATATTTTATGTACAGTATATAACATATATTTAGTGAAATTTGATATTTTATGTACAGTATATAATACATATTTGAAAAAATTTGATATTTTATGTACAGTATGTAATATATATCTGGTGAAATTTTATATTTTATGTACAGTATATAATATATACTTGGTGTAATTTGATATTTTCTGTACAGTATATAATATATATTTGGTGTACTTTGATATTTTGTGAAGAGTATATAATATATATTGGGTGTACATTGATATTTTTTGTACAGTATATAATATATATTTGGTGAAATTTGATATTTTAAGTGCAGTATATAATATATATTTGGTGAAATTTGATATTTTATGTACAGTAAGCAACATATATTTGGTGACATTTGCTATTTTATGTACACTATATAATAAATATTTGGTGAAATTTTATATTTTATTTACAATGTATAATATATCTTTGGTGAAATTTGATATTCTATGTACAGTATATAATATATATTTGTTGAAATATGGTATTTTATGTACTGTATATAATAAACATTTGGTGAAATTTGCTATTTTATGTACAATATATAATATATAATCGGTGTACTTTGACCTTATATATACAGTATATAATATATATTTGGCGAACTTTCATATTTTATGTACAGTATATAACATATATTTAGTTAAATTTGATATTTTATGTACTGTATTTAATACATATTTGGAAAAATTTGATATTTTATCTACAGTGTGTAATATATATTTGGTGAAATTTGATATTTTATGTACAGTATATAATATATATTTGGTGTAATTTGATATTTTCTGTACTGTATATAATATATATTAGGTGTACTTTGATATTTTGTGAAGAGTATATAATCTATATTGGGTGTACATTGATATTTTATGTACAGTATATAATATATATTTGGTGAAATTTGATATTTTAAGTGCAGTATATAATATATATTTGGTGAAATTTGATATTTTATGTACAGTACGCAACATATATTTTGTGAAATTTGCTATTTTATGTACACTATATAATAAATATTTGGTGAAATTTCATATTTTATGTACAATGTATAATATATCTTTGGTGACATTTGATATTCTATGTACAGTATATAATATATATTTGTTGATATTTGGTATTTTATGTACAGTATATAATAAACATTTGGTGAAATTTGCTATTTTATGTACAGTATATAATATATAGTTGGTGTACTTTGACCTTATATGTACAGTATATAATATGTATTTGGCGAACTTTCATATTTTATGTACAGTATATAAGATATATTTAGTGAAATTTGATATTTAATGTACAGTATTTAATACATATTTGGAAATATTTGATATTTCATGTACAGTATGTAATATATATTTTGTGAAATTTGATATTTTATGTACAGTATATAATATATATTTTGTGTAATTTGATATTTTCTGTACAGTATATAATATATATTTGGTGAACTTTGATATTTTGTGAAGAGTATATAATATATATTGGGTGTACATTGATATTTTATGTACAGAATATAATATATATTTGGTGAAATTTGATATTTTAAGTGCAGTATATAATATATATTTGGTGAAATTTGATATTTTGTGTACAGTACGCAACATATATTTGGTGAAATTTGCTATTTTATGTACACTATATAATAAATATTTGGTGAAATTTCATATTTTATTTGCAATGTATAATATATCTTTGGTGAAATTTGATATTCTATGTACAGTATATAATATATATTTGTTGAAATTTGATATTTTATGTACAGTATATAATAAACATTTGGTGAAATTTGCTATTTTATGTACAGTATATAGTATATAGTTGGTGTACTTTCACATTATATGTACAGTATATAATATATATTTGGTGAACCTTCATATTTTATGTACAGTATATAACATATATTTAGTGAAATTTGATATTTTATGTACAGTATATAATACATATTTGAAAAAATTTGATATTTTATGTACAGTATGTAATATATATCTGGTGAAATTTGATATTTTATGTACAGTATATAATATATATTTGTTGTAATTTGATATCTTCTGTACAGTATATAGTATATATTTGGTGTACTTTGATATTTTGTGAAGAGTATATAATATATATTGGGTGTACATTGATATTTTTTGTACAGTATATAATATATATTTGGTGAAATTTGATATTTTAAGTGCAGTATATAATATATATTTGGTGAAATTTGATATTTTATGTACAGTACGCAACATATTTTTTGTGAAATTTGCTATTTTATGTACACTATATAATAAATATTTGGTGAAATTTCATATTTTATGTACAATGTATAATATATCTTTGGTGAAATTTGATATTCTATGTACAGTATATAATATATATTTGTTGGAATTTGGTATTTTATGTACAGTATATAATAAACATTTGGTGAAATTTGCTATTTTATGTACAGTATATAATATATAGTTGGTGTACTTTGACCTTATATGTACAGTATATAATATATATTTGGCGAACTTTCATATTTTATGTACAGTATATAACATATATTTAGTGAAATTTGATATTTTATATACAGTATTTAATACATATTTGGAAATATTTGATATTTCATGTACAGTATGTAACATATATTTGGTGAAATTTGATATTTTATGTACAGTATATAATATATATTTTGTGTAATTTGATATTTTCTGTACAGCATATAATATATATTTGGTTAACTTTGATATTTTGTGAAGAGTACATAATATATATTGGGTGTACATTGATATTTTATGTACAGAATATAATATATATTTGGTGAAATTTGATATTTTAAGTGCAGTATATAATATATATTTGGTGAAATTTGATATTTTATGTAGAGTAAGCAACATATATTTGGTGAAATTTGCTATTTTATGTACACTATATAATAAATATTTGGTGAAATTTCATATTTTATGTGCAATGTATAATATATCTTTGGTGAAATTTGATATTCCATGTACAGTATATAATATATATTTGTTGAAATTTGGTATTTTATGTACAGTATATAATAAACATTTGGTGAAATTTGCTATTTTATGTACAGTATAGAGTATATAGTTGGTGTACTTTCACATTATATGTACAGTATATAATATATATTTGGTGAACCTTCATATTTTATGTACAGTATATAACATATATTTAGTGAAATTTGATATTTTATGTACAGTATATAATACATATTTGAAAAAATTTGATATTTTATGTACAGTATGTAATATATATCTGGTGAAATTTGATATTTTATTTACAGTATATAATATATACTTGGTGTAATTTGATATTTTCTGTACAGTATATAATATATATTTGGTGTACTTTGATATTTTGTGAAGAGTATATAATATATATTGGGTGTACATTGATATTTTTTGTACAGTATATAATATATATTTGGTGAAATTTGATATTTTAAGTGCAGTATATAATATATATTTGGTGAAATTTGATATTTTATGTACAGTAAGCAACATATATTTGGTGAAATTTGCTATTTTATGTACACTATATAATAAATATTTGGTGAAATTTCATATTTTATGAACAATGTATATCTTTGGTGAAATTTGATATTCTATGTACAGTATATAATATATATTTGTTGAAATTTGGTATTTTATGTACAGTATGTAATAAACATTTGGTGAAATTTGCTATTTTATGTACAATATATAATATATAGTTGGTGTACTTTGACGTTATATGTACAGTATATAATATATATTTGGCGAACTTTCATATTTTATGTACAGTATATAACATATATATAGTGAAATTTGAAATTTTATGTACAGTATTTAATACATATTTGGAAAAATTTGATATTTCATGTACAGTATGTAATATATATTTGGTGAAATTTGATATTTTATGTACAGTATATAATATATATTTGGTGAAATTTGATATTTTGAGAAGAGTATATAATATATATTGGGTGTACATTGATATTTTATGTACAGTATATAATATATATTTGGTGAAATTTGATATTTTAAGTGCAGTATATAATATATATTTGGTGAAATTTGATATTTTATGTACAGTACGCAACATATATTTGGTGAAATTTGCTATTTTATGTACACTATATAATAAATATTTGGTGAAATTTTATATTTTATGTACAATGTATAATATATCTTTGGTGAAATTTGATATTCTATGTACAGTATATAATATATATTTGTTGAAATTTGGTATTTTATGTACAGTATATAATAAACATTTGGTGAAATTTGCTATTTTATGTACAGTATATAATATATAGTTGGTGTACTTTGACCTTATATGTACAGTATATAATATATATTTGGCGAACTTTCATATTTTATGTACAGTATATAACATATATTTAGTGAAATTTGATATTTTATGTACAGTATATAATACATATTTGGAAATATTTGATATTTCATATACAGTTTGTAATATATATTTGGTGAAATTTGATATTTTATGTACAGTATATAATATACATTTGGTGTAATTTGATATTTTCTGTACAGTATATAATATATATTTGGTGTACTTTGATATTTTGTGAAGAGTATATAATATATATTGGTTGTACATTGATATTTTATGTACAGTATATAATATATATTTGGTGAAATTTGATATTTTAAGTGCAGTATATAATATATATTTGGTGAAATTTGATATTTTATGTACAGTACGCAACATATATTTGGTGAAATTTGCTATTTTATGTACACTATATAATAAATATTTGGTGAAATTTTATATTTTATGTACAATGCATAATATATCTTTGGTGAAATTTGATATTCTATGTACAGTATATAATATATATTTGTTGAAATATGGTATTTTATGTACAGTATATAATAAACATTTGGTGAAATTTGCTATTTTATGTACAATATATAACATATAGTTGGTGTACTTTGACCTTATATGTACAGTATATAATATATATTTGGCGAACTTTCATATTTTATGTACAGTATATAACATATATTTAGTGAAATTTGATATTTTATGTACAGTATTTAATACATATTTGGAAATATTTGATATTTCATATACAGTATGTAATATATATTTGGTGAAATTTGACATTTGATGCACAGTATATAATATATATTTTGTGTAATTTGATATTTTCTGTACAGTATATAATATATATTTGGTGAACTTTGATATTTTGTGAAGAGTATATAATATATATTGGGTGTACATTGATATTTTATGTACAGAATATAATATATATTTGGTGAAATTTGATATTTTACGTGCAGTATATAATAGATATTTGGTGAAATTTGATATTTTATGTACAGTACGCAACATATATTTGGTGAAATTTGCTATTTTATGTACACTATATAATAAATATTTGGTGAAATTTCATATTTTATGTGCAATGTATAATATATCTTTGGTGAAATTTGATATTCCATGTACAGTATATAATATATATTTGTTGAAATTTGGTATTTTATGTACAGTATATAATAAACATTTGGTGAAATTTGCTATTTTATGTACAGTATATAGTATATAGTTGGTGTACTTTCACATTATATGTACAGTATATAATATATATTTGGTGAACCTTCATATTTTATGTACAGTATATAACATATATTTAGTGAAATTTGATATTTTATGTACAGTATATAATACATATTTGAAAAAATTTGATATTTTATGTACAGTATGTAATATATATCTGGTGAAATTTGATATTTTATTTACAGTATATAATATATACTTGGTGTAATTTGATATTTTCTGTACAGTATATAATATATATTTGGTGTACTTTGATATTTTGTGAAGAGTATATAATATATATTGGGTGTACATTGATATTTTTTGTACAGTATATAATATATATTTGGTGAAATTTGATATTTTAAGTGCAGTATATAATATATATTTGGTGAAATTTGATATTTTATGTACAGTAAGCAACATATATTTGGTGAAATTTGCTATTTTATGTACACTATATAATAAATATTTGGTGAAATTTCATATTTTATGAACAATGTATATCTTTGGTGAAATTTGATATTCTATGTACAGTATATAATATATATTTGTTGAAATTTGGTATTTTATGTACAGTATGTAATAAACATTTGGTGAAATTTGCTATTTTATGTACAATATATAATATATAGTTGGTGTACTTTGACGTTATATGTACAGTATATAATATATATTTGGCGAACTTTCATATTTTATGTACAGTATATAACATATATATAGTGAAATTTGAAATTTTATGTACAGTATTTAATACATATTTGGAAATATTTGATATTTCATGTACAGTATGTAATATATATTTGGTGAAATTTGATATTTTATGTACAGTATATAATATATATTTGGTGAAATTTGATATTTTGAGAAGAGTATATAATATATATTGGGTGTACATTGATATTTTATGTACAGTATATAATATATATTTGGTGAAATTTGATATTTTAAGTGCAGTATATAATATATATTTGGTGAAATTTGATATTTTATGTACAGTACGCAACATATATTTGGTGAAATTTGCTATTTTATGTACACTATATAATAAATATTTGGTGAAATTTTATATTTTATGTACAATGTATAATATATCTTTGGTGAAATTTGATATTCTATGTACAGTATATAATATATATTTGTTGAAATTTGGTATTTTATGTACAGTATATAATAAACATTTGGTGAAATTTGCTATTTTATGTACAGTATATAATATATAGTTGGTGTACTTTGACCTTATATGTACAGTATATAATATATATTTGGCGAACTTTCATATTTTATGTACAGTATATAACATATATTTAGTGAAATTTGATATTTTATGTACAGTATATAATACATATTTGGAAATATTTGATATTTCATATACAGTTTGTAATATATATTTGGTGAAATTTGATATTTTATGTACAGTATATAATATACATTTGGTGTAATTTGATATTTTCTGTACAGTATATAATATATATTTGGTGTACTTTGATATTTTGTGAAGAGTATATAATATATATTGGTTGTACATTGATATTTTATGTACAGTATATAATATATATTTGGTGAAATTTGATATTTTAAGTGCAGTATATAATATATATTTGGTGAAATTTGATATTTTATGTACATTACGCAACATATATTTGGTGAAATTTGCTATTTTATGTACACTATATAATAAATATTTGGTGAAATTTTATATTTTATGTACAATGCATAATATATCTTTGGTGAAATTTGATATTCTATGTACAGTATATAATATATATTTGTTGAAATATGGTATTTTATGTACAGTATATAATAAACATTTGGTGAAATTTGCTATTTTATGTACAATATATAACATATAGTTGGTGTACTTTGACCTTATATGTACAGTATATAATATATATTTGGCGAACTTTCATATTTTATGTACAGTATATAACATATATTTAGTGAAATTTGATATTTTATGTACAGTATTTAATACATATTTGGAAATATTTGATATTTCATATACAGTATGTAATATATATTTGGTGAAATTTGACATTTGATGCACAGTATATAATATATATTTTGTGTAATTTGATATTTTCTGTACAGTATATAATATATATTTGGTGAACTTTGATATTTTGTGAAGAGTATATAATATATATTGGGTGTACATTGATATTTTATGTACAGAATATAATATATATTTGGTGAAATTTGATATTTTACGTGCAGTATATAATAGATATTTGGTGAAATTTGATATTTTATGTACAGTACGCAACATATATTTGGTGAAATTTGCTATTTTATGTACACTATATAATAAATATTTGGTGAAATTTCATATTTTATGTGCAATGTATAATATATCTTTGGTGAAATTTGATATTCTATGTACAGTATATAATATATATTTGTAGAAATTTGGTATTTCATGTACAGTATATAATAAACATTTGGTGAAATTTGCTATTTTATGTACAGTATATAATATATAGTTGCTGTACTTTCACATTATTTGTACAGTATATAATATATATTTGGCGAACTTTCATATTTTATGTACAGTATATAACATATATTTCGTGAAATTTGATATTTTATGTACAGTATTTAATACATATTTGGAAATATTTGATATTTCATGTACAGTATGTAATATATATTTGGTGAAATTTGACATTTTATGTACAGTGTATAATATATATTTTGTGTAATTTGATATTTTCTGTACAGTATATAATATATATTTGGTGAACTTTGATATTTTGTGAAGAGTATATAATATATATTGGGTGTACATTGATATTTTATGTACAGAATATAATATATATTTGGTGAAATTTGATATTTTAAGTGCAGTATATAATAGATATTTGGTGAAATTTGATATTTTATTTACAGTACGCAACATATATTTGGTGAAATTTGCTATTTTATGTACACTATGTAATAAATATTTGGTGAAACTTCATATTTTATGTGCAATGTATAATATATCTTTGGTGAAATTTGATATTCTATGTACAGTATATAATATATATTTGTTGAAATTTGGTATTTTTTGTACAGTATATAATAAACATTTGGTGAAATTTGCTATTTTATGTACAGTATATCGTATATAGTTGGTGTACTTTCACATTATATGTACAGTATATAATATATATTTGGTGAACCTTCATATTTTATGTACAGTATATAACATATATTTAGTGAAATTTGATATTTTATGTACAGTATTTAATACATATTTGGAAATATTTGATATTTCATGTACAGTTTTTAATATATATTTGGTGAAATTTGATATTTTATGTACAGTATATAGTATATATTTTGTGTAATTTGATATTTTCTGTACAGTATATAATATATATTTGGTGAACTTTCATATTTTGTGAAGAGTATATAATATATATTGGGTGTACATTGATAATTTATGTACAGAATATAATATAGATTTGGTGAAATTTGATATTTTAAGTGCAGTATATAATATATATTTGGTGAAATTTGATATTTTATGTACAGTACGCAACATATATTTGGTGAAATTTGCTATTTCATGTACACTATATAATAAATATTTAGTGAAATTTCATATTTTATGTACAATGTATAATATATCTTTGGTGACATTTGATATTCTATGTACAGTATATAATATATATTTGTTGAAATTTGGTATTTTATCTACAGTATATAATAAACATTTGGTGAAATTTTTATTTCATGTACAATATATAATATATAGTTGGTGTACTTTGACCTTATATGTACAGTATATAATATATATTTGGCGAACTTTCATATTTTATGTACAGTATATAACATATATTTAGTGAAATTTGATATTTTATGTACAGTATTTAATACATATTTGGAAAAATTTGATATTTTATGTACAGTATGTAATATGTATTTGGTGAAATTTGATATTTTATGTACAGAATATAATATATAATTGGTGAAATTTGATATTTTGTGAACAGTATATAATATATGTTGGGTGTACATTGAAATTTTATGTACAGTATATAATATATATTTGGTGAAATTTGATATTTTAAGGGCAATATATAATATCTATTTGGTGAAATTTGATATTTTATGTACAGTATATAATATATAGTTGGTGTAGTTTGACCTTATATGTACAGTATATAATATATATTTGGCGAACTTTCATATTTTATGTACAGTATATAACATATATTTAGTTAAATTTGATATTTTATGTACTGTATTTAATACATATTTGGAAAAATTTGATATTTTTTGTACAGTGTGTAATATATATTTGGTGAAATTTGATATTTTAAGTGCAGTATATAATATATATTTGGTGAAATTTGATATTTTATGTACAGTACGCAACATATATTTGGTGAAATTTGCTATTTTATGTACACTATATAATAAATATTTGGTGACATTTCATATTTTATGTGCAATGTATAATATATCTTTGGTGAAATTTGGTATTCTATGTACAGTATATAATAGATATATGTTGAAATTTGGTATTTTATGTACAGTATATAATAAACATTTGGTGAAATTTGCTATTTTATGTACAGTATATAGTACCTAGTTGGTGTACTTTCACATTATATGTACAGTATATAATATATATTTGGTGAACCTTCATATTTTATGTACAGTATATAACATATATTTAGTGAAATTTGATATTTTATGTACAGTATATAATACATATTTGAAAAAATTTGATATTTTATGTACAGTATGTAATATATATCTGGTGAAATTTGATATTTTATTTACAGTATATAATATATACTTGGTGTAATTTGATATTTTCTGTACAGTATATAATATATATTTGGTGTACTTTGATATTTTGTGAAGAGTATATAATATATATTGGGTGTACATTGATATTTTTTGTACAGTATATAATATATATTTGGTGAAATTTGATATTTTAAGTGCAGTATATAATATATATTTGGTGAAATTTGATATTTTATGTACAGTAAGCAACATATATTTGGTGAAATTTGCTATTTTATGTACACTATATAATAAATATTTGGTGAAATTTCATATTTTATGAACAATGTATATCTTTGGTGAAATTTGATATTCTATGTACAGTATATAATATATATTTGTTGAAATTTGGTATTTTATGTACAGTATGTAATAAACATTTGGTGAAATTTGCTATTTTATGTACAATATATAATATATAGTTGGTGTACTTTGACGTTATATGTACAGTATATAATATATATTTGGCGAACTTTCATATTTTATGTACAGTATATAACATATATATAGTGAAATTTGAAATTTTATGTACAGTATTTAATACATATTTGGAAATATTTGATATTTCATGTACAGTATGTAATATATATTTGGTGAAATTTGATATTTTATGTACAGTATATAATATATATTTGGTGAAATTTGATATTTTGAGAAGAGTATATAATATATATTGGGTGTACATTGATATTTTATGTACAGTATATAATATATATTTGGTGAAATTTGATATTTTAAGTGCAGTATATAATATATATTTGGTGAAATTTGATATTTTATGTACAGTACGCAACATATATTTGGTGAAATTTGCTATTTTATGTACACTATATAATAAATATTTGGTGAAATTTTATATTTTATGTACAATGTATAATATATCTTTGGTGAAATTTGATATTCTATGTACAGTATATAATATATATTTGTTGAAATTTGGTATTTTATGTACAGTATATAATAAACATTTGGTGAAATTTGCTATTTTATGTACAGTATATAATATATAGTTGGTGTACTTTGACCTTATATGTACAGTATATAATATATATTTGGCGAACTTTCATATTTTATGTACAGTATATAACATATATTTAGTGAAATTTGATATTTTATGTACAGTATATAATACATATTTGGAAATATTTGATATTTCATATACAGTTTGTAATATATATTTGGTGAAATTTGATATTTTATGTACAGTATATAATATACATTTGGTGTAATTTGATATTTTCTGTACAGTATATAATATATATTTGGTGTACTTTGATATTTTGTGAAGAGTATATAATATATATTGGTTGTACATTGATATTTTATGTACAGTATATAATATATATTTGGTGAAATTTGATATTTTAAGTGCAGTATATAATATATATTTGGTGAAATTTGATATTTTATGTACATTACGCAACATATATTTGGTGAAATTTGCTATTTTATGTACACTATATAATAAATATTTGGTGAAATTTTATATTTTATGTACAATGCATAATATATCTTTGGTGAAATTTGATATTCTATGTACAGTATATAATATATATTTGTTGAAATATGGTATTTTATGTACAGTATATAATAAACATTTGGTGAAATTTGCTATTTTATGTACAATATATAACATATAGTTGGTGTACTTTGACCTTATATGTACAGTATATAATATATATTTGGCGAACTTTCATATTTTATGTACAGTATATAACATATATTTAGTGAAATTTGATATTTTATGTACAGTATTTAATACATATTTGGAAATATTTGATATTTCATATACAGTATGTAATATATATTTGGTGAAATTTGACATTTGATGCACAGTATATAATATATATTTTGTGTAATTTGATATTTTCTGTACAGTATATAATATATATTTGGTGAACTTTGATATTTTGTGAAGAGTATATAATATATATTGGGTGTACATTGATATTTTATGTACAGAATATAATATATATTTGGTGAAATTTGATATTTTACGTGCAGTATATAATAGATATTTGGTGAAATTTGATATTTTATGTACAGTACGCAACATATATTTGGTGAAATTTGCTATTTTATGTACACTATATAATAAATATTTGGTGAAATTTCATATTTTATGTGCAATGTATAATATATCTTTGGTGAAATTTGATATTCTATGTACAGTATATAATATATATTTGTAGAAATTTGGTATTTCATGTACAGTATATAATAAACATTTGGTGAAATTTGCTATTTTATGTACAGTATATAATATATAGTTGCTGTACTTTCACATTATTTGTACAGTATATAATATATATTTGGCGAACTTTCATATTTTATGTACAGTATATAACATATATTTCGTGAAATTTGATATTTTATGTACAGTATTTAATACATATTTGGAAATATTTGATATTTCATGTACAGTATGTAATATATATTTGGTGAAATTTGACATTTTATGTACAGTGTATAATATATATTTTGTGTAATTTGATATTTTCTGTACAGTATATAATATATATTTGGTGAACTTTGATATTTTGTGAAGAGTATATAATATATATTGGGTGTACATTGATATTTTATGTACAGAATATAATATATATTTGGTGAAATTTGATATTTTAAGTGCAGTATATAATAGATATTTGGTGAAATTTGATATTTTATTTACAGTACGCAACATATATTTGGTGAAATTTGCTATTTTATGTACACTATGTAATAAATATTTGGTGAAACTTCATATTTTATGTGCAATGTATAATATATCTTTGGTGAAATTTGATATTCTATGTACAGTATATAATATATATTTGTTGAAATTTGGTATTTTTTGTACAGTATATAATAAACATTTGGTGAAATTTGCTATTTTATGTACAGTATATCGTATATAGTTGGTGTACTTTCACATTATATGTACAGTATATAATATATATTTGGTGAACCTTCATATTTTATGTACAGTATATAACATATATTTAGTGAAATTTGATATTTTATGTACAGTATTTAATACATATTTGGAAATATTTGATATTTCATGTACAGTTTTTAATATATATTTGGTGAAATTTGATATTTTATGTACAGTATATAGTATATATTTTGTGTAATTTGATATTTTCTGTACAGTATATAATATATATTTGGTGAACTTTCATATTTTGTGAAGAGTATATAATATATATTGGGTGTACATTGATAATTTATGTACAGAATATAATATAGATTTGGTGAAATTTGATATTTTAAGTGCAGTATATAATATATATTTGGTGAAATTTGATATTTTATGTACAGTACGCAACATATATTTGGTGAAATTTGCTATTTCATGTACACTATATAATAAATATTTAGTGAAATTTCATATTTTATGTACAATGTATAATATATCTTTGGTGACATTTGATATTCTATGTACAGTATATAATATATATTTGTTGAAATTTGGTATTTTATCTACAGTATATAATAAACATTTGGTGAAATTTTTATTTCATGTACAATATATAATATATAGTTGGTGTACTTTGACCTTATATGTACAGTATATAATATATATTTGGCGAACTTTCATATTTTATGTACAGTATATAACATATATTTAGTGAAATTTGATATTTTATGTACAGTATTTAATACATATTTGGAAAAATTTGATATTTTATGTACAGTATGTAATATGTATTTGGTGAAATTTGATATTTTATGTACAGAATATAATATATAATTGGTGAAATTTGATATTTTGTGAACAGTATATAATATATGTTGGGTGTACATTGAAATTTTATGTACAGTATATAATATATATTTGGTGAAATTTGATATTTTAAGGGCAATATATAATATCTATTTGGTGAAATTTGATATTTTATGTACAGTATATAATATATAGTTGGTGTAGTTTGACCTTATATGTACAGTATATAATATATATTTGGCGAACTTTCATATTTTATGTACAGTATATAACATATATTTAGTTAAATTTGATATTTTATGTACTGTATTTAATACATATTTGGAAAAATTTGATATTTTTTGTACAGTGTGTAATATATATTTGGTGAAATTTGATATTTTAAGTGCAGTATATAATATATATTTGGTGAAATTTGATATTTTATGTACAGTACGCAACATATATTTGGTGAAATTTGCTATTTTATGTACACTATATAATAAATATTTGGTGACATTTCATATTTTATGTGCAATGTATAATATATCTTTGGTGAAATTTGGTATTCTATGTACAGTATATAATATATATCTGTTGAAATTTGGTATTTTATGTACAGTATATAATAAACATTTGGTGAAATTTGCTATTTTATGTACAGTATATAGTACCTAGTTGGTGTACTTTCACATTATATGTACAGTATATAATATATATTTGGTGAACCTTCATATTTTATGTACAGTATATAACATATATTTAGTGAAATTTGATATTTTATGTACAGTATATAATACATATTTGAAAAAATTTGATATTTTATGTACAGTGTGTAGTATATATCTGGTGAAATTTGATATTTTATGTACAGTATATAATATATATTTGGTGTAATTTGATATTTTCTGTACAGTATATAATATATATTTGGTGTACTTTGATATTTTGTGAAGAGTATATAATATATATTGGGTGTACATTGATATTTTATGTAGAGTATATAATATATATTTGGTGAAATTTGATATTTTAAGTACAGTATATAATATATATTTGGTGAAATTTGATATTTTATGTACAGTATATAATATATATTTGGTGTAATTTGCTATTTTATGTACACTATATAATAAATATTTGGTGAAATTTCATATTTTATGTACAATGTATAATATATCTTTGGTGAAATTTGATATTCTATGTACAGTATATAATATATATTTGTTGAAATTTGGTATTTTATGTACAGCATATAATAAACATTTGGTGAAATTTGCTATTTTATGTACAGTATATAATATATAGTTGGTGTACTTTGACTTTATATGTACAGTATATAATATATATTTGGCGAACTTTCATATTTCATATACAGTATATAACATATATTTAGTGAAATTTGATATTTTATGTACAGTATTTAATACATATTTGGAAAAATTTGATATTTTATGTACAGTATGTAATATATATTTGGTGAAATTTGATATTTTATGTACAGTATATAATATATAATTGGTGAAATTTGATATTTTGTGAAGAGTATATAATATATATTGGGTGTACATTGATATTTTATGTACAGTATATAATATATATTTGGTGAAATTTGATATTTTAAGTGCAGTATATAATATATATTTGGTGAAATTTGATATTTTATGTACTTTACGCAACATATATTTTGTGAAATTTGCTATTTTATGTACACTATATAATAAATATTTGGTGACATTTCATATTTTATGTGCAATGTATAATATATCTTTGGTGAAATTTGGTATTCTATGTACAGTATATAATATATATCTGTTGAAATTTGGTATTTTATGTACAGTATATAATAAACATTTGGTGAAATTTGCTATTTTATGTACAGTATATAGTATATAGTTGGTGTACTTTCACATTATATGTACACTATATAATATATATTTGGTGAACCTTCATATTTTATGTACAGTATATAACATATATTTAGTGAAATTTGATATTTTATGTACAGTATATAATACATATTTGAAAAAATTTGATATTTTATGTACAGTATGTAATATATATCTGGTGAAATTTGACATTTTATGTACAGTATATAATATATATTTGGTGTAATTTGATATTTTCTGTACAGTATATAATATATATTTGGTGTACTTTGATATTTTGTGAAGAGTATGTAATATATATTGGGTGTACATTGATATTTTATGTACAGTATATAATATATATTTGGTGAAATTTGATATTTTAAGTGCAGTATATAATATATATTTGGTGAAATTTGATATTTTATGTACAGTAAGCAACATATATTTGGTGAAATTTGCTATTTTATGTACACTATATAATAAATATTTTTTGAAATTTTATATTTTATGTACAATGTATAATATATCTTTGGTGAAATTTGATATTCTATGTACAGTATATAATATATATTTGTTGAAATATGGTATTTTATGTACAGTATATAATAAACATTTGGTGAAATTTGCTATTTTATGTACAATATATAATATATAGTTGGTGTACTTTGACCTTATACTTACAGTATATAATATATATTTGGCGAACTTTCATATTTTATGTACAGTATATAACATATATTTAGTTAAATTTGATATTTTATGTACTGTATTTAATACATATTTGGAAAAATTTGATATTTTATGTACAGTGTGTAATATATATTTGGTGAAATTTGATATTTTATGTACAGTATATAATATATATTTGGTGTAATTTGATATTTTCTGTACTGTATATAATATATATTTGGTGTACTTTGATATTTTGTGAAGAGTATATAATATATATTGGTTTTACATTGATATTTTATGTACAGTATATAATATATATTTGGTTAAATTTGATATTTTAAGTGCAGTATATAATATATATTTGGTGAAATTTGATATTTTATGTACAGTACGCAACATATATTTGGTGAAATTTGCTATTTTATGTACACTATATAATAAATATTTGGCGAAATTTCATATTTTATGTACAATGTATAATATATCTTTGGTGAAATTTGATATTCTATGTACAGTATGTAATATATATTTGTTGAAATTTGGTATTTTATGTACAGTATATAATAAACATTTGGTGAAATTTGCTATTTTATGTACAGTATATAATATATAGTTGGTGTACTTTGACCTTATATGTACAGTATATAATATATTTTGGTGAACTTTCATATTTTATGTACAGTATATAACATATATTTAGTGAAATTTGATATTTTATGTACAGTATTTAATACATATTTGGAAATATTTGATATTTCATGTACAGTATGTAATATATATTTGGTGAAATTTGATATTTTATGTACAGTATATAATATATATTTTGTGTAATTTGATATTTTCTGTACAGTATATAATATATATTTGGTGAACTTTGATATTTTGTGAAGAGTATATAATATATATTGGGTGTACATTGATATTTTATGTACAAAATATAATATATATTTGGTGAAATTTGATATTTTAAGTGCAGTATATAATAGATATTTGGTGAAATTTGATATTTTATGTACAGTACGCAACATATATTTGGTGAAATTTGCTATTTTATGTACACTATATAATAAATATTTGGTGAAATTTCATATTTTATGTACAATGTATAATATATCTTTGGTGAAATTTGATATTCTATGTACAGTATATAATATATATTTGTTGAAATTTAGTATTTTATGTACAGTATATAATGAACATTTGGTGAAATTTGCTATTTTATGTACAGTATGTAATATATAGTTGGTGTACTTTGACCTTATATGTACAGTATATAATATATATTTGGTGAACTTTCATATTTTATGTACAGTATATAACATATATTTACTGAAATTTGATATTTTATGTACAGTATTTAATATATATTTGGAAATATTTGATATTTCATGTACAGTATGTAATATATATTTGGTGAAATTTGATATTTTATGTACAGTATATAATATATATTTTGTGTAATTTGATATTTTCTGTACAGTATATAATATATATTTGGTGAACTTTGATATTTTGTGAAGAGCATATAATATATATTGGGTGTACATTGATATTTTATGTACAGAATATAATATATATTTGGTGAAATTTGATATTTTAAGTGCAGTATATAATATATATTTGGTGAAATTTGATATTTTATGTACAGTACGCAACATATATTTAGTGAAATTTGCTATTTTATGTACACTATATAATAAATATTTGGTGAAATTTCATATTTTATGTGCAATGTATAATATATCTTTGGTGAAATTTGATATTCTATGTACAGTATATAATATATATTTGTTGAAATTTGGTATTTTATGTACAGTATATAATAAACATTTGGTGAAATTTGCTATTTTATGTACAGTATATAGTATATAGTTGGTGTACTTTCACATTATATGTACAGTATATAATATATATTTGGTGAACCTTCATATTTTATGTACAGTATATAACATATATTTAGTGAAATTTGATATTTTATGTACAGTATATAATACATATTTGAAAAAATTTTATATATTATGTACAGTATGTAATATATATCTGGTGAAATTTGATATTTTATGTACAGTATATAATATATATTTGGTGTAATTTGATATTTTCTGTACAGTATATAATATATATTTGGTGTACTTTGATATTTTGTGAAGAGTATATAATATATATTGGGTGTACATTGGTATTTTATGTACTGTATATAATATATATTTGGTGAAATTTGATATTTTAAGTGCAGTATATAATATATATTTGGTGAAATTTGATATTTTATGTACAGTAAGCAACATATATTTGGTGAAATTTGCTATTTTATGTACACTATATAATAAATATTTGGTGAAATTTTATATTTTATGTACAATGTATAATATATCTTTGGTGAAATTTGATATTCTATGTACAGTATATAATATATATTTTTTGAAATATGGTATTTTATGTACAGTATATAATAAACATTTGGTGAAATTTGCTATTTTATGTACAGTATATAATATATAGTTGGTGTACTTTGACCTTATATGTACAGTATATAATATATTTTGGTGAACTTTCATATTTTATGTACAGTATATAACATATATTTAGTGAAATTTGATATTTTATGTACAGTATTTAATACATATTTGGAAATATTTGATATTTCATGTACAGTATGTAATATATATTTGGTGAAATTTGATATTTTATGTACAGTATATAATATATATTTTGTGTAATTTGATATTTTCTGTACAGTATATAATATATATTTGGTGAACTTTGATATTTTGTGAAGAGTATATAATATATATTGGGTGTACATTGATATTTTATGTACAAAATATAATATATATTTGGTGAAATTTGATATTTTAAGTGCAGTATATAATAGATATTTGGTGAAATTTGATATTTTATGTACAGTACGCAACATATATTTGGTGAAATTTGCTATTTTATGTACACTATATAATAAATATTTGGTGAAATTTCATATTTTATGTACAATGTATAATATATCTTTGGTGAAATTTGATATTCTATGTACAGTATATAATATATATTTGTTGAAATTTAGTATTTTATGTACAGTATATAATGAACATTTGGTGAAATTTGCTATTTTATGTACAGTATGTAATATATAGTTGGTGTACTTTGACCTTATATGTACAGTATATAATATATATTTGGTGAACTTTCATATTTTATGTACAGTATATAACATATATTTACTGAAATTTGATATTTTATGTACAGTATTTAATATATATTTGGAAATATTTGTTATTTCATGTACAGTATGTAATATATATTTGGTGAAATTTGATATTTTATGTACAGTATATAATATATATTTTGTGTAATTTGATATTTTCTGTACAGTATATAATATATATTTGGTGAACTTTGATATTTTGTGAAGAGCATATAATATATATTGGGTGTACATTGATATTTTATGTACAGAATATAATATATATTTGGTGAAATTTGATATTTTAAGTGCAGTATATAATATATATTTGGTGAAATTTGATATTTTATGTACAGTACGCAACATATATTTAGTGAAATTTGCTATTTTATGTACACTATATAATAAATATTTGGTGAAATTTCATATTTTATGTGCAATGTAAAATATATCTTTGGTGAAATTTGATATTCTATGTACAGTATATAATATATATTTGTTGAAATTTGGTATTTTATGTACAGTATATAATAAACATTTGGTGAAATTTGCTATTTTATGTACAGTATATAGTATATAGTTGGTGTACTTTCACATTATATGTACAGTATATAATATATATTTGGTGAACCTTCATATTTTATGTACAGTATATAACATATATTTAGTGAAATTTGATATTTTATGTACAGTATATAATACATATTTGAAAAAATTTTATATATTATGTACAGTATGTAATATATATCTGGTGAAATTTGATATTTTATGTACAGTATATAATATATATTTGGTGTAATTTGATATTTTCTGTACAGTATATAATATATATTTGGTGTACTTTGATATTTTGTGAAGAGTATATAATATATATTGGGTGTACATTGGTATTTTATGTACTGTATATAATATATATTTGGTGAAATTTGATATTTTAAGTGCAGTATATAATATATATTTGGTGAAATTTGATATTTTATGTACAGTAAGCAACATATATTTGGTGAAATTTGCTATTTTATGTACACTATATAATAAATATTTGGTGAAATTTTATATTTTATGTACAATGTATAATATATCTTTGGTGAAATTTGATATTCTATGTACAGTATATAATATATATTTTTTGAAATATGGTATTTTATGTACAGTATATAATAAACATTTGGTGAAATTTGCTATTTTATGTACAATATATAATACATAGTTGGTGTACTTTGACCTTATATGTACAGTATATAATATACATTTGGCGAACTTTCATATTTTATGTACAGTATATAACATATATTTAGTTAAATTTGATATTTTATGTACTGTATTTAATACATATTTGGAAAAATTTGATATTTTATGTACAGTGTGTAATATATATTTGGTGAAATTTGATATTTTATGTACAGTATATAATATATATTTGGTGTAATTTGATATTTTCTGTACTGTATATAATATATATTTGGTGTACTTTGATATTTTGTGAAGAGCATATAATATATATTGGGTGTACATTGATATTTTATGTACAGTATATAATATATATTTGGTGAAATTTGATATTTTAAGTGCAGTATATAATATATATTTGGTGAAATTTGATATTTTATGTACAGTATATAATATATACTTGGTGTAATTTGATATTTTCCGTACTGTATATAATATATATTTGGTGTACTTTGATATTTTGTGAAGAGTATATAATATATATTGGGTGTACATTGATATTTTATGTACAGTATATAATATATATTTGGTGAAATTTGATATTTTAAGTGCAGTATATAATATATATTTGGTGAAATTTGATATTTTATGTACAGTACGCAACATATGTTTGGTGAAATTTGCTATTTTATGTACACTATATAATAAATATTTGGTGAAATTTCATATTTTATGTACAATGTATAATATATCTTTGGTGAAATTTGATATTCTATGTACAGTATATAATATATATTTGTTGAAATTTGGTATTTTATGTACAGTATATAATAAACATTTGGTGAAATTTGCTATTTTATGTACAGTATATAATATATAGTTGGTGTTCTTTGACCTTATATGTACAGTATATAATATATATTTGGTGAAGTTTCATATTTTATGTACAGTATATAACATATATTTAGTGAAATTTGATATTTTATGTACAGTATTTAATACATATTTGGAAATATTCGATATTTCATGTACAGTATGTAATATATATTTGGTGAAATTTGATATTTTATGTACAGTATTTAATATATATTTTGTGTAATTTGATATTTTCTTTACAGTATGTAATATATATTTGGTGAACTTTGATATTTTGTGAAGAGTATATAATATATATTGGGTGTACATTGATATTTTATGTACAGAATATAATATATATTTGGTGAAATTTGATATTTTAAGTGGAGTATATAATAGATATTTGGTGTAATTTGATATTTTATGTACAGTACGCAACATATATTTGGTGAAATTTGCTATTTTATGTATACTATATAATAAATATTTGGTGAAATTGCATATTTTATGTGCAATGTATAATATATCTTTGGTGAAATTTGATATTCTATGTACAGTATATAATATATATTTGTTGAAATTTGGTATTTTATGTACAGTATATAATAAACATTTGGTGAAATTTGCTATTTTATGTACAGTATATAGTATATAGTTGGTGTACTTTCACATTATATGTACAGTATATAATATATATTTGGTGAACCTTCATATTTTATGTACAGTATGTGATATATATCTGGTGAAATTTGATATTTTATGTACAGTATATAATATATATTTGGTGTAATTTGATATTTTCTGTACAGTATGTAATATATATTTGGTGTACTTTGATATTTTGTGAAGAGTATATAATATATATTGGGTGTACATTGATATTTTATGTACAGTATATAATATATATTTGGTGTACTTTGATATTTTGTGAAGAGTATATAATATATATTGGGTGTACATTGGTATTTTATGTACTGTATATAATATATATTTGGTGAAATTTGATATTTTAAGTGCAGTATATAATATATATTTGGTGAAATTTGATATTTTATGTACAGTAAGCAACATATATTTGGTGAAATTTTTTATTTTATGTACACTATATAATAAATATTCGGTGAAATTTTATATGTTATGTACAATGTATAATATATCTTTGGTGAATTTTGATATTCTATGTACAGTATATAATATATATTTGTTGAAATTTAGTATTTTATGTACAGTATATAATGAACATTTGGTGAAATTTGCTATTTTATGTACAATATATAATATATAGTTGGTGTACTTTGACCTTATATGTACAGTATATAATATATATTTGGCGAACTTTCATATTTTATGTACAGTATATAACATATATTTAGTTACATTTGATATTTTATGTACAGTATTTAATATATATTTGGAAATATTTGATATTTCATGTACAGTATGTAATATATATTTGGTGAAATTTGATATTTTATGTACAGTATATAATATATATTTTGTGTAATTTGATATTTTCTGTACAGTATATAATATATATTTGGTGAACTTTGATATTTTGTGAAGAGCATATAATATATATTGGGTGTACATTGATATTTTATGTACAGAATATAATATATATTTGGTGAAATTTGATATTTTAAGTGCAGTATATAATATATATTTGGTGAAATTTGATATTTTATGTACAGTACGCAACATATATTTAGTGAAATTTGCTATTTTATGTACACTATATAATAAATATTTGGTGAAATTTCATATTTTATGTGCAATGTATAATATATCTTTGGTGAAATTTGATATTCTATGTACAGTATATAATATATATTTGTTGAAATTTGGTATTTTATGTACAGTATATAATAAACATTTGGTGAAATTTGCTACTTTATGTACAGTATATAGTATATAGTTGGTGTACTTTCACATTATATGTACAGTATATAATATATATTTGGTGAACCTTCATATTTTATGTACAGTATATAACATATATTTAGTGAAATTTGATATTTTATGTACAGTATTTAATACATATTTGGAAAAATTTGATATTTTATGTACAGTATGTAATATGTATTTGGTGAAATTTGATATTTTATGTACAGAATATAATATATAATTGGTGAAATTTGATATTTTGTGAACAGTATATAATATATGTTGGGTGTACATTGAAATTTTATGTACAGTATATAATATATATTTGGTGAAATTTGATATTTTAAGGGCAATATATAATATCTATTTGGTGAAATTTGATATTTTATGTACAGTATATAATATATAGTTGGTGTAGTTTGACCTTATATGTACAGTATATAATATATATTTGGCGAACTTTCATATTTTATGTACAGTATATAACATATATTTAGTTAAATTTGATATTTTATGTACTGTATTTAATACATATTTGGAAAAATTTGATATTTTTTGTACAGTGTGTAATATATATTTGGTGAAATTTGATATTTTAAGTGCAGTATATAATATATATTTGGTGAAATTTGATATTTTATGTACAGTACGCAACATATATTTGGTGAAATTTGCTATTTTATGTACACTATATAATAAATATTTGGTGACATTTCATATTTTATGTGCAATGTATAATATATCTTTGGTGAAATTTGGTATTCTATGTACAGTATATAATATATATCTGTTGAAATTTGGTATTTTATGTACAGTATATAATAAACATTTGGTGAAATTTGCTATTTTATGTACAGTATATAGTACCTAGTTGGTGTACTTTCACATTATATGTACAGTATATAATATATATTTGGTGAACCTTCATATTTTATGTACAGTATATAACATATATTTAGTGAAATTTGATATTTTATGTACAGTATATAATACATATTTGAAAAAATTTGATATTTTATGTACAGTGTGTAGTATATATCTGGTGAAATTTGATATTTTATGTACAGTATATAATATATATTTGGTGTAATTTGATATTTTCTGTACAGTATATAATATATATTTGGTGTACTTTGATATTTTGTGAAGAGTATATAATATATATTGGGTGTACATTGATATTTTATGTAGAGTATATAATATATATTTGGTGAAATTTGATATTTTAAGTACAGTATATAATATATATTTGGTGAAATTTGATATTTTATGTACAGTATATAATATATATTTGGTGTAATTTGCTATTTTATGTACACTATATAATAAATATTTGGTGAAATTTCATATTTTATGTACAATGTATAATATATCTTTGGTGAAATTTGATATTCTATGTACAGTATATAATATATATTTGTTGAAATTTGGTATTTTATGTACAGCATATAATAAACATTTGGTGAAATTTGCTATTTTATGTACAGTATATAATATATAGTTGGTGTACTTTGACTTTATATGTACAGTATATAATATATATTTGGCGAACTTTCATATTTCATATACAGTATATAACATATATTTAGTGAAATTTGATATTTTATGTACAGTATTTAATACATATTTGGAAAAATTTGATATTTTATGTACAGTATGTAATATATATTTGGTGAAATTTGATATTTTATGTACAGTATATAATATATAATTGGTGAAATTTGATATTTTGTGAAGAGTATATAATATATATTGGGTGTACATTGATATTTTATGTACAGTATATAATATATATTTGGTGAAATTTGATATTTTAAGTGCAGTATATAATATATATTTGGTGAAATTTGATATTTTATGTACTTTACGCAACATATATTTTGTGAAATTTGCTATTTTATGTACACTATATAATAAATATTTGGTGACATTTCATATTTTATGTGCAATGTATAATATATCTTTGGTGAAATTTGGTATTCTATGTACAGTATATAATATATATCTGTTGAAATTTGGTATTTTATGTACAGTATATAATAAACATTTGGTGAAATTTGCTATTTTATGTACAGTATATAGTATATAGTTGGTGTACTTTCACATTATATGTACACTATATAATATATATTTGGTGAACCTTCATATTTTATGTACAGTATATAACATATATTTAGTGAAATTTGATATTTTATGTACAGTATATAATACATATTTGAAAAAATTTGATATTTTATGTACAGTATGTAATATATATCTGGTGAAATTTGACATTTTATGTACAGTATATAATATATATTTGGTGTAATTTGATATTTTCTGTACAGTATATAATATATATTTGGTGTACTTTGATATTTTGTGAAGAGTATGTAATATATATTGGGTGTACATTGATATTTTATGTACAGTATATAATATATATTTGGTGAAATTTGATATTTTAAGTGCAGTATATAATATATATTTGGTGAAATTTGATATTTTATGTACAGTAAGCAACATATATTTGGTGAAATTTGCTATTTTATGTACACTATATAATAAATATTTTTTGAAATTTTATATTTTATGTACAATGTATAATATATCTTTGGTGAAATTTGATATTCTATGTACAGTATATAATATATATTTGTTGAAATATGGTATTTTATGTACAGTATATAATAAACATTTGGTGAAATTTGCTATTTTATGTACAATATATAATATATAGTTGGTGTACTTTGACCTTATACTTACAGTATATAATATATATTTGGCGAACTTTCATATTTTATGTACAGTATATAACATATATTTAGTTAAATTTGATATTTTATGTACTGTATTTAATACATATTTGGAAAAATTTGATATTTTATGTACAGTGTGTAATATATATTTGGTGAAATTTGATATTTTATGTACAGTATATAATATATATTTGGTGTAATTTGATATTTTCTGTACTGTATATAATATATATTTGGTGTACTTTGATATTTTGTGAAGAGTATATAATATATATTGGTTTTACATTGATATTTTATGTACAGTATATAATATATATTTGGTTAAATTTGATATTTTAAGTGCAGTATATAATATATATTTGGTGAAATTTGATATTTTATGTACAGTACGCAACATATATTTGGTGAAATTTGCTATTTTATGTACACTATATAATAAATATTTGGCGAAATTTCATATTTTATGTACAATGTATAATATATCTTTGGTGAAATTTGATATTCTATGTACAGTATGTAATATATATTTGTTGAAATTTGGTATTTTATGTACAGTATATAATAAACATTTGGTGAAATTTGCTATTTTATGTACAGTATATAATATATAGTTGGTGTACTTTGACCTTATATGTACAGTATATAATATATTTTGGTGAACTTTCATATTTTATGTACAGTATATAACATATATTTAGTGAAATTTGATATTTTATGTACAGTATTTAATACATATTTGGAAATATTTGATATTTCATGTACAGTATGTAATATATATTTGGTGAAATTTGATATTTTATGTACAGTATATAATATATATTTTGTGTAATTTGATATTTTCTGTACAGTATATAATATATATTTGGTGAACTTTGATATTTTGTGAAGAGTATATAATATATATTGGGTGTACATTGATATTTTATGTACAAAATATAATATATATTTGGTGAAATTTGATATTTTAAGTGCAGTATATAATAGATATTTGGTGAAATTTGATATTTTATGTACAGTACGCAACATATATTTGGTGAAATTTGCTATTTTATGTACACTATATAATAAATATTTGGTGAAATTTCATATTTTATGTACAATGTATAATATATCTTTGGTGAAATTTGATATTCTATGTACAGTATATAATATATATTTGTTGAAATTTAGTATTTTATGTACAGTATATAATGAACATTTGGTGAAATTTGCTATTTTATGTACAGTATGTAATATATAGTTGGTGTACTTTGACCTTATATGTACAGTATATAATATATATTTGGTGAACTTTCATATTTTATGTACAGTATATAACATATATTTACTGAAATTTGATATTTTATGTACAGTATTTAATATATATTTGGAAATATTTGATATTTCATGTACAGTATGTAATATATATTTGGTGAAATTTGATATTTTATGTACAGTATATAATATATATTTTGTGTAATTTGATATTTTCTGTACAGTATATAATATATATTTGGTGAACTTTGATATTTTGTGAAGAGCATATAATATATATTGGGTGTACATTGATATTTTATGTACAGAATATAATATATATTTGGTGAAATTTGATATTTTAAGTGCAGTATATAATATATATTTGGTGAAATTTGATATTTTATGTACAGTACGCAACATATATTTAGTGAAATTTGCTATTTTATGTACACTATATAATAAATATTTGGTGAAATTTCATATTTTATGTGCAATGTATAATATATCTTTGGTGAAATTTGATATTCTATGTACAGTATATAATATATATTTGTTGAAATTTGGTATTTTATGTACAGTATATAATAAACATTTGGTGAAATTTGCTATTTTATGTACAGTATATAGTATATAGTTGGTGTACTTTCACATTATATGTACAGTATATAATATATATTTGGTGAACCTTCATATTTTATGTACAGTATATAACATATATTTAGTGAAATTTGATATTTTATGTACAGTATATAATACATATTTGAAAAAATTTTATATATTATGTACAGTATGTAATATATATCTGGTGAAATTTGATATTTTATGTACAGTATATAATATATATTTGGTGTAATTTGATATTTTCTGTACAGTATATAATATATATTTGGTGTACTTTGATATTTTGTGAAGAGTATATAATATATATTGGGTGTACATTGGTATTTTATGTACTGTATATAATATATATTTGGTGAAATTTGATATTTTAAGTGCAGTATATAATATATATTTGGTGAAATTTGATATTTTATGTACAGTAAGCAACATATATTTGGTGAAATTTGCTATTTTATGTACACTATATAATAAATATTTGGTGAAATTTTATATTTTATGTACAATGTATAATATATCTTTGGTGAAATTTGATATTCTATGTACAGTATATAATATATATTTTTTGAAATATGGTATTTTATGTACAGTATATAATAAACATTTGGTGAAATTTGCTATTTTATGTACAGTATATAATATATAGTTGGTGTACTTTGACCTTATATGTACAGTATATAATATATTTTGGTGAACTTTCATATTTTATGTACAGTATATAACATATATTTAGTGAAATTTGATATTTTATGTACAGTATTTAATACATATTTGGAAATATTTGATATTTCATGTACAGTATGTAATATATATTTGGTGAAATTTGATATTTTATGTACAGTATATAATATATATTTTGTGTAATTTGATATTTTCTGTACAGTATATAATATATATTTGGTGAACTTTGATATTTTGTGAAGAGTATATAATATATATTGGGTGTACATTGATATTTTATGTACAAAATATAATATATATTTGGTGAAATTTGATATTTTAAGTGCAGTATATAATAGATATTTGGTGAAATTTGATATTTTATGTACAGTACGCAACATATATTTGGTGAAATTTGCTATTTTATGTACACTATATAATAAATATTTGGTGAAATTTCATATTTTATGTACAATGTATAATATATCTTTGGTGAAATTTGATATTCTATGTACAGTATATAATATATATTTGTTGAAATTTAGTATTTTATGTACAGTATATAATGAACATTTGGTGAAATTTGCTATTTTATGTACAGTATGTAATATATAGTTGGTGTACTTTGACCTTATATGTACAGTATATAATATATATTTGGTGAACTTTCATATTTTATGTACAGTATATAACATATATTTACTGAAATTTGATATTTTATGTACAGTATTTAATATATATTTGGAAATATTTGTTATTTCATGTACAGTATGTAATATATATTTG
This sequence comes from Gorilla gorilla gorilla, assembly GCF_029281585.2. Lineage (NCBI taxonomy): Eukaryota > Metazoa > Chordata > Mammalia > Primates > Hominidae > Gorilla > Gorilla gorilla. Next base: position 7,636,149 of record NC_073246.2, read on the forward strand.
GTGAAATTTGATATTTTATGTACAGTATATAATATATATTTTGTGTAATTTGATATTTTCTGTACAGTATATAATATATATTTGGTGAACTTTGATATTTTGTGAAGAGCATATAATATATATTGGGTGTACATTGATATTTTATGTACAGAATATAATATATATTTGGTGAAATTTGATATTTTAAGTGCAGTATATAATATATATTTGGTGAAATTTGATATTTTATGTACAGTACGCAACATATATTTAGTGAAATTTGCTATTTTATGTACACTATATAATAAATATTTGGTGAAATTTCATATTTTATGTGCAATGTAAAATATATCTTTGGTGAAATTTGATATTCTATGTACAGTATATAATATATATTTGTTGAAATTTGGTATTTTATGTACAGTATATAATAAACATTTGGTGAAATTTGCTATTTTATGTACAGTATATAGTATATAGTTGGTGTACTTTCACATTATATGTACAGTATATAATATATATTTGGTGAACCTTCATATTTTATGTACAGTATATAACATATATTTAGTGAAATTTGATATTTTATGTACAGTATATAATACATATTTGAAAAAATTTTATATATTATGTACAGTATGTAATATATATCTGGTGAAATTTGATATTTTATGTACAGTATATAATATATATTTGGTGTAATTTGATATTTTCTGTACAGTATATAATATATATTTGGTGTACTTTGATATTTTGTGAAGAGTATATAATATATATTGGGTGTACATTGGTATTTTATGTACTGTATATAATATATATTTGGTGAAATTTGATATTTTAAGTGCAGTATATAATATATATTTGGTGAAATTTGATATTTTATGTACAGTAAGCAACATATATTTGGTGAAATTTGCTATTTTATGTACACTATATAATAAATATTTGGTGAAATTTTATATTTTATGTACAATGTATAATATATCTTTGGTGAAATTTGATATTCTATGTACAGTATATAATATATATTTTTTGAAATATGGTATTTTATGTACAGTATATAATAAACATTTGGTGAAATTTGCTATTTTATGTACAATATATAATACATAGTTGGTGTACTTTGACCTTATATGTACAGTATATAATATACATTTGGCGAACTTTCATATTTTATGTACAGTATATAACATATATTTAGTTAAATTTGATATTTTATGTACTGTATTTAATACATATTTGGAAAAATTTGATATTTTATGTACAGTGTGTAATATATATTTGGTGAAATTTGATATTTTATGTACAGTATATAATATATATTTGGTGTAATTTGATATTTTCTGTACTGTATATAATATATATTTGGTGTACTTTGATATTTTGTGAAGAGCATATAATATATATTGGGTGTACATTGATATTTTATGTACAGTATATAATATATATTTGGTGAAATTTGATATTTTAAGTGCAGTATATAATATATATTTGGTGAAATTTGATATTTTATGTACAGTATATAATATATACTTGGTGTAATTTGATATTTTCCGTACTGTATATAATATATATTTGGTGTACTTTGATATTTTGTGAAGAGTATATAATATATATTGGGTGTACATTGATATTTTATGTACAGTATATAATATATATTTGGTGAAATTTGATATTTTAAGTGCAGTATATAATATATATTTGGTGAAATTTGATATTTTATGTACAGTACGCAACATATGTTTGGTGAAATTTGCTATTTTATGTACACTATATAATAAATATTTGGTGAAATTTCATATTTTATGTACAATGTATAATATATCTTTGGTGAAATTTGATATTCTATGTACAGTATATAATATATATTTGTTGAAATTTGGTATTTTATGTACAGTATATAATAAACATTTGGTGAAATTTGCTATTTTATGTACAGTATATAATATATAGTTGGTGTTCTTTGACCTTATATGTACAGTATATAATATATATTTGGTGAAGTTTCATATTTTATGTACAGTATATAACATATATTTAGTGAAATTTGATATTTTATGTACAGTATTTAATACATATTTGGAAATATTCGATATTTCATGTACAGTATGTAATATATATTTGGTGAAATTTGATATTTTATGTACAGTATTTAATATATATTTTGTGTAATTTGATATTTTCTTTACAGTATGTAATATATATTTGGTGAACTTTGATATTTTGTGAAGAGTATATAATATATATTGGGTGTACATTGATATTTTATGTACAGAATATAATATATATTTGGTGAAATTTGATATTTTAAGTGGAGTATATAATAGATATTTGGTGTAATTTGATATTTTATGTACAGTACGCAACATATATTTGGTGAAATTTGCTATTTTATGTATACTATATAATAAATATTTGGTGAAATTGCATATTTTATGTGCAATGTATAATATATCTTTGGTGAAATTTGATATTCTATGTACAGTATATAATATATATTTGTTGAAATTTGGTATTTTATGTACAGTATATAATAAACATTTGGTGAAATTTGCTATTTTATGTACAGTATATAGTATATAGTTGGTGTACTTTCACATTATATGTACAGTATATAATATATATTTGGTGAACCTTCATATTTTATGTACAGTATGTGATATATATCTGGTGAAATTTGATATTTTATGTACAGTATATAATATATATTTGGTGTAATTTGATATTTTCTGTACAGTATGTAATATATATTTGGTGTACTTTGATATTTTGTGAAGAGTATATAATATATATTGGGTGTACATTGATATTTTATGTACAGTATATAATATATATTTGGTGTACTTTGATATTTTGTGAAGAGTATATAATATATATTGGGTGTACATTGGTATTTTATGTACTGTATATAATATATATTTGGTGAAATTTGATATTTTAAGTGCAGTATATAATATATATTTGGTGAAATTTGATATTTTATGTACAGTAAGCAACATATATTTGGTGAAATTTTTTATTTTATGTACACTATATAATAAATATTCGGTGAAATTTTATATGTTATGTACAATGTATAATATATCTTTGGTGAATTTTGATATTCTATGTACAGTATATAATATATATTTGTTGAAATTTAGTATTTTATGTACAGTATATAATGAACATTTGGTGAAATTTGCTATTTTATGTACAATATATAATATATAGTTGGTGTACTTTGACCTTATATGTACAGTATATAATATATATTTGGCGAACTTTCATATTTTATGTACAGTATATAACATATATTTAGTTACATTTGATATTTTATGTACAGTATTTAATATATATTTGGAAATATTTGATATTTCATGTACAGTATGTAATATATATTTGGTGAAATTTGATATTTTATGTACAGTATATAATATATATTTTGTGTAATTTGATATTTTCTGTACAGTATATAATATATATTTGGTGAACTTTGATATTTTGTGAAGAGCATATAATATATATTGGGTGTACATTGATATTTTATGTACAGAATATAATATATATTTGGTGAAATTTGATATTTTAAGTGCAGTATATAATATATATTTGGTGAAATTTGATATTTTATGTACAGTACGCAACATATATTTAGTGAAATTTGCTATTTTATGTACACTATATAATAAATATTTGGTGAAATTTCATATTTTATGTGCAATGTATAATATATCTTTGGTGAAATTTGATATTCTATGTACAGTATATAATATATATTTGTTGAAATTTGGTATTTTATGTACAGTATATAATAAACATTTGGTGAAATTTGCTACTTTATGTACAGTATATAGTATATAGTTGGTGTACTTTCACATTATATGTACAGTATATAATATATATTTGGTGAACCTTCATATTTTATGTACAGTATATAACATATATTTAGTGAAATTTGATATTTTATGTACAGTATATAATACATATTTGAAAAAATTTGATATATTATGTACAGTATGTAATATATATCTGGTGAAATTTGATATTTTATGTACAGTATATAATATATATTTGGTGTAATTTGATATTTTCTGTACAGTATATAATATATATTTGGTGTACTTTGATATTTTGTGAAGAGTATATAATATATATTGGGTGTACATTGATATTTTATGTACAGTATATAATATATATTTGGTGTACTTTGATATTTTGTGAAGAGTATATAATATATATTGGGTGTACATTGGTATTTTATGTACTGTATATAATATATCTTTGGTGAAATTTGATATTTTAAGTGCAGTATATAATATATATTTGGTGAAATTTGATATTTTATGTACAGTAAGCAACATATATTTGGTGAAATTTGCTATTTTATGTACACTATATAATAAATATTTGGTGAAATTTTATATTTTATGTACAATGTATAATATATCTTTGGTGAAATTTGATATTCTATGTACAGTATATAATATATATTTTTTGAAATATGGTATTTTATGTACAGTATATAATAAACATTTGGTGAAATTTGCTATTTTATGTACAATATATAATATATAGTTGGTGTACTTTGACCTTATATGTACAGTATATAATATACATTTGGCGAACTTTCATATTTTATGTACAGTATATAACATATATTTAGTTAAATTTGATATTTTATGTACTGTATTTAATACATATTTGGAAAAATTTGATATTTTATGTACAGTGTGTAATATATATTTGGTGAAATTTGATATTTTATGTACAGTATATAATATATATTTGGTGTAATTTGATATTTTCTGTACTGTATATAATATATATTTGGTGTACTTTGATATTTTGTGAAGAGTATATAATATATATTGGGTGTACATTGATATTTTATGTACAGTATATAATATATATTTGGTGAAATTTGATATTTTAAGTGCAGTATATAATATATATTTGATGAAATTTGATATTTTATGTACAGTATATAATATATACTTGGTGTAATTTGATATTTTCCGTACTGTATATAATATATATTTGGTGTACTTTGATATTTTGTGAAGAGTATATAATATATATTGGGTGTACATTGATATTTTATGTACAGTATATAATATATATTTGGTGAAATTTGATATTTTAAGTGCAGTATATAATATATATTTGGTGAAATTTGATATTTTATGTACAGTACGCAACATATATTTGGTGAAATTTGCTATTTTATGTACACTATATAATAAATATTTGGTGAAATTTCATATTTTATGTACAATGTATAATATATCTTTGGTGAAATTTGATATTCTATGTACAGTATATAATATATATTTGTTGAAATTTGGTATTTTATGTACAGTATATAATAAACATTTGGTGAAATTTGCTATTTTATGTACAGTATATAATATATAGTTGGTGTACTTTGACCTTATATGTACAGTATATAATATATATTTGGTGAAGTTTCATATTTTATGTACAGTATATAAGATATATTTAGTGAAATTTGATATTTTATGTACAGTATTTAATACATATTTGGAAATATTCGATATTTCATGTACAGTATGTAATATATATTTGGTGAAATTTGATATTTTATGTACAGTATATAATATATATTTTGTGTAATTTGATATTTTCTTTACAGTATGTAATATATATTTGGTGAACTTTGATATTTTGTGAAGAGTATATAATATATATTGGGTGTACATTGATATTTTACGTACAGAATATAATATATATTTGGTGAAATTTGATATTTTAAGTGGAGTATATAATAGATATTTGGTGTAATTTGATATTTTATGTACAGTACGCAACATATATTTGGTGAAATTTGCTATTTTATGTATACTATATAATAAATATTTGGTGAAATTGCATATTTTATGTGCAATGTATAATATATCTTTGGTGAAATTTGATATTCTATGTACAGTATATAATATATATTTGTTGAAATTTGGTATTTTATGTACAGTATATAATAAACATTTGGTGAAATTTGCTATTTTATGTACAGTATATAGTATATAGTTGGTGTACTTTCACATTATATGTACAGTATATAATATATATTTGGTGAACCTTCATATTTTATGTACAGTATGTGATATATATCTGGTGAAATTTGATATTTTATGTACAGTATATAATATATATTTGGTGTAATTTGATATTTTCTGTACAGTATGTAATATATATTTGGTGTACTTTGATATTTTGTGAAGAGTATATAATATATATTGGGTGTACATTGATATTTTATGTACAGTATATAATATATATTTGGTGTACTTTGATATTTTGTGAAGAGTATATAATATATATTGGGTGTACATTGATATTTTATGTACTGTATATAATATATATTTGGTGAAATTTTATATTTTAAGTGCAGTATATAATATATATTTGGTGAAATTTGATATTTTATGTACAGTAAGCAACATATATTTGGTGAAATTTGCTATTTTATGTACACTATATAATAAATATTTGGTGAAATTTTATATTTTATGTACAATGTATAATATATCTTTGGTGACATTTGATATTCTATGTACAGTATATAATATATATTTGTTGAAATATGGTATTTTATGTACAGTATATAATAAACATTTGGTGAAATTTGCTATTTTATGTACAATATATAATATATAGTTGGTGTACTTTGACCTTATATGTACAGTATATAATATATATTTGGCGAACTTTCATATTTTATGTACAGTATATAACATATATTTAGTTACATTTGATATTTTATGTACTGTATTTAATACATATTTGGAAAAATTTGATATTTTATGTACAGTGTGTAATATATATTTGGTGAAATTTGATATTTTATGTACAGTATATAATATATATTTGGTGTAATTTGATATTTTCTGTACTGTATATAATATATATTTGGTGTACTTTGATATTTTGTGAAGAGTATATAATATATATTGGGTGTACATTGATATTTTATGTACAGTATATAATATATATTTGGTGAAATTTGATATTTTAAGTGCAGAATATAATATATATTTGGTGAAATTTGATATTTTAAGTGCAGTATATATTATATATTTGGTGAAATTTGATATTTTATGTACAGTAAGCAACATATATTTGGTGAAATTTGCTATTTAATGTACACTATATAATAAATATTTGGTGAAATTTTATATTTTATGTACAATGTATAATATATCTTTGGTGAAATTTGATATTCTATGTACAGTATATAATATATATTTGCTGAAATATGGTATTTTATGTACAGTATATAATAAACATTTGGTGAAATTTGCTATTTTATGTACTATATAATATATAGTTGGTGTACTTTGACCTTATATGTACAGTATATAATATATATTTGGCGAACTTTCATATTTTATGTACAGTATATAACATATATTTAGTTAAATTTGATATTTTATGTAGTGTATTTAATACATATTTGGAAAAATTTGATATTTTATGTACAGTGTGTAATATATATTTGGTGAAATTTGATATTTTATGTACAGTATATAATATATATTTGGTGTAATTTGATATTTTCTGTACTGTATATAATATATATTTGGTGTACTTTGATATTATTTGAAGAGTATATAATATATATTGGGTGTACATTGATATTTTATGTACAGTATATAATATATGTTTGGTGAAATTTGATATTTTAAGTGCAGTATATAATATATATTTGGTGAAATTTGATATTTTATGTACATTACGCAACATATATTTGGTGAAATTTGCTATTTTATGTACACTATATAATAAATATTTGGTGAAATTTCATATTTTATGTACAATGTATAATATATCTTTGGTGAAATTTGATATTCTATGTACAGTATATAATATATATTTGTTGAAATTTGGTATTTTATGTACAGTATATAATAAATATTTGGTGAAATTTGCTATTTTATGTACAGTATATAGTATATAGTTGGTGTACTTTCACATTATATGTACAGTATATAATATATATTTGGTGAAACTTCATATTTTATGTACAGTATATAACATATATTTAGTTAAATTTGATATTTTATGTACAGTATATAATACATATTTGAAAAAATTTGATATTTTATGTACAGTATGTAATATATATCTGGTGAAATTTGATATTTTATGTACAGTATATAATATATATTTGGTGTAATTTGATATTTTCTGTACAGTATATAATATATATTTGGTGTACTTTGATATTTTGTGAAGAGTATATAATATATATTGGGTGTACATTGATATTTTATGTACAGTATATAATATATATTTGGTGTACTTTGATATTTTGTGAAGAGAATATAATATATATTGGGTGTACATTGATATTTTATGTACTGTATATAATATATATTTGGTGTAATTTGATATTTTAAGTGCAGTATATATTATATATTTGGTGAAATTTGATATTTTATGTACAGTAAGCAACATGTATTTGGTGAAATTTGCTATTTAATGTACACTATATAATAAATATTTGGTGAAATTTTATATTTTATGTACGATGTATAATATATCTTTGGTGAAATTTGATATTCTATGTACAGTATATAATATATATTTGTTGAAATATGGTATTTCATGTACAGTATATAATAAACATTTGGTGAAATTTGCTATTTTATGTACAATATATAATATATAGTTGGTGTACTTTGACCTTATATGTACAGTATATAATATATATTTGGCGAACTTTCACATTTTATGTACAGTATATAACATATATTTAGTTAAATTTGATATTTTATGTACTGTATTTAATACATATTTGGAAAAATTTGATATTTTATGTACAGTATGTAATATATATCTGATGAAATTTGATATTTTATGTACAGTATATAATATATATTTGGTGTAATTTGATATTTTCTGTACAGTATATAATATATATTTGGTGTACTTTGATATTTTGTGAAGAGTATATAATATATATTGGGTGTACATTGATATTTTATTTACAGTATATAATATATATTTGGTGTACTTTGATATTTTGTCAAGAGTATATAATATATATTGGGTGTACATTGATATTTTATGTACTGTATATAATATATATTTGGTGAAATTTGATATTTTAAGTGCAGTATATAACATATATTTGGTGAAATTTGATATTTTATGTACAGTAAGCAACATATATTTGGTGAAATTTGCTATTTTATGTACACTATATAATAAATATTTGGTGAAATTTTATATTTTATGTGCAATGTATAATATATCTTTGGTGAAATTTGATATTCTATGTACAGTATATAATATATATTTGTTGAAATATGGTATTTTATGTACAGTATATAATAAACATTTGGTGAAATTTGCTATTTTATGTACAATATATAATATATAGTTGGTGTACTTTGACCTTATATGTACAGTATATAATATATATTTGGCGAACTTTCATATTTTATGTACAGTATATAACATATATTTAGTTAAATTTGATATTTTTTGTACTGTATTTAATACATATTTGGAAAAATTTGATATTTTATGTACAGTGTGTAATATATATTTGGTGAAATTTGATATTTTATGTACAGCATATAATATATATTTGGTTTAATTTGATATTTTCTGTACTGTATATAATATATATTTGGTGTACTTTGATATTTTGTGAAGAGCATATAATATATATTGGGTGTACATTGATATTTTATGTACAGTATATAATATATATTTGGTGAAATTTGATATTTTAAGTGCAGTATATAATATATATTTGGTGAAATTTGATATTTTATGTACATTACGCAACAAATATTTTGTGAAATTTGCTATTTTATGTACACTAAATAATAAATATTTGGTGAAATTTCATATTTTATGTGCAATGTATAATATATCTTTGGTGAAATTTGGTATTCTATGTACAGTATATAATATATATTTGTTGATATTTGGTATTTTATGTACAGTATATAATAAACATTTGGTGAAATTTGCTATTTTATGTACAGTATATAGTATATAGTTGGTGTACTTTCACATTATATGTACAGTATATAATATATATTTGGTGAACCTTCATATTTTATGTATAGTATATAACATATATTTAGTGAAATTTGATATTTTATGTACAGTATATAATACATATTTGAAAAAATTTGATATTTTATGTACAGTATGTAATATATATCTGGTGAAATTTGATATTTTATGTACAGTATATAATATATATTTGGTGTAATTTGATATTTTCTGTACAGTATATAACATATATTTGGTGTACTTTGATATTTTGTGAAGAGTATATAATATATATTGGGTGTACATTGATATTTTATGTACAGTATATAATATATATTTGGTGTACTTTGATATTTTGTGAAGAGTATATAATATATATTGGGTGTACATTGATATTTTATGTACTGTGTATAATATATATTTGGTGAAATTTGATATTTTAAGTGCAGTATATAACATATATTTGGTGAAATTTGATATTTTATGTACAGTAAGCAACATATATTTGGTGAAATTTGCTATTTTATGTACACTATATAATAAATATTTGGTGAAATTTTATATTTTATGTACAATGTATAATATATCTTTGGTGGCATTTGATATTCTATGTACAGTATATAATATATATTTGTTGAAATATGGTATTTTATGTACAGTATATAATAAACATTTGGTGAAATTTGCTATTTTATGAACAATATATAATATATAGTTGGTGTACTTTGACCTTATATGTACAGTATATAATATATATTTGGCGAACTTTCATATTTTATGTTCAGTATATAACATATATTTAGTTAAATTTGATATTTTATGTACTGTATTTAATACATATTTGGAAAAATTTGATATTTTATGTACAGTGTGTAATATATATTTGGAGAAATTTGATATTTTATGTACAGTATATAATATATATTTGGTGTAATTTGATATTTTCTGTACTGTATATAATATATATTTGGTGTACTTTGATATTTTGTGAAGAGTATATAATATATATTGGGTGTACATTGATATTTTATGTACAGTATATAATATATATTTGGTGAAATTTGATATTTTAAGTGCAGTATATAATATATATTTGGTGAAATTTGATATTTTATGTACAGTAAGCAACATATATTTGGTGAAATTTGCTATTTTATGTACACTATATAATAAATATTTGGTGAAATTTTATATTTTATGTGCAATGTATAATATATCTTTGGTGAAATTTGATATTCTATGTACAGTATATAATATATATTTGTTGAAATATGGTATTTTATGTACAGTATATAATAAACATTTGGTGAAATTTGCTATTTTATGTACAATATATAATATATAGTTGGTGTACTTTGACCTTATATGTACAGTATATAATATATATTTGGCGAACTTTCATATTTTATGTACAGTATATAACATATATTTAGTTAAATTTGATATTTTATGTACTGTATTTAATACATATTTGGAAAAATTTGATATTTTATGTACAGTGTGTAATATATATTTGGTGAAATTTGATATTTTATGTACAGCATATAATATATATTTGGTGTAATTTGATATTTTCTGTACTGTATATAATATATATTTGGTGTACTTTGATATTTTGTGAAGAGTATATAATATATATTGGGTGTACATTGATATTTTATGTACAGTATATAATATATATTTGGTGAAATTTGATATTTTAAGTGCAGTATATAATATATATTTGGTGAAATTTGATATTTTATGTACATTACGCAACAAATATTTTGTGAAATTTGCTATTTTATGTACACTATATAATAAATATTTGGTGAAATTTCATATTTTATGTGCAATGTATAATATATCTTTGGTGAAATTTGGTATTCTATGTACAGTATATAATATATATTTGTTGAAATTTGGTATTTTATGTACAGTATATAATAAACATTTGGTGAAATTTGCTATTTTATGTACAGTATATAGTATATAGTTGGTGTACTTTCACATTATATGTACAGTATATAATATATATTTGGTGAACCTTCATATTTTATGTATAGTATATAACATATATTTAGTGAAATTTGATATTTTATGTACAGTATATAATACATATTTGAAAAAATTTGATATTTTATGTACAGTATGTAATATATATCTGGTGAAATTTGATATTTTATGTACAGTATATAATATATATTTGGTGTAATTTGATATTTTCTGTACAGTATATAATATATATTTGGTGTACTTTGATATTTTGTGAAGAGTATATAATATATATTGGGTGTACATTGATATTTTATGTACAGTATATAATATATACTTGGTGTACTTTGATATTTTGTGAAGAGTATATAATATATATTGGGTGTACATTGATATTTTATGTACTGTATATAATATATATTTGGTGAAATTTGATATTTTAAGTGCAGTATATAACATATATTTGGTGAAATTTGATATTTTATGTACAGTAAGCAACATATATTTGGTGAAATTTGCTATTTTATGTACACTATATAATAAATATTTGGTGAAATTTTATATTTTATGTACAATGTATAATATAGCTTTGGTGACATTTGATATTCTATGTACAGTATATAATATATATTTGTTGAAATATGGTATTTTATGTACAGTATATAATAAACATTTGGTGAAATTTGCTATTTTATGAACAATATATAATATATAGTTGGTGTACTTTGACCTTATATGTACAGTATATAATATATATTTGGCGAACTTTCATATTTTATGTTCAGTATATAACATATATTTAGTTAAATTTGATATTTTATGTACTGCATTTAATACATATTTGGAAAAATTTGATATTTTATGCACAGTGTGTAATATATATTTGGTGAAATTTGATATTTTATGTACAGTATATAATATATATTTGGTGTAATTTGATATTTTCTGTACTGTATATAATATATATTTGGTGTACTTTGATATTTTGTGAAGAGTATATAATATATATTGGGTGTACATTGATATTTTATGTACAGTATATAATATATATTTGGTGAAATTTGATATTTTAAGTGCAGTATATAATATATATTTGGTGAAATTTTATATTTTATGTACAGTAAGCAACATATATTTGGTGAAATTTGCTATTTTATGTACACTATATAATAAATATTTGGTGAAATTTTATATTTTATGTGCAATGTATAATATATCTTTGGTGAAATTTGATATTCTATGTACAGTATATAATATATATTTGTTGAAATATGGTATTTTATGTACAGTATATAATAAACATTTGGTGAAATTTGCTATTTTATGTACAATATATAATATATAGTTGGTGTACTTTGACCTTATATGTACAGTATATAATATATATTTGGCGAACTTTCATATTTTATGTACAGTATATAACATATATTTAGTTAAATTTGATATTTTATGTACTGTATTTAATACATATTTGGAAAAATTTGATATTTTATGTACAGTGTGTAATATATATTTGGTGAAATTTGATATTTTATGTACAGCATATAATATATATTTGGTGTAATTTGATATTTTCTGTACTGTATATAATATATATTTGGTGTACTTTGATATTTTGTGAAGAGTATATAATATATATTGGGTGTACATTGATATTTTATGTACAGTATATAATATATATTTGGTGAAATTTGATATTTTAAGTGCAGTATATAATATATATTTGGTGAAATTTGATATTTTATGTACATTACGCAACAAATATTTTGTGAAATTTGCTATTTTATGTACACTATATAATAAATATTTGGTGAAATTTCATATTTTATGTGCAATGTATAATATATCTTTGGTGAAATTTGGTATTCTATGTACAGTATATAATATATATTTGTTGAAATTTGGTATTTTATGTACAGTATATAATAAACATTTGGTGAAATTTGCTATTTTATGTACAGTATATAGTATATAGTTGGTGTACTTTCACATTATATGTATAGTATATAATATATATTTGGTGAACCTTCATATTTTATGTATAGTATATAACATATATTTAGTGAAATTTGATATTTTATGTACAGTATATAATACATATTTGAAAAAATTTGATATTTTATGTACAGTATGTAATATATATCTGGTGAAATTTGATATTTTATGTACAGTATATAATATATATTTGGTGTAATTTGATATTTTCTGTACAGTATATAATATATATTTGGTGTACTTTGATATTTTGTGAAGAGTATATAATATATATTGGGTGTACATTGATATTTTATGTACAGTATATAATATATATTTGGTGTACTTTGATATTTTGTGAAGAGTATATAATATATATTGGGTGTACATTGATATTTTATGTACTGTATATAATATATATTTGGTGAAATTTGATATTTTAAGTGCAGTATATAACATATATTTGGTGAAATTTGATATTTTATGTACAGTAAGCAACATATATTTGGTGAAATTTGCTATTTTATGTACACTATATAATAAATATTTGGTGAAATTTTATATTTTATGTACAATGTATAATATATCTTTGGTGACATTTGATATTCTATGTACAGTATATAATATATATTTGTTGAAATATGGTATTTTATGTACAGTATATAATAAACATTTGGTGAAATTTGCTATTTTATGAACAATATATAATATATAGTTGGTGTACTTTGACCTTATATGTACAGTATATAATATATATTTGGCGAACTTTCATATTTTATGTTCAGTATATAACATATATTTAGTTAAATTTGATATTTTATGTACTGCATTTAATACATATTTGGAAAAATTTGATATTTTATGCACAGTGTGTAATATATATTTGGTGAAATTTGATATTTTATGTACAGTATATAATATATATTTGGTGTAATTTGATATTTTCTGTACTGTATATAATATATATTTGGTGTACTTTGATATTTTGTGAAGAGTATATAATATATATTGGGTGTACATTGATATTTTATGTACAGTATATAATATATATTTGGTGAAATTTGATATTTTAAGTGCAGTATATAATATATATTTGGTGAAATTTTATATTTTATGTACAGTAAGCAACATATATTTGGTGAAATTTGCTATTTTATGTACACTATATAATAAATATTTGGTGAAATTTTATATTTTATGTGCAATGTATAATATATCTTTGGTGAAATTTGATATTCTATGTACAGTATATAATATATATTTGTTGAAATATGGTATTTTATGTACAGTATATAATAAACATTTGGTGAAATTTGCTATTTTATGTACAATATATAATATATAGTTGGTGTACTTTGACCTTATATGTACAGTATATAATATATATTTGGCGAACTTTCATATTTTATGTACAGTATATAACATATATTTAGTTAAATTTGATATTTTATGTACTGTATTTAATACATATTTGGAAAAATTTGATATTTTATGTACAGTGTGTAATATATATTTGGTGAAATTTGATATTTTATGTACAGCATATAATATATATTTGGTGTAATTTGATATTTTCTGTACTGTATATAATATATATTTGGTGTACTTTGATATTTTGTGAAGAGTATATAATATATATTGGGTGTACATTGATATTTTATGTACAGTATATAATATATATTTGGTGAAATTTGATATTTTAAGTGCAGTATATAATATATATTTGGTGAAATTTGATATTTTATGTACATTACGCAACAAATATTTTGTGAAATTTGCTATTTTATGTACACTATATAATAAATATTTGGTGAAATTTCATATTTTATGTGCAATGTATAATATATCTTTGGTGAAATTTGGTATTCTATGTACAGTATATAATATATATTTGTTGAAATTTGGTATTTTATGTACAGTATATAATAAACATTTGGTGAAATTTGCTATTTTATGTACAGTATATAGTATATAGTTGGTGTACTTTCACATTATATGTATAGTATATAATATATATTTGGTGAACCTTCATATTTTATGTATAGTATATAACATATATTTAGTGAAATTTGATATTTTATGTACAGTATATAATACATATTTGAAAAAATTTGATATTTTATGTACAGTATGTAATATATATCTGGTGAAATTTGATATTTTATGTACAGTATATAATATATATTTGGTGTAATTTGATATTTTCTGTACAGTATATAATATATATTTGGTGTACTTTGATATTTTGTGAAGAGTATATAATATATATTGGGTGTACATTGATATTTTATGTACTGTATATAATATATATTTGGTGAAATTTGATATTTTAAGTGCAGTATATAACATATATTTGGTGAAATTTGATATTTTATGTACAGTAAGCAACATATATTTGGTGAAATTTGCTATTTTATGTACACTATATAATAAATATTTGGTGAAATTTTATATTTTATGTACAATGTATAATATATCTTTGGTGACATTTGATATTCTATGTACAGTATATAATATATATTTGTTGAAATATGGTATTTTATGTACAGTATATAATAAACATTTGGTGAAATTTGCTATTTTATGAACAATATATAATATATAGTTGGTGTACGTTGACCTTATATGTACAGTATATAATATATATTTGGCGAACTTTCATATTTTATGTTCAGTATATAACATATATTTAGTTAAATTTGATATTTTATGTACTGCATTTAATACATATTTGGAAAAATTTGATATTTTATGTACAGTGTGTAATATATATTTGGTGAAATTTGATATTTTATGTACAGCATATAATATATATTTGGTGTAATTTGATATTTTCTGTACTGTATATAATATATATTTGGTGTACTTTGATATTTTGTGAAGAGTATATAATATATATTGGGTGTACATTGATATTTTATGTACAGTATATAATATATATTTGGTGAAATTTGATATTTTAAGTGCAGTATATAATATATATTTGGTGAAATTTGATATTTTATGTACATTACGCAACAAATATTTTGTGAAATTTGCTATTTTATGTACACTATATAATAAATATTTGGTGAAATTTCATATTTTATGTGCAATGTATAATATATCTTTGGTGAAATTTGGTATTCTATGTACAGTATATAATATATATTTGTTGAAATTTGGTATTTTATGTACAGTATATAATAAACATTTGGTGAAATTTGCTATTTTATGTACAGTATATAGTATATAGTTGGTGTACTTTCACATTATATGTATAGTATATAATATATATTTGGTGAACCTTCATATTTTATGTATAGTATATAACATATATTTAGTGAAATTTGATATTTTATGTACAGTATATAATACATATTTGAAAAAATTTGATATTTTATGTACAGTATGTAATATATATCTGGTGAAATTTGATATTTTATGTACAGTATATAATATATATTTGGTGTAATTTGATATTTTCTGTACAGTATATAATATATATTTGGTGTACTTTGATATTTTGTGAAGAGTATATAATATATATTGGGTGTACATTGATATTTTATGTACTGTATATAATATATATTTGGTGAAATTTGATATTTTAAGTGCAGTATATAACATATATTTGGTGAAATTTGATATTTTATGTACAGTAAGCAACATATATTTGGTGAAATTTGCTATTTTATGTACACTATATAATAAATATTTGGTGAAATTTTATATTTTATGTACAATGTATAATATATCTTTGGTGACATTTGATATTCTATGTACAGTATATAATATATATTTGTTGAAATATGGTATTTTATGTACAGTATATAATAAACATTTGGTGAAATTTGCTATTTTATGAACAATATATAATATATAGTTGGTGTACTTTGACCTTATATGTACAGTATATAATATATATTTGGCGAACTTTCATATTTTATGTTCAGTATATAACATATATTTAGTTAAATTTGATATTTTATGTACTGCATTTAATACATATTTGGAAAAATTTGATATTTTATGCACAGTGTGTAATATATATTTGGTGAAATTTGATATTTTATGTACAGTATATAATATATATTTGGTGTAATTTGATATTTTCTGTACTGTATATAATATATATTTGGTGTACTTTGATATTTTGTGAAGAGTATATAATATATATTGGGTGTACATTGATATTTTATGTACAGTATATAATATATATTTGGTGAAATTTGATATTTTAAGTGCAGTATATAATATATATTTGGTGAAATTTGATATTTTATGTACAGTAAGCAACATATATTTGGTGAAATTTGCTATTTTATGTACACTATATAATAAATATTTGGTGAAATTTTATATTTTATGTGCAATGTATAATATATCTTTGGTGAAATTTGATATTCTATGTACAGTATATAATATATATTTGTTGAAATATGGTATTTTATGTACAGTATATAATAAACATTTGGTGAAATTTGCTATTTTATGTACAATATATAATATATAGTTGGTGTACTTTGACCTTATATGTACAGTATATAATATATATTTGGCGAACTTTCATATTTTATGTACAGTATATAACATATATTTAGTTAAATTTGATATTTTATGTACTGTATTTAATACATATTTGGAAAAATTTGATATTTTATGTACAGTGTGTAATATATATTTGGTGAAATTTGATATTTTATGTACAGCATATAATATATATTTGGTGTAATTTGATATTTTCTGTACTGTATATAATATATATTTGGTGTACTTTGATATTTTGTGAAGAGTATATAATATATATTGGGTGTACATTGATATTTTATGTACAGTATATAATATATATTTGGTGAAATTTGATATTTTAAGTGCAGTATATAATATATATTTGGTGAAATTTGATATTTTATGTACATTACGCAACAAATATTTTGTGAAATTTGCTATTTTATGTACACTATATAATAAATATTTGGTGAAATTTCATATTTTATGTGCAATATATAATATATCTTTGGTGAAATTTGGTATTCTATGTACAGTATATAATATATATTTGTTGAAATTTGGTATTTTATGTACAGTATATAATAAACATTTGGTGAAATTTGCTATTTTATGTACAGTATATAGTATATAGTTGGTGTACTTTCACATTATATGTACAGTATATAATATATATTTGGTGAACCTTCATATTTTATGTATAGTATATAACATATATTTAGTGAAATTTGATATTTTATGTACAGTATATAATACATATTTGAAAAAATTTGATATTGTATGTACAGTATGTAATATATATCTGGTGAAATTTGATATTTTATGTACAGTATATAATATATATTTGGTGTAATTTGATATTTTCTGTACAGTATATAATATATATTTGGTGTACTTTGATATTTTGTGAAGAGTATATAATATATATTGGGTGTACATTGATATTTTATGTACAGTATATAATATATATTTGGTGTACTTTGATATTTTGTGAAGAGTATATAATATATATTGGGTGTACATTGATATTTTATGTACTGTATATAATATATATTTGGTGAAATTTGATATTTTAAGTGCAGTATATAACATATATTTGGTGAAATTTGATATTTTATGTACAGTATATAATATATATTTGGTGTAATTTGATATTTTCTGTACAGTATATAATATATATTTGGTGTACTTTGATATTTTGTGAAGAGTATATAATATATATTGGGTGTACATTGATATTTTATGTACTGTATATAATATATATTTGGTGAAATTTGATATTTTAAGTGCAGTATATAACATATATTTGGTGAAATTTGATATTTTATGTACAGTAAGCAACATATATTTGGTGAAATTTGCTATTTTATGTACACTATATAATAAATATTTGGTGAAATTTTATATTTTATGTACAATGTATAATATATCTTTGGTGACATTTGATATTCTATGTACAGTATATAATATATATTTGTTGAAATATGGTATTTTATGTACAGTATATAATAAACATTTGGTGAAATTTGCTATTTTATGAACAATATATAATATATAGTTGGTGTACTTTGACCTTATATGTACAGTATATAATATATATTTGGCGAACTTTCATATTTTATGTTCAGTATATAACATATATTTAGTTAAATTTGATATTTTATGTACTGCATTTAATACATATTTGGAAAAATTTGATATTTTATGCACAGTGTGTAATATATATTTGGTGAAATTTGATATTTTATGTACAGTATATAATATATATTTGGTGTAATTTGATATTTTCTGTACTGTATATAATATATATTTGGTGTACTTTGATATTTTGTGAAGAGTATATAATATATATTGGGTGTACATTGATATTTTATGTACAGTATATAATATATATTTGGTGAAATTTGATATTTTAAGTGCAGTATATAATATATATTTGGTGAAATTTGATATTTTATGTACAGTAAGCAACATATATTTGGTGAAATTTGCTATTTTATGTACACTATATAATAAATATTTGGTGAAATTTTATATTTTATGTGCAATGTATAATATATCTTTGGTGAAATTTGATATTCTATGTACAGTATATAATATATATTTGTTGAAATATGGTATTTTATGTACAGTATATAATAAACATTTGGTGAAATTTGCTATTTTATGTACAATATATAATATATAGTTGGTGTACTTTGCCCTTATATGTACAGTATATAATATATATTTGGCGAACTTTCATATTTTATGTACAGTATATAACATATATTTAGTTAAATTTGATATTTTATGTACTGTATTTAATACATATTTGGAAAAATTTGATATTTTATGTACAGTGTGTAATATATATTTGGTGAAATTTGATATTTTATGTACAGCATATAATATATATTTGGTGTAATTTGATATTTTCTGTACTGTATATAATATATATTTGGTGTACTTTGATATTTTGTGAAGAGTATATAATATATATTGGGTGTACATTGATATTTTATGTACAGTATATAATATATATTTGGTGAAATTTGATATTTTAAGTGCAGTATATAATATATATTTGGTGAAATTTGATATTTTATGTACATTACGCAACAAATATTTTGTGAAATTTGCTATTTTATGTACACTATATAATAAATATTTGGTGAAATTTCATATTTTATGTGCAATATATAATATATCTTTGGTGAAATTTGGTATTCTATGTACAGTATATAATATATATTTGTTGAAATTTGGTATTTTATGTACAGTATATAATAAACATTTGGTGAAATTTGCTATTTTATGTACAGTATATAGTATATAGTTGGTGTACTTTCACATTATATGTACAGTATATAATATATATTTGGTGAACCTTCATATTTTATGTATAGTATATAACATATATTTAGTGAAATTTGATATTTTATGTACAGTATATAATACATATTTGAAAAAATTTGATATTGTATGTACAGTATGTAATATATATCTGGTGAAATTTGATATTTTATGTACAGTATATAATATATATTTGGTGTAATTTGATATTTTCTGTACAGTATATAATATATATTTGGTGTACTTTGATATTTTGTGAAGAGTATATAATATATATTGGGTGTACATTGATATTTTATGTACAGTATATAATATATATTTGGTGTACTTTGATATTTTGTGAAGAGTATATAATATATATTGGGTGTACATTGATATTTTATGTACTGTATATAATATATATTTGGTGAAATTTGATATTTTAAGTGCAGTATATAACATATATTTGGTGAAATTTGATATTTTATGTACAGTAAGCAACATATATTTGGTGAAATTTGCTATTTTATGTACACTATATAATAAATATTTGGTGAAATTTTATATTTTATGTACAATGTATAATATATCTTTGGTGACATTTGATATTCTATGTACAGTATATAATATATATTTGTTGAAATATGGTATTTTATGTACAGTATATAATAAACATTTGGTGAAATTTGCTATTTTATGAACAATATATAATATATAGTTGGTGTACTTTGACCTTATATGTACAGTATATAATATATATTTGGCGAACTTTCATATTTTATGTTCAGTATATAACATATATTTAGTTAAATTTGATATTTTATGTACTGTATTTAATACATATTTGGAAAAATTTGATATTTTATGTACAGTGTGTAATATATATTTGGTGAAATTTGATATTTTATGTACAGTATATAATATATATTTGGTGTAATTTGATATTTTCTGTACTGTATATAATATATATTTGGTGTACTTTGATATTTTGTGAAGAGTATATAATATATATTGGGTGCACATTGATATTTTATGTACAGTATATAATATATATTTGGTGAAATTTGATATTTTAAGTGCAGTATATAATATATATTTGGTGAAATTTGATATTTTATGTACAGTAAGCAACATATATTTGGTGAAATTTGCTATTTTATGTACACTATATAATAAATATTTGGTGAAATTTTATATTTTATGTGCAATGTATAATATATCTTTGGTGAAATTTGATATTCTATGTACAGTATATAATATATATTTGTTGAAATATGGTATTTTATGTACAGTATATAATAAACATTTGGTGAAATTTGCTATTTTATGTACAATATATAATATATAGTTGGTGTACTTTGACCTTATATGTACAGTATATAATATATATTTGGCGAACTTTCATATTTTATGTACAGTATATAACATATATTTAGTTAAATTTGATATTTTATGTACTGTATTTAATACATATTTGGAAAAATTTGATATTTTATGTACAGTGTGTAATATATATTTGGTGAAATTTGATATTTTATGTACAGCATATAATATATATTTGGTGTAATTTGATATTTTCTGTACTGTATATAATATATATTTGGTGTACTTTGATATTTTGTGAAGAGTATATAATATATATTGGGTGTACATTGATATTTTATGTACAGTATATAATATATATTTGGTGAAATTTGATATTTTAAGTGCAGTATATAATATATATTTGGTGAAATTTGATATTTTATGTACATTACGCAACAAATATTTTGTGAAATTTGCTATTTTATGTACACTATATAATAAATATTTGGTGAAATTTCATATTTTATGTGCAATGTATAATATATCTTTGGTGAAATTTGGTATTCTATGTACAGTATATAATATATATTTGTTGAAATTTGGTATTTTATGTACAGTATATAATAAACATTTGGTGAAATTTGCTATTTTATGTACAGTATATAGTATATAGTTGGTGTACTTTCACATTATATGTATAGTATATAATATATATTTGGTGAACCTTCATATTTTATGTATAGTATATAACATATATTTAGTGAAATTTGATATTTTATGTACAGTATATAATACATATTTGAAAAAATTTGATATTTTATGTACAGTATGTAATATATATCTGGTGAAATTTGATATTTTATGCACAGTATATAATATATATTTGGTGTAATTTGATATTTTCTGTACAGTATATAATATATATTTGGTGTACTTTGATATTTTGTGAAGAGTATATAATATATATTGGGTGTACACTGATATTTTATGTACAGTATATAATATATATTTGGTGTACTTTGATATTTTGTGAAGAGTATATAATATATATTGGGTGTACATTGATATTTTATGTACTGTATATAATATATATTTGGTGAAATTTGATATTTTAAGTGCAGTATATAACATATATTTGGTGAAATTTGATATTTTATGTACAGTAAGCAACATATATTTGGTGAAATTTGCTATTTTATGTACACTATATAATAAATATTTGGTGAAATTTTATATTTTATGTACAATGTATAATATATCTTTGGTGACATTTGATATTCTATGTACAGTATATAATATATATATGTTGAAATATGGTATTTTATGTACAGTATATAATAAACATTTGGTGAAATTTGCTATTTTATGAACAATATATAATATATAGTTGGTGTACTTTGACCTTATATGTACAGTATATAATATATATTTGGCGAACTTTCATATTTTATGTTCAGTATATAACATATATTTAGTTAAATTTGATATTTTATGTACTGTATTTAATACATATTTGGAAAAATTTGATATTTTATGTACAGTGTGTAATATATATTTGGTGAAATTTGATATTTTATGTACAGTATATAATATATATTTGGTGTAATTTGATATTTTCTGTACTGTATATAATATATATTTGGTGTACTTTGATATTTTGTGAAGAGTATATAATATATATTGGGTGCACATTGATATTTTATGTACAGTATATAATATATATTTGGTGAAATTTGATATTTTAAGTGCAGTATATAATATATATTTGGTGAAATTTGATATTTTATGTACAGTAAGCAACATATATTTGGTGAAATTTGCTATTTTATGTACACTATATAATAAATATTTGGTGAAATTTTATATTTTATGTGCAATGTATAATATATCTTTGGTGAAATTTGATATTCTATGTACAGTATATAATATATATTTGGTGTAATTTGATATTTTCTGTACTGTATATAATATATATTTGGTGTACTTTGATATTTTGTGAAGAGTATATAATATATATTGGGTGTACATTGATATTTTATGTACAGTATATAATATATATTTGGTGAAATTTGATATTTTAAGTGCAGTATATAATATATATTTGGTGAAATTTGATATTTTATGTACAGTAAGCAACATATATTTGGTGAAATTTGCTATTTTATGTACACTATATAATAAATATTTGGTGAAATTTTATATTTTATGTGCAATGTATAATATATCTTTGGTGAAATTTGATATTCTATGTACAGTATATAATATATATTTGTTGAAATATGGTATTTTATGTACAGTATATAATAAACATTTGGTGAAATTTGCTATTTTATGTACAATATATAATATATAGTTGGTGTACTTTGCCCTTATATGTACAGTATATAATATATATTTGGCGAACTTTCATATTTTATGTACAGTATATAACATATATTTAGTTAAATTTGATATTTTATGTACTGTATTTAATACATATTTGGAAAAATTTGATATTTTATGTACAGTGTGTAATATATATTTGGTGAAATTTGATATTTTATGTACAGCATATAATATATATTTGGTGTAATTTGATATTTTCTGTACTGTATATAATATATATTTGGTGTACTTTGATATTTTGTGAAGAGTATATAATATATATTGGGTGTACATTGATATTTTATGTACAGTATATAATATATATTTGGTGAAATTTGATATTTTAAGTGCAGTATATAATATATATTTGGTGAAATTTGATATTTTATGTACATTACGCAACAAATATTTTGTGAAATTTGCTATTTTATGTACACTATATAATAAATATTTGGTGAAATTTCATATTTTATGTGCAATATATAATATATCTTTGGTGAAATTTGGTATTCTATGTACAGTATATAATATATATTTGTTGAAATTTGGTATTTTATGTACAGTATATAATAAACATTTGGTGAAATTTGCTATTTTATGTACAGTATATAGTATATAGTTGGTGTACTTTCACATTATATGTACAGTATATAATATATATTTGGTGAACCTTCATATTTTATGTATAGTATATAACATATATTTAGTGAAATTTGATATTTTATGTACAGTATATAATACATATTTGAAAAAATTTGATATTGTATGTACAGTATGTAATATATATCTGGTGAAATTTGATATTTTATGTACAGTATATAATATATATTTGGTGTAATTTGATATTTTCTGTACAGTATATAATATATATTTGGTGTACTTTGATATTTTGTGAAGAGTATATAATATATATTGGGTGTACATTGATATTTTATGTACAGTATATAATATATATTTGGTGTACTTTGATATTTTGTGAAGAGTATATAATATATATTGGGTGTACATTGATATTTTATGTACTGTATATAATATATATTTGGTGAAATTTGATATTTTAAGTGCAGTATATAACATATATTTGGTGAAATTTGATATTTTATGTACAGTAAGCAACATATATTTGGTGAAATTTGCTATTTTATGTACACTATATAATAAATATTTGGTGAAATTTTATATTTTATGTACAATGTATAATATATCTTTGGTGACATTTGATATTCTATGTACAGTATATAATATATATTTGTTGAAATATGGTATTTTATGTACAGTATATAATAAACATTTGGTGAAATTTGCTATTTTATGAACAATATATAATATATAGTTGGTGTACTTTGACCTTATATGTACAGTATATAATATATATTTGGCGAACTTTCATATTTTATGTTCAGTATATAACATATATTTAGTTAAATTTGATATTTTATGTACTGTATTTAATACATATTTGGAAAAATTTGATATTTTATGTACAGTGTGTAATATATATTTGGTGAAATTTGATATTTTATGTACAGTATATAATATATATTTGGTGTAATTTGATATTTTCTGTACTGTATATAATATATATTTGGTGTACTTTGATATTTTGTGAAGAGTATATAATATATATTGGGTGCACATTGATATTTTATGTACAGTATATAATATATATTTGGTGAAATTTGATATTTTAAGTGCAGTATATAATATATATTTGGTGAAATTTGATATTTTATGTACAGTAAGCAACATATATTTGGTGAAATTTGCTATTTTATGTACACTATATAATAAATATTTGGTGAAATTTTATATTTTATGTGCAATGTATAATATATCTTTGGTGAAATTTGATATTCTATGTACAGTATATAATATATATTTGTTGAAATATGGTATTTTATGTACAGTATATAATAAACATTTGGTGAAATTTGCTATTTTATGTACAATATATAATATATAGTTGGTGTACTTTGACCTTATATGTACAGTATATAATATATATTTGGCGAACTTTCATATTTTATGTACAGTATATAACATATATTTAGTTAAATTTGATATTTTATGTACTGTATTTAATACATATTTGGAAAAATTTGATATTTTATGTACAGTGTGTAATATATATTTGGTGAAATTTGATATTTTATGTACAGCATATAATATATATTTGGTGTAATTTGATATTTTCTGTACTGTATATAATATATATTTGGTGTACTTTGATATTTTGTGAAGAGTATATAATATATATTGGGTGTACATTGATATTTTATGTACAGTATATAATATATATTTGGTGAAATTTGATATTTTAAGTGCAGTATATAATATATATTTGGTGAAATTTGATATTTTATGTACATTACGCAACAAATATTTTGTGAAATTTGCTATTTTATGTACACTATATAATAAATATTTGGTGAAATTTCATATTTTATGTGCAATGTATAATATATCTTTGGTGAAATTTGGTATTCTATGTACAGTATATAATATATATTTGTTGAAATTTGGTATTTTATGTACAGTATATAATAAACATTTGGTGAAATTTGCTATTTTATGTACAGTATATAGTATATAGTTGGTGTACTTTCACATTATATGTATAGTATATAATATATATTTGGTGAACCTTCATATTTTATGTATAGTATATAACATATATTTAGTGAAATTTGATATTTTATGTACAGTATATAATACATATTTGAAAAAATTTGATATTTTATGTACAGTATGTAATATATATCTGGTGAAATTTGATATTTTATGCACAGTATATAATATATATTTGGTGTAATTTGATATTTTCTGTACAGTATATAATATATATTTGGTGTACTTTGATATTTTGTGAAGAGTATATAATATATATTGGGTGTACATTGATATTTTATGTACAGTATATAATATATATTTGGTGTACTTTGATATTTTGTGAAGAGTATATAATATATATTGGGTGTACATTGATATTTTATGTACTGTATATAATATATATTTGGTGAAATTTGATATTTTAAGTGCAGTATATAACATATATTTGGTGAAATTTGATATTTTATGTACAGTAAGCAACATATATTTGGTGAAATTTGCTATTTTATGTACACTATATAATAAATATTTGGTGAAATTTTATATTTTATGTACAATGTATAATATATCTTTGGTGACATTTGATATTCTATGTACAGTATATAATATATATTTGTTGAAATATGGTATTTTATGTACAGTATATAATAAACATTTGGTGAAATTTGCTATTTTATGAACAATATATAATATATAGTTGGTGTACTTTGACCTTATATGTACAGTATATAATATATATTTGGCGAACTTTCATATTTTATGTTCAGTATATAACATATATTTAGTTAAATTTGATATTTTATGTACTGTATTTAATACATATTTGGAAAAATTTGATATTTTATGTACAGTGTGTAATATATATTTGGTGAAATTTGATATTTTATGTACAGTATATAATATATATTTGGTGTAATTTGATATTTTCTGTACTGTATATAATATATATTTGGTGTACTTTGATATTTTGTGAAGAGTATATAATATATATTGGGTATACATTGATATTTTATGTACAGTATATAATATATATTTGGTGAAATTTGATATTTTAAGTGCAGTATATAATATATATTAGGTGAAATTCGATATTTTATGTACAGTAAGCAACATATATTTGGTGAAATTTGCTATTTTATGTACACTATATAATAAATATTTGGTGAAATTTTATATTTTATGTGCAATGTATAATATATCTTTGGTGAAATTTGATATTCTATGTACAGTATATAATATATATTTGTTGAAATATGGTATTTTATGTACAGTATATAATAAACATTTGGTGAAATTTGCTATTTTATGTACAATATATTATATATAGTTGGTGTACTTTGACCTTATATGTACAGTATATAATATATATTTGGCGAACTTTCATATTTTATGTACAGTATATAACATATATTTAGTTAAATTTGATATTTTATGTACTGTATTTAATACATATTTGGAAAAATTTGATATTTTATGTACAGTGTGTAATATATATTTGGTGAAATTTGATATTTTATGTACAGCATATAATATATATTTGGTGTAATTTGATATTTTCTGTACTGTATATAATATATATTTGGTGTACTTTGATATTTTGTGAGGAGTATATAATATATATTGGGTGTACATTGATATTTTATGTACAGTATATAATATATATTTGGTGAAATTTGATATTTTAAGTGCAGTATATAATATATATTTGGTGAAATTTGATATTTTATGTACATTACGCAACAAATATTTTGTGAAATTTGCTATTTTATGTACACTATATAATAAATATTTGGTGAAATTTCATATTTTATGTGCAATGTATAATATATCTTTGGTGAAATTTGGTATTCTATGTACAGTATATAATATATATTTGTTGAAATTTGGTATTTTATGTACAGTATATAATAAACATTTGGTGAAATTTGCTATTTTATGTACAGTATATAGCATATAGTTGGTGTACTTTCACATTATATGTACAGTATATAATATATATTTGGTGAACCTTCATATTTTATGTATAGTATATAACATATATTTAGTGAAATTTGATATTTTATGTACAGTATATAATACATATTTGAAAAAATTTGATATTTTATGTACAGTATGTAATATATATCTGGTGAAATTTGATATTTTATGTACAGTATATAATATATATTTGGTGTAATTTGATATTTTCTGTACAGTATATAATATATATTTGGTGTACTTTGATATTTTGTGAAGAGTATATAATATATATTGGGTGTACATTGATATTTTATGTACAGTATATAATATATATTTGGTGTACTTTGATATTTTGTGAAGAGTATATAATATATATTGGGTGTACATTGATATTTTATGTACTGTATATAATATATATTTGGTGAAATTTGATATTTTAAGTGCAGTATATAACATATATTTGGTGAAATTTGATATTTTATGTACAGTAAGCAACATATATTTGGCGAAATTTGCTATTTTATGTACACTATATAATAAAT
Source organism: Gorilla gorilla gorilla (assembly GCF_029281585.2). Classification (NCBI taxonomy): domain Eukaryota; kingdom Metazoa; phylum Chordata; class Mammalia; order Primates; family Hominidae; genus Gorilla; species Gorilla gorilla. The sequence continues at coordinate 7,666,172 of NC_073246.2, forward strand.
ATTTGGTGAAATTTTATATTTTATGTACAATGTATAATATATCTTTGGTGACATTTGATATTCTATGTACAGTATATAATATATATTTGTTGAAATATGGTATTTTATGTACAGTATATAATAAACATTTGGTGAAATTTGCTATTTTATGAACAATATATAATATATAGTTGGTGTACTTTGACCTTATATGTACAGTATATAATCTATATTTGGCGAACTTTCATATTTTATGTTCAGTATATAACATATATTTAGTTAAATTTGATATTTTATGTACTGTATTTAATACATATTTGGAAAAATTTGATATTTTATGTACAGTGTGTAATATATATTTGGTGAAATTTGATATTTTATGTACAGTATATAATATATATTTGGTGTAATTTGATACTTTCTGTACTGTATATAATATATATTTGGTGTACTTTGATATTTTGTGAAGAGTATATAATATATATTGGGTGTACATTGATATTTTATGTACAGTATATAATATATATTTGGTGAAATTTGATATTTTAAGTGCAGTATATAATATATATTTGGTGAAATTTGATATTTTATGTACAGTAAGCAACATATATTTGGTGAAATTTGCTATTTTATGTACACTATATAATAAATATTTGGTGAAATTTTATATTTTATGTACAATGTATAATATATCTTTGGTGACATTTGATATTCTATGTACAGTATATAATATATATTTGTTGAAATATGGTATTTTATGTACAGTATATAATAAACATTTGGTGAAATTTGCTATTTTATGAACAATATATAATATATAGTTGGTGTACTTTGACCTTATATGTACAGTATATAATCTATATTTGGCGAACTTTCATATTTTATGTTCAGTATATAACATATATTTAGTTAAATTTGATATTTTATGTACTGTATTTAATACATATTTGGAAAAATTTGATATTTTATGTACAGTGTGTAATATATATTTGGTGAAATTTGATATTTTATGTACAGTATATAATATATATTTGGTGTAATTTGATATTTTCTGTACTGTATATAATATATATTTGGTGTACTTTGATATTTTGTGAAGAGTATATAATATATATTGGGTATACATTGATATTTTATGTACAGTATATAATATATATTTGGTGAAATTTGATATTTTAAGTGCAGTATATAATATATATTAGGTGAAATTCGATATTTTATGTACAGTAAGCAACATATATTTGGTGAAATTTGCTATTTTATGTACACTATATAATAAATATTTGGTGAAATTTTATATTTTATGTGCAATGTATAATATATCTTTGGTGAAATTTGATATTCTATGTACAGTATATAATATATATTTGTTGAAATATGGTATTTTATGTACAGTATATAATAAACATTTGGTGAAATTTGCTATTTTATGTACAATATATTATATATAGTTGGTGTACTTTGACCTTATATGTACAGTATATAATATATATTTGGCGAACTTTCATATTTTATGTACAGTATATAACATATATTTAGTTAAATTTGATATTTTATGTACTGTATTTAATACATATTTGGAAAAATTTGATATTTTATGTACAGTGTGTAATATATATTTGGTGAAATTTGATATTTTATGTACAGCATATAATATATATTTGGTGTAATTTGATATTTTCTGTACTGTATATAATATATATTTGGTGTACTTTGATATTTTGTGAGGAGTATATAATATATATTGGGTGTACATTGATATTTTATGTACAGTATATAATATATATTTGGTGAAATTTGATATTTTAAGTGCAGTATATAATATATATTTGGTGAAATTTGATATTTTATGTACATTACGCAACAAATATTTTGTGAAATTTGCTATTTTATGTACACTATATAATAAATATTTGGTGAAATTTCATATTTTATGTGCAATGTATAATATATCTTTGGTGAAATTTGGTATTCTATGTACAGTATATAATATATATTTGTTGAAATTTGGTATTTTATGTACAGTATATAATAAACATTTGGTGAAATTTGCTATTTTATGTACAGTATATAGCATATAGTTGGTGTACTTTCACATTATATGTACAGTATATAATATATATTTGGTGAACCTTCATATTTTATGTATAGTATATAACATATATTTAGTGAAATTTGATATTTTATGTACAGTATATAATACATATTTGAAAAAATTTGATATTTTATGTACAGTATGTAATATATATCTGGTGAAATTTGATATTTTATGTACAGTATATAATATATATTTGGTGTAATTTGATATTTTCTGTACAGTATATAATATATATTTGGTGTACTTTGATATTTTGTGAAGAGTATATAATATATATTGGGTGTACATTGATATTTTATGTACAGTATATAATATATATTTGGTGTACTTTGATATTTTGTGAAGAGTATATAATATATATTGGGTGTACATTGATATTTTATGTACTGTATATAATATATATTTGGTGAAATTTGATATTTTAAGTGCAGTATATAACATATATTTGGTGAAATTTGATATTTTATGTACAGTAAGCAACATATATTTGGCGAAATTTGCTATTTTATGTACACTATATAATAAATATTTGGTGAAATTTTATATTTTATGTACAATGTATAATATATCTTTGGTGACATTTGATATTCTATGTACAGTATATAATATATATTTGTTGAAATATGGTATTTTATGTACAGTATATAATAAACATTTGGTGAAATTTGCTATTTTATGAACAATATATAATATATAGTTGGTGTACTTTGACCTTATATGTACAGTATATAATCTATATTTGGCGAACTTTCATATTTTATGTTCAGTATATAACATATATTTAGTTAAATTTGATATTTTATGTACTGTATTTAATACATATTTGGAAAAATTTGATATTTTATGTACAGTGTGTAATATATATTTGGTGAAATTTGATATTTTATGTACAGTATATAATATATATTTGGTGTAATTTGATACTTTCTGTACTGTATATAATATATATTTGGTGTACTTTGATATTTTGTGAAGAGTATATAATATATATTGGGTGTACATTGATATTTTATGTACAGTATATAATATATATTTGGTGAAATTTGATATTTTAAGTGCAGTATATAATATATATTTGGTGAAATTTGATATTTTATGTACAGTAAGCAACATATATTTGGTGAAATTTGCTATTTTATGTACACTATATAATAAATATTTGGTGAAATTTTATATTTTATGTGCAATGTATAATATATCTTTGGTGAAATTTGATATTCTATGTACAATATATAATATATATTTGTTGAAATATGGTATTTTATGTACAGTATATAATAAACATTTGGTGAAATTTGCTATTTTATGTACAATATATAATATATAGTTGGTGTACTTTGACCTTATATGTACAGTATATAATATATATTTGGCGAACTTTCATATTTTATGTACAGTATATAACATATATTTAGTTAAATTTGATATTTTATGTACTGTATTTAATACATATTTGGAAAAATTTGATATTTTATGTACAGTGTGTAATATATATTTGGTGAAATTTGATATTTTATGTACAGCATATAATATATATTTGGTGTAATTTGATATTTTCTGTACTGTATATAATATATATTTGGTGTACTTTGATATTTTGTGAGGAGTATATAATATATATTGGGTGTACATTGATATTTATGTACAGTATATAATATATATTTGGTGAAATTTGATATTTTAAGTGCAGTATATAATATATATTTGGTGAAATTTGATATTTTATGTACATTACGCAACAAATATTTTGTGAAATTTGCTATTTTATGTACACTATATAATAAATATTTGGTGAAATTTCATATTTTATGTGCAATGTATAATATATCTTTGGTGAAATTTGGTATTCTATGTACAGTATATAATATATATTTGTTGAAATTTGGTATTTTATGTACAGTATATAATAAACATTTGGTGAAATTTGCTATTTTATGTACAGTATATAGTATATAGTTGGTGTACTTTCACATTATATGTACAGTATATAATATATATTTGGTGAACCTTCATATTTTATGTATAGTATATAACATATATTTAGTGAAATTTGATATTTTATGTACAGTATATAATACATATTTGAAAAAATTTGATATTTTATGTACAGTATGTAATATATATCTGGTGAAATTTGATATTTTATGTACAGTATATAATATATATTTGGTGTAATTTGATATTTTCTGTACAGTATATAATATATATTTGGTGTACTTTGATATTTTGTGAAGAGTATATAATATATATTGGGTGTACATTGATATTTTATGTACAGTATATAATATATATTTGGTGTACTTTGATATTTTGTGAAGAGTATATAATATATATTGGGTGTACATTGATATTTTATGTACTGTATATAATATATATTTGGTGAAATTTGATATTTTAAGTGCAGTATATAACATATATTTGGTGAAATTTGATATTTTATGTACAGTAAGCAACATATATTTGGTGAAATTTGCTATTTTATGTACACTATATAATAAATATTTGGTGAAATTTTATATTTTATGTACAATGTATAATATATCTTTGGTGACATTTGATATTCTATGTACAGTATATAATATATATTTGTTGAAATATGGTATTTTATGTACAGTATATAATAAACATTTGGTGAAATTTGCTATTTTATGAACAATATATAATATATAGTTGGTGTACTTTGACCTTATATGTACAGTATATAATATATATTTGGCGAACTTTCATATTTTATGTTCAGTATATAACATATATTTAGTTAAATTTGATATTTTATGTACTGTATTTAATACATATTTGGAAAAATTTGATATTTTATGTACAGTGTGTAATATATATTTGGTGAAATTTGATATTTTATGTACAGTATATAATATATATTTGGTGTAATTTGATATTTTCTGTACTGTATATAATATATATTTGGTGTACTTTGATATTTTGTGAAGAGTATATAATATATATTGGGTATACATTGATATTTTATGTACAGTATATAATATATATTTGGTGAAATTTGATATTTTAAGTGCAGTATATAATATATATTAGGTGAAATTTGATATTTTATGTACAGTAAGCAACATATATTTGGTGAAATTTGCTATTTTATGTACACTATATAATAAATATTTGGTGAAATTTTATATTTTATGTGCAATGTATAATATATCTTTGGTGAAATTTGATATTCTATGTACAGTATATAATATATATTTGTTGAAATATGGTATTTTATGTACAGTATATAATAAACATTTGGTGAAATTTGCTATTTTATGTACAATATATTATATATAGTTGGTGTACTTTGACCTTAAATGTACAGTATATAATATATATTTGGCGAACTTTCATATTTTATGTACAGTATATAACATATATTTAGTTAAATTTGATATTTTATGTACTGTATTTAATACATATTTGGAAAAATTTGATATTTTATGTACAGTGTGTAATATATATTTGGTGAAATTTGATATTTTATGTACAGCATATAATATATATTTGGTGTAATTGGATATTTTCTGTACTGTTTATAATATATATTTGGTGTACTTTGATATTTTGTGAGGAGTATATAATATATATTGGGTGTACATTGATATTTTATGTACAGTATATAATATATATTTGGTGAAATTTGATATTTTAAGTGCAGTATATAATATATATTTGGTGAAATTTGATATTTTATGTACATTACGCAACAAATATTTTGTGAAATTTGCTATTTTATGTACACTATATAATAAATATTTGGTGAAATTTCATATTTTATGTGCAATGTATAATATATCTTTGGTGAAATTTGGTATTCTATGTACAGTATATAATATATATTTGTTGAAATTTGGTATTTTATGTACAGTATATAATAAACATTTGGTGAAATTTGCTATTTTATGTACAGTATATAGCATATAGTTGGTGTACTTTCACATTATATGTACAGTATATAATATATATTTGGTGAACCTTCATATTTTATGTATAGTATATAACATATATTTAGTGAAATTTGATATTTTATGTACAGTATATAATACATATTTGAAAAAATTTGATATTTTATGTACAGTATGTAATATATATCTGGTGAAATTTGATATTTTATGTACAGTATATAATATATATTTGGTGTAATTTGATATTTTCTGTACAGTATATAATATATATTTGGTGTACTTTGATATTTTGTGAAGAGTATATAATATATATTGGGTGTACATTGATATTTTATGTACAGTATATAATATATATTTGGTGTACTTTGATATTTTGTGAAGAGTATATAATATATATTGGGTGTACATTGATATTTTATGTACTGTATATAATATATATTTGGTGAAATTTGATATTTTAAGTGCAGTATATAACATATATTTGGTGAAATTTGATATTTTATGTACAGTAAGCAACATATATTTGGCGAAATTTGCTATTTTATGTACACTATATAATAAATATTTGGTGAAATTTTATATTTTATGTACAATGTATAATATATCTTTGGTGACATTTGATATTCTATGTACAGTATATAATATATATTTGTTGAAATATGGTATTTTATGTACAGTATATAATAAACATTTGGTGAAATTTGCTATTTTATGAACAATATATAATATATAGTTGGTGTACTTTGACCTTATATGTACAGTATATAATCTATATTTGGCGAACTTTCATATTTTATGTTCAGTATATAACATATATTTAGTTAAATTTGATATTTTATGTACTGTATTTAATACATATTTGGAAAAATTTGATATTTTATGTACAGTGTGTAATATATATTTGGTGAAATTTGATATTTTATGTACAGTATATAATATATATTTGGTGTAATTTGATACTTTCTGTACTGTATATAATATATATTTGGTGTACTTTGATATTTTGTGAAGAGTATATAATATATATTGGGTGTACATTGATATTTTATGTACAGTATATAATATATATTTGGTGAAATTTGATATTTTAAGTGCAGTATATAATATATATTTGGTGAAATTTGATATTTTATGTACAGTAAGCAACATATATTTGGTGAAATTTGCTATTTTATGTACACTATATAATAAATATTTGGTGAAATTTTATATTTTATGTGCAATGTATAATATATCTTTGGTGAAATTTGATATTCTATGTACAATATATAATATATATTTGTTGAAATATGGTATTTTATGTACAGTATATAATAAACATTTGGTGAAATTTGCTATTTTATGTACAATATATAATATATAGTTGGTGTACTTTGACCTTATATGTACAGTATATAATATATATTTGGCGAACTTTCATATTTTATGTACAGTATATAACATATATTTAGTTAAATTTGATATTTTATGTACTGTATTTAATACATATTTGGAAAAATTTGATATTTTATGTACAGTGTGTAATATATATTTGGTGAAATTTGATATTTTATGTACAGCATATAATATATATTTGGTGTAATTTGATATTTTCTGTACTGTATATAATATATATTTGGTGTACTTTGATATTTTGTGAGGAGTATATAATATATATTGGGTGTACATTGATATTTATGTACAGTATATAATATATATTTGGTGAAATTTGATATTTTAAGTGCAGTATATAATATATATTTGGTGAAATTTGATATTTTATGTACATTACGCAACAAATATTTTGTGAAATTTGCTATTTTATGTACACTATATAATAAATATTTGGTGAAATTTCATATTTTATGTGCAATGTATAATATATCTTTGGTGAAATTTGGTATTCTATGTACAGTATATAATATATATTTGTTGAAATTTGGTATTTTATGTACAGTATATAATAAACATTTGGTGAAATTTGCTATTTTATGTACAGTATATAGTATATAGTTGGTGTACTTTCACATTATATGTACAGTATATAATATATATTTGGTGAACCTTCATATTTTATGTATAGTATATAACATATATTTAGTGAAATTTGATATTTTATGTACAGTATATAATACATATTTGAAAAAATTTGATATTTTATGTACAGTATGTAATATATATCTGGTGAAATTTGATATTTTATGTACAGTATATAATATATATTTGGTGTAATTTGATATTTTCTGTACAGTATATAATATATATTTGGTGTACTTTGATATTTTGTGAAGAGTATATAATATATATTGGGTGTACATTGATATTTTATGTACAGTATATAATATATATTTGGTGTACTTTGATATTTTGTGAAGAGTATATAATATATATTGGGTGTACATTGATATTTTATGTACTGTATATAATATATATTTGGTGAAATTTGATATTTTAAGTGCAGTATATAACATATATTTGGTGAAATTTGATATTTTATGTACAGTAAGCAACATATATTTGGTGAAATTTTCTATTTTATGTACACTATATAATAAATATTTGGTGAAATTTTATATTTTATGTACAATGTATAATATATCTTTGGTGACATTTGATATTCTATGTACAGTATATAATATATATTTGTTGAAATATGGTATTTTATGTACAGTATATAATAAACATTTGGTGAAATTTGCTATTTTATGAACAATATATAATATATAGTTGGTGTACTTTGACCTTATATGTACAGTATATAATATATATTTGGCGAACTTTCATATTTTATGTTCAGTATATAACATATATTTAGTTAAATTTGATATTTTATGTACTGTATTTAATACATATTTGGAAAAATTTGATATTTTATGTACAGTGTGTAATATATATTTGGTGAAATTTGATATTTTATGTACAGTATATAATATATATTTGGTGTAATTTGATATTTTCTGTACTGTATATAATATATATTTGGTGTACTTTGATATTTTGTGAAGAGTATATAATATATATTGGGTGTACATTGATATTTTATGTACAGTATATAATATATATTTGGTGAAATTTGATATTTTAAGTGCAGTATATAATATATATTTGGTGAAATTTGATATTTTATGTACAGTAAGCAACATATATTTGGTGAAATTTGCTATTTTATGTACACTATATAATAAATATTTGGTGAAATTTTATATTTTATGTGCAATGTATAATATATCTTTGGTGAAATTTGATATTCTATGTACAGTATATAATATATATTTGTTGAAATATGGTATTTTATGTACAGTATATAATAAACATTTGGTGAAATTTGCTATTTTATGTACAATATATAATATATAGTTGGTGTACTTTGACCTTATATGTACAGTATATAATATATATTTGGCGAACTTTCATATTTTATGTACAGTATATAACATATATTTAGTTAAATTTGATATTTTATGTACTGTATTTAATACATATTTGGAAAAATTTGATATTTTAAGTACAGTGTGTAATATATATTTGGTGAAATTAGATATTTTATGTACAGCATATAATATATATTTGGTGTAATTTGATATTTTCTGTACTGTATATAATATATATTTGGTGTACTTTGATATTTTGTGAAGAGTATATAATATATATTGGGTGTACATTGATATTTTATGTACAGTATATAATATATATTTGGTGAAATTTGATATTTTAAGTGCAGTATATAATATATATTTGGTGAAATTTGATATTTTATGTACATTACGCAACAAATATTTTGTGAAATTTGCTATTTTATGTACACTATATAATAAATATTTGGTGAAATTTCATATTTTATGTGCAATGTATAATATATCTTTGGTGAAATTTGGTATTCTATGTACAGTATATAATATATATTTGTTGAAATTTGGTATTTTATGTACAGTATATAATAAACATTTGGTGAAATTTGCTATTTTATGTACAGTATATAGTATATAGTTGGTGTACTTTCACATTATATGTACAGTATATAATATATATTTGGTGAACCTTCATATTTTATGTATAGTATATAACATATATTTAGTGAAATTTGATATTTTATGTACAGTATATAATACATATTTGAAAAAATTTGATATTTTATGTACAGTATGTAATATATATCTGGTGAAATTTGATATTTTATGTACAGTATATAATATATATTTGGTGTAATTTGATATTTTCTGTACAGTATATAATATATATTTGGTGTACTTTGATATTTTGTGAAGAGTATATAATATATATTGGGTGTACATTGATATTTTATGTACAGTATATAATATATATTTGGTGAAATTTGATATTTTAAGTGCAGTATATAATATATATTTGGTGCAATTTGATATTTTATGTACATTATGCAACAAATATTTTGTGAAATTTGCTATTTTATGTACACTATATAATAAATATTTGGTGAAATTTCATATTTTATGTGCAATGTATAATATATCTTTAGTGAAATTTGGTATTCTATGTACAGTATATAATATATAGTTGTTGAAATTTGGTATTTTATGTACAGTATATAAAAACATTTGGTGAAATTTGCTATTTTATGTACAGTATATAGTATATAGTTGGTGTACTTTCACATTATATGTACAGTATATAATATATATTTGGTGAACCTTCATATTTTATGTACAGTATATAACATATATTTAGTGAAATTTGATATTTTATGTACAGTATTTAATACATATTTGGAAAAATTTGATATTTTATGTACAGTATGTAATATATATTTGGTGAAATTTGACATTTTATGTACAGTATATAATATATAATTGGTGAAATTTGATATTTTGTGAAGAGTATATAATATATATTGGGTGTACATTGATATTTTATGTACAGTATATAATATATATTTGGTGAAATGCGATATTTTAAGTGCAGTATATAATATATATTTGGTGAAATTTGATATTTTATGTACATTACGCAACAAATATTTTGTGAAATTTGCTATTTTATGTACACTATATAATAAATATTTGGTGAAATTTCATATTTTATGTGCAATGTATAATATATCTTTGGTGAAATTTGGTATTCTATGTACAGTATATAATATATATTTGTTGAAATTTGGTATTTTATGTACAGTATATAATAAACATTTGGTGAAATTTGCTATTTTATGTACAGTATATAGTATATAGTTGGTGTACTTTCACATTATATGTACAGTATATAATATATATTTGGTGAACCTTCATATTTTATGTATAGTATATAACATATATTTAGTGAAATTTGATATTTTATGTACAGTATATAATACATATTTGAAAAAATTTGATATTTTATGTACAGTATGTAATATATATCTGGTGAAATTTGATATTTTATGTACAGTATATAATATATATTTGGTGTAATTTGATATTTTCTGTACAGTATATAATATATATTTGGTGTACTTTGATATTTTGTGAAGAGTATATAATATATATTGGGTGTACATTGATATTTTATGTACAGTATATAATATATATTTGGTGTACTTTGATATTTTGTGAACAGTATATAATATATATTGGGTGTACATTGATATTTTATGTACTGTATATAATATATATTTGGTGTAATTTGATATTTTCTGTACTGTATGTAATATATATTTGGTGTACTTTGATATTTTGTGAAGAGTATATAATATATATTGGGTGTACATTGATATTTTATGTACAGTATATAATATATATTTGGTGAAATTTGATATTTTAAGTGCAGTATATAATATATATTTGGTGAAATTTGATATTTTATGTACAGTAAGCAACATATATTTGGTGAAATTTGCTATTTTATGTGCACTATATAATAAATATTTGGTGAAATTTTATATTTTATGTGCAATGTATAATATATCTTTGGTGAAATTTGATATTCTATGTACAGTATATAATATATATTTGTTGAAATATGGTATTTTATGTACAGTATATAATAAACATTTGGTGAAATTTGCTATTTTATGTTCAATATATAATATATAGTTGGTGTACTTTGACCTTATATGTACAGTATATAATATATATTTGGCGAACTTTCATATTTTATGTACAGTATATAACATATATTTAGTTAAATTTGATATTTTATGTACTGTATTTAATACATATTTGGAAAAATTTGATATTTTATGTACAGTGTGTAATATATACTTGGTGAAATTTGATATTTTATGTACAGCATATAATATATATTTGCTGTACTTTGATATTTTCTGTACTGTATATAATATATATTTGGTGTACTTTGATATTTTGTGAAGAGTATATAATATATATTGGGTGTACATTGATATTTTATGTACAGTATATAATATATATTTGGTGAAATTTGATATTTTAAGTGCAGTATATAATATATATTTGGTGAAATTTGATATTTTATGTACATTACGCAACATATATTTTGTGAAATTTGCTATTTTATGTACACTATATAATAAATATTTGGTGAAATTTCATATTTTATGTACAATGTATAATATATCTTTGGTGAAATTTGATATTCTATGTACAGTATATAATATATATTTGTTGAAATATGGTATTTTATGTACAGTATATAATAAACATTTGGTGAAATTTGCTATTTTATGTACAGTATATAATATATAGTTGGTGTACTTTGACTTTATATGTACAGTACATAATATATATTTGGCGAACTTTCATATTTTATGTACAGTATATAACATATATTTAGTGAAATTTGATATTTTATGTACAGTATTTAATACATATTTGGAAAAATTTGATATTTTATGTACAGTGTGTAATATATATTTGGTGAAATTTGATATTTTATGTACAGTATATAATATATAATTGGTGAAATTTGATATTTTGTGAAGAGTATATAATATATATTGGGTGTACATTGATATTTTATGTACAGTATATAATATATATTTGGTGAAATGTGATATTTTAAGTGCAGTATATAATATATATTTGGTGAAATTTGATATTTTATGTACATTACGCAACAAATATTTAGTGAAATTTGCTATTTTATGTACACTATATAATAAATATTTGGTGAAATTTCATATTTTATGTGCAATGTATAATATATCTTTAGTGAAATTTGGTATTCTATGTACAGTATATAATATATAGTTGTTGAAATTTGGTATTTTATGTACAGTATATAATAAACATTTGGTGAAATTTGCTATTTTGTGTACAGTATATAGTATATAGTTGGTGTACTTTCACATTATATGTACAGTATATAATATATATTTAGTGAACCTTCATATTTTATGTACAGTATATAACATATATTTAGTGAAATTTGATATTTTATGTACAGTATATAATACATATTTGAAAAAATTTGATATTTTATGTACAGTATGTAATATATATCTGGTGAAATTTGATATTTTATGTACAGTATATAATATATATTTGGTGTACTTTGATATTTTGTGAAGAGTATATAATATATATTGGGTGTACATTGATATTTTATGTACAGTATATAATACATATTTGGTGTACTTTGATATTTTGTGAAGAGTATATAATATATATTGGGTGTACATTGATATTTTATGTACTGTATATAATATATATTTGGTGAAATTTGAAATTTTAAGTGCAGTATATAATATATATTTGGTGAAATTTGATATTTTATGTACAGTAAGCAACATATATTTGGTGAAATTTGCTATTTATGTACACTATATAATAAATATTTGGTGAAATTTTATATTTTATGTACAATGTATAATATATCTTTGGTGAAATTTGATATTCTATGTACAGTATATAATATATATTTGTTGAAATATGGTATTTTATGTACAGTATATAATAAACATTTGGTGAAATTTGCTATTTTATGTTCAATATATAATATATAGTTGGTGTACTTTGACCTTATATGTACAGTATATAATATATATTTGGCGAACTTTCACATTTTATGTACAGTGTATAACATATATTTAGTTAAATTTGATATTTCATGTACTGTATTTAATACATATTTGGAAAAATTTGATATTTTATGTACAGTATGTAATATATACCTGGTGAAATTTGATATTTTATGTACTGTATATAATATATATTTGGTGTAATTTGATATTTTCTGTACTGTATGTAATATATATTTGGTGTACTTTGATATTTTGTGAAGAGTATATATTATATATTGGGTGTACATTGATATTTTATGTACAGTATATAATATATATTTGGTGAAATTTGATATTTTAAGTGCAGTATATAATATATATTTGGTGAAATTTGATATTTTATGTACATTACGCAACACATATTTTGTGAAATTTGCTATTTTGTGTACACTATATAATAAATATTTGGTGAAATTTCATATTTTATGTACAATGTATAATATATCTTTGGAGAAATTTGATATTCTATGTACAGTATATAATATATATTTGTTGAAATTTGGTATTTTATGTACAGTATATAATAAATATTTGGTGAAATTTGCTATTTTATGTACAGTATATAATATATAGTAGGTGTACTTTGACTTTATATGTACAGTATATAATATATATTTGGCGAACTTTCATATTTTATGTACAGTATATAACATATATTTAGTGAAATTTGATATTTTATGTACAGTATTTAATACATATTTGGAAAAATTTGATATTTTATGTACAGTATGTAATATATATTTGGTAAAATTTGATATTTTATGTACAGTATATAATATATAATTTGTGAAATTTGATATTTTGTGAAGAGTATATAATATATATTGGGTGTACATTGATATTTTATGTACAGTATATAATATATATTTGGTGAAATGTGATATTTTAAGTGCAGTATATAATATATATTTGGTGAAATTTGATATTTTATGTACATTATGCAACAAATATTTTGTGAAATTTGCTATTTTATGTACACTATATAATTAATATTTGGTGAAATTTCATATTTTATGTGCAATGTATAATATATCTTTAGTGAAATTTGGTATTCTATGTACAGTATATAATATATAGTTGTTGAAATTTGGTATTTTATGTACAGTATATAATAAACATTTGGTGAAATTTGCTATTTTATGTACAGTATATAGTATATAGTTGGTGTACTTTCACATTATATGTACAGTATATAATATATATTTGGTGAACCTTCATATTTTATGTACAGTATATAACATATATTTAGTGAAATTTGATATTTTATGTACAGTATATAATACATATTTGAAAAAATTTGATATTTTATGTACAGTATGTAATATATATCTGGTGAAATTTGATATTTTATGTACAGTATATACTATATATTTGGTGTAATTTGATATTTTCTGTACTGTATATAATATATATTTGGTGTACTTTGATATTTTGTGAAGAGTGTATAATATATATTGGGTGTAGATTGGTATTTTATGTACAGTATATAATATATATTTGGTGAAATTTGATATTTTAAGTGCAGTATATAATATATATTTGGTGAAATTTGCTATTTTATGTACACTATATAATTAATATTTGGTGAAATTTCATATTTTATGTGCAATGTATAATATATCTTTAGTGAAATTTGGTATTCTATGTACAGTATATAATATATAGTTGTTGAAATTTGGTATTTTATGTACAGTATATAATAAACATTTGGTGAAATTTGCTATTTTATGTACAGTATATAGTATATAGTTGGTGTTCTTTCACATTATATGTACAGTATATAATATATATTTAGTGAACCTTCATATTTTATGTACAGTATATAACATATATTTAGTGAAATTTGATATTTTATGTACAGTATATAATACATATTTGAAAAAATTTGATATTTTATGTACAGTATGTAATATATATCTGGTGAAATTTGATATTTTATGTACAGTATATAATATATATTTGGTGTACTTTGATATTTTGTGAAGAGTATATAATATATATTGGGTGTACATTGATATTTTATGTACAGTATATAATATATATTTGGTGTACTTTGATATTTTGTGAAGAGTATATAATATATATTGGGTGTACATTGATATTTTATGTACTGTATATAATATATATTTGGTGAAATTTTATATTTTAAGTGCAGTATATAATATATATTTGGTGAAATTTGATATTTTATGTACAGTAAGCAACATATATTTGGTGAAATTTGCTATTTATGTACACTATATAATAAATATTTGGTGAAATTTTATATTTTATGTACAATATATATCTTTGGTGAAATTTGATATTCTATGTACAGTATATAATATATATTTGTTGAAATATGGTATTTTATGTACAGTATATAATAAACATTTGGTGAAATTTGCTATTTTATGTTCAATATATAATATATAGTTGGTGTACTTTGACCTTATATGTACAGTATATAATATATATTTGGCGAACTTTCACATTTTATGTACAGTGTATAACATATATTTAGTTAAATTTGATATTTCATGTACTGTATTTAATACATATTTGGAAAAATTTGATATTTTATGTACAGTATGTAATATATACCTGGTGAAATTTGATATTTTATGTACTGTATATAATATATATTTGGTGTAATTTGATATTTTCTGTACTGTATGTAATATATATTTGGTGTACTTTGATATTTTGTGAAGAGTATATATTATATATTGGGTGTACATTGATATTTTATGTACAGTATATAATATATATTTGGTGAAATTTGATATTTTAAGTGCAGTATATAATATATATTTGGTGAAATTTGATATTTTATGTACATTACGCAACACATATTTTGTGAAATTTGCTATTTTATGTACACTATATAATAAATATTTGGTGAAATTTCATATTTTATGTACAATGTATAATATATCTTTGGTGAAATTTGACATTCTATGTACAGTATATAATATATATTTGTTGAAATTTGGTATTTTATGTACAGTATATAATAAATATTTGGTGAAATTTGCTATTTTATGGACAGTATATAATATATAGTAGGTGTACTTTGACTTTATATGTACAGTATATAATATATATTTGGCGAACTTTCATATTTTATGTACAGTATATAACATATATTTAGTGAAATTTGATATTTTATGTACAGTATTTAATACATATTTGGAAAAATTTGATATTTTATGTACAGTATGTAATATATATTTGGTGAAATTTGATATTTTATGTACAGTATATAATATATAATTTGTGAAATTTGATATTTTGTGAAGAGTATATAATATATATTGGGTGTACATTGATATTTTATGTACAGTATATAATATATATTTGGTGAAATGTGATATTTTAAGTGCAGTATATAATATATATTTGGTGAAATTTGATATTTTATGTACATTATGCAACAAATATTTTGTGAAATTTGCTATTTTATGTACACTATATAATTAATATTTGGTGAAATTTCATATTTTATGTGCAATGTATAATATATCTTTAGTGAAATTTGGTATTCTATGTACAGTATATAATATATAGTTGTTGAAATTTGGTATTTTATGTACAGTATATAATAAACATTTGGTGAAATTTGCTATTTTATGTACAGTATATAGTATATAGTTGGTGTACTTTCACATTATATGTACAGTATATAATATATATTTGGTGAACCTTCATATTTTATGTACAGTATATAACATATATTTAGTGAAATTTGATATTTTATGTACAGTATATAATACATATTTGAAAAAATTTGATATTTTATGTACAGTATGTAATATATATCTGGTGAAATTTGATATTTTATGTACAGTATATACTATATATTTGGTGTAATTTGATATTTTCTGTACTGTATATAATATATATTTGGTGTACTTTGATATTTTGTGAAGAGTGTATAATATATATTGGGTGTAGATTGGTATTTTATGTACAGTATATAATATATATTTGGTGAAATTTGATATTTTAAGTGCAGTATATAATATATATTTGGTGAAATTTGATATTTTATGTACATTACGCAACATATATTTGGTGAAATTTGCTATTTTATGTACACTATATAATAAATATTTGGTGAAATTTCATATTTTATGTACAATGTATAATATATCTTTGGTGAAATTTGATATTCTATGTACAGTATATAATATATATTTGTTGAAATTTGGTATTTTATGTACAGTATATAATAAACATTTGGTGAAATTTGCTATTTTATGTACAGTATATAATATATAGTTGGTGTACTTTGACTTTATATGTACAGTACATAATATATATTTGGCGAACTTTCATAATTTATGTACAGTATATAACATATATTTAGTGAAATTTGATATTTTATGTACAGTATTTAATACATATTTGGAAAAATTTGATATTTTATGTACAGTATGTAATATATATTTGGTGAAATTTGATATTTTATGTACAGTATATAATATATAATTGGTGAAATTTGATATTTTGTGAAGAGTATATAATATATATTGGGTGTACATTGATATTTTATGTACAGTATATAATATATATTTGGTGAAATGTGATATTTTAAGTGCAGTATATAATATATATTTGGTGAAATTTGATATTTTATGTACATTACGCAACAAATATTTTGTGAAATTTGCTATTTTATGTACACTATATAATAAATATTTGGTGAAATTTCATATTTTATGTGCAATGTATAATATATCTTTGGTGAAATTTGGTATTCTATGTACAGTATATAATATATATTTGTTGAAATTTGGTATTTTATGTACAGTATATAATAAACATTTGGGGAAATTTGCTATTTTATGTACAGTATATAGTATATAGTTGGTGTACTTTCACATTATATGTACAGTATATAATATATATTTGGTGAACCTTCATATTTTATGTACAGTATGTGATATATATGTGGTGAAATTTGATATTTTATGTACAGTATATAATATATATTTGGTGTAATTTGATATTTTCTGTACAGTATGTAATATATATTTGGTGTACTTTGATATTTTGTGAAGAGTATATAATATATATTGGGTGTACGTTGATATTTTATGTACAGTATATAATATATATTTGGTGTACTTTGATATTTTGTGAAGAGTATATAATATATATTGGGTGTACATTGATATTTTATGTACTGTATATAATATATATTTGGTGAAATTTTATATTTTAAGTGCAGTATATAATATATATTTGGTGAAATTTGATATTTTATGTACAGTAAGCAATATATATTTGGTGAAATTAGCTATTTTATGTACACTATATAATAAATATTTGGTGAAATTTTATATTTTATGTACAATGTATAATATATCTTTGGTGAAATTTGATATTCTATGTACAGTATATAATATATATTTGTTGAAATATGGTATTTTATGTACAGTATATAATAAACATTTGGTGAAATTTGCTATTTTATGTACAATATATAATATATAGTTGGTGTACTTTGACCTTATATGTACAGTATATAATATATATTTGGCGAACTTTCATATTTTATGTACAGTATATAACATATATTTAGTTAAATTTGATATTTTATGTACTGTATTTAATACATATTTGGAAAAATTTGATATTTTATGTACAGTGTGTAATATATATTTGGTGAAATTTGATATTTTATGTACAGTATATAATATAAATTGGGTGTAATTTGATATTTTCTGTACTGTATATAATATATATTTGGTGTACTTTGATATTTTGTGAAGAGTATATAATATATATTGGGTGTACATTGATATTTTATGTACAGTATATAATATATATTTGGTGAAATTTGATATTTTAAGTGCAGTATATAATATATATTTGGTGAAATTTGATATTTTAAGTGCAGTATATATTATATATTTCGTGAAATTTGATATTTTATGTACTGTAAGCAACATATATTTGGTGAAATTTGCTATTTAATGTACACTATATAATAAATATTTGGTGAAATTTTATATTTTATGTACAATGTATCATATATCTTTGGTGAAATTTGATATTCTATGTACAGTATATAATATATATTTGTTGAAATATGGTATTTTATATACAGTATATAATAAACATTTGGTGAAATTTGATATTTTATGTACTATATAATATATAGTTGGTGTACTTTGACCTTATATGTACAGTATATAATATATATTTGGCGAACTTTCATATTTTATTTACAGTATATAACATATATTTAGTTAAATTTGATATTTTATGTACTGTATTTAATACATATTTGGAAAAATTTGATATTTTATGTACAGTGTGTAATATATATTTGGTGAAATTTGATATTTTATGTACAGTATATAATATATATTTGGTGTAATTTGATATTTTCTGTACTGTATATAATATATATTTGGTGTACTTTGATATTATTTGAAGAGTATATAATATATATTGGGTGTACATTGATATTTTATGTACAGAATATAATATATATTTGGTGAAATTTGATATTTTAAGTGCAGTATATAATATATATTTGGTGAAATTTGATATTTTATGTACATTACGCAACATATATTTTGTGAAATTTGCTATTTTATGTACACTATATAATAAATATTTGGTGAAATTTCATATTTTATGTACAATGTATAATATATCTTTGGTGAAATTTGATATTCTATGTACAGTATATAATATATATTTGTTGAAATTTGGTATTTTATGTACAGTATATAATAAACATTTGGTGAAATTTGCTATTTTATGTACAGTATATAATATATAGTAGGTGTACTTTGACTTTATATGTACAGTATATAATATATATTTGGCGAACTTTCATATTTTATGTACAGTATATAACATATATTTAGTGAAATTTGATATTTTATGTACAGTATTTAATACATATTTGGAAAAATTTGATATTTTATGTACAGTATGTAATATATATTTGGTGAAATTTGATATTTTATGTACAGTATATAATATATAATTTGTGAAATTTGATATTTTGTGAAGAGTATATAATATATATTGGGTGTACATTGATATTTTATGTACAGTATATAATATATATTTGGTGAAATGTGATATTTTTAGTGCAGTATATAATATATATTTGGTGAAATTTGATATTTTATGTACATTATGCAACAAATATTTTGTGAAATTTGCTATTTTATTTACACTATATAATTAATATTTGGTGAAATTTCATATTTTATGTGCAATGTATAATATATCTTTAGTGAAATTTGGTATTCTATGTACAGTATATCATATATAGTTGTTGAAATTTGGTATTTTATGTACAGTATATAATAAACATTTGGTGAAATTTGCTATTTTATGTACAGTATATAGTATATAGTTGGTGTACCTTCACATTATATGTACAGTATATAATATATATTTAGTGAACCTTCATATTTTATGTTCAGTATATAATATATATTTAGTGAAATTTGATATTTTATGTACAGTATTTAATACATATTTGAAAAAATTTGATATTTTATGTACAGTATGTAATATATATCTGGTGAAATTTGATATTTTATGTACAGTATATAATATATATTTGGTGTACTTTGATATTTTGTGAAGAGTATATAATACATGTTGGGTGTACATTGATATTTTATGTACTGTATATAATATATATTTGGTGAAATTTGATATTTTAAGTGCAGTATATAATATATATTTGGTGAAATTTGATATTTTATGTACAGTAAGCAACATATATTTGGTGAAATTTGCTATTTTATGTACACTATATAATAAATATTTGGTGAAATTTCATATTTTATGTACAATGTATAATATATCTTTGGTGACATTTGATATTCTATGTACAGTATATAATATATATTTGTTGAAATATGGTATTTTATGTACAGTATATAATAAACATTTGGTGAAATTTGCTATTTTATGAACAATATATAATATATAGTTGGTGTACTTTGACCTTATATGTACAGTATATAATACATATTTGGTGAACCTTCATAATTTATGTACAGTATATAACATATATTTAGTGAAATTTGATATTTTATGTACAGTATATAATACATATTTGAAAAAATTTGATATTTTATGTACAGTATGTAATATATATCTGGTGAAATTTGATATTTTATGTACAGTATATAATATATATTTGGTGTAATTTGATATTTTCTGTACAGTATATAATATATATTTGGTGTACTTTGATATTTTGTGAAGAGTATATAATATATATTGGGTGTACATTGATATTTTATGTACAGTATATAATATATATTTGGTGTACTTTGATATTTTGTGAAGAGTATATAATATATATTGGGTGTACATTGATATTTTATGTACTGTATATAATATATATTTGGTGAAATTTGAAATTTTAAGTGCAGTATATAATATATATTTGGTGAAATTTGATATTTTATGTACAGTAAGCAACATATATTTGGTGAAATTTGCTATTTTATATACACTATATAATAAATATTTGGTGAAATTTTATATTTTATGTACAATATATAATATATCTTTGGTGAAATTTGATATTCTATGTACAGTATATAATATATATTTGTTGAAATATGGTATTTTATGTACAGTATATAATAAACATTTGGTGAAATTTGCTATTTTATGTTCAATATATAATATATAGTTGGTGTACTTTGACCTTATATGTACAGTATATAATATATATTTGGCGAACTTTCATATTTTATGTACAGTATATAACATATATTTAGTTAAATTTGATATTTTATGTACTGTATTTAATACATATTTGGAAAAATTTGATATTTTATGTACAGTGTGTAATATATATTTGGTGAAATTTGATATTTTATGTACAGCATATAATATATATTTGGTGTAATTTGATATTTTCTGTACTGTATATAATATATATTTGGTGTACTTTGATATTTTGTGAAGAGTATATAATATATATTGGGTGTACATTGATATTTTATGTACAGTATATAATATATATTTGGTGAAATTTGATATTTTAAGTGCAGTATATAATATATATTTGGTGAAATTTGATATTTTATGTACATTATGCAACATATATTTTGTGAAATTTGCTATTTTATGTACACTATATAATAAATATTTCGTGAACTTTCATATTTTATGTACAATGTATAATATATCTTTGGTGAAATTTGATATTCTATGTACAGTATATAATATATATTTGTTGAAATTTGGTATTTTATGTACAGTATATAATAAACATTTGGTGAAATTTGCTATTTTATGTACAATATATAGTATATAGTTGGTGTACTTTCACATTATATGTACAGTATATAATACATATTTGGTGAACCTTCATATTTTATGTACAGTATATAACATATATTTAGTGAAATTTGATATTTTATGTACTGTATATAATACATATTTGAAAAAATTTGATATTTTATGTACAGTATGTAATATATATCTGGTGAAATTTGATATTTTATGTACAGTATATAATATATATTTGGTGTAATTTGATATTTTCTGTACAGTATATAATATATATTTGGTGTACTTTGATATTTTGTGAAGAGTATATAATATATATTGGGTGTACATTGATATTTTATGTACAGTATATAATATATATTTGGTGTACTTTGATATTTTGTGAAGAGTATATAATATATATTGGGTGTACATTGATATTTTATGTACTGTATATAATATATATTTGGTGAAATTTGAAATTTTAAGTGCAGTATATAATATATATTTGGTGAAATTTGATATTTTATGTACAGTAAGCAACATATATTTGGTGAAATTTGCTATTTTATATACACTATATAATAAATATTTGGTGAAATTTTATATTTTATGTACAATATATAATATATCTTTGGTGAAATTTGATATTCTATGTACAGTATATAATATATATTTGTTGAAATATGGTATTTTATGTACAGTATATAATAAACATTTGGTGAAATTTGCTATTTTATGTTCAATATATAATATATAGTTGGTGTACTTTGACCTTATATGTACAGTATATAATATATATTTGGCGAACTTTCATATTTTATGTACAGTATATAACATATATTTAGTTAAATTTGATATTTTATGTACTGTATTTAATACATATTTGGAAAAATTTGATATTTTATGTACAGTGTGTAATATATATTTGGTGAAATTTGATATTTTATGTACAGTATATAATATAAATTGGGTGTAATTTGATATTTTCTGTACTGTATATAATATATATTTGGTGTACTTTGATATTTTGTGAAGAGTATATAATATATATTGGGTGTACATTGATATTTTATGTACAGTATATAATATATATTTGGTGAAATTTGATATTTTAAGTGCAGTATATAATATATATTTGGTGAAATTTGATATTTTAAGTGCAGTATATATTATATATTTCGTGAAATTTGATATTTTATGTACTGTAAGCAACATATATTTGGTGAAATTTGCTATTTAATGTACACTATATAATAAATATTTGGTGAAATTTTATATTTTATGTACAATGTATCATATATCTTTGGTGAAATTTGATATTCTATGTACAGTATATAATATATATTTGTTGAAATATGGTATTTTATATACAGTATATAATAAACATTTGGTGAAATTTGATATTTTATGTACTATATAATATATAGTTGGTGTACTTTGACCTTATATGTACAGTATATAATATATATTTGGCGAACTTTCATATTTTATTTACAGTATATAACATATATTTAGTTAAATTTGATATTTTATGTACTGTATTTAATACATATTTGGAAAAATTTGATATTTTATGTACAGTGTGTAATATATATTTGGTGAAATTTGATATTTTATGTACAGTATATAATATATATTTGGTGTAATTTGATATTTTCTGTACTGTATATAATATATATTTGGTGTACTTTGATATTATTTGAAGAGTATATAATATATATTGGGTGTACATTGATATTTTATGTACAGAATATAATATATATTTGGTGAAATTTGATATTTTAAGTGCAGTATATAATATATATTTGGTGAAATTTGATATTTTATGTACATTACGCAACATATATTTTGTGAAATTTGCTATTTTATGTACACTATATAATAAATATTTGGTGAAATTTCATATTTTATGTACAATGTATAATATATCTTTGGTGAAATTTGATATTCTATGTACAGTATATAATATATATTTGTTGAAATTTGGTATTTTATGTACAGTATATAATAAACATTTGGTGAAATTTGCTATTTTATGTACAGTATATAATATATAGTAGGTGTACTTTGACTTTATATGTACAGTATATAATATATATTTGGCGAACTTTCATATTTTATGTACAGTATATAACATATATTTAGTGAAATTTGATATTTTATGTACAGTATTTAATACATATTTGGAAAAATTTGATATTTTATGTACAGTATGTAATATATATTTGGTGAAATTTGATATTTTATGTACAGTATATAATATATAATTTGTGAAATTTGATATTTTGTGAAGAGTATATAATATATATTGGGTGTACATTGATATTTTATGTACAGTATATAATATATATTTGGTGAAATGTGATATTTTAAGTGCAGTATATAATATATATTTGGTGAAATTTGATATTTTATGTACATTATGCAACAAATATTTTGTGAAATTTGCTATTTTATTTACACTATATAATTAATATTTGGTGAAATTTCATATTTTATGTGCAATGTATAATATATCTTTAGTGAAATTTGGTATTCTATGTACAGTATATCATATATAGTTGTTGAAATTTGGTATTTTATGTACAGTATATAATAAACATTTGGTGAAATTTGCTATTTTATGTACAGTATATAGTATATAGTTGGTGTACCTTCACATTATATGTACAGTATATAATATATATTTAGTGAACCTTCATATTTTATGTTCAGTATATAATATATATTTAGTGAAATTTGATATTTTATGTACAGTATTTAATACATATTTGAAAAAATTTGATATTTTATGTACAGTATGTAATATATATCTGGTGAAATTTGATATTTTATGTACAGTATATA
Source organism: Gorilla gorilla gorilla (assembly GCF_029281585.2). Taxonomy (NCBI): domain Eukaryota; kingdom Metazoa; phylum Chordata; class Mammalia; order Primates; family Hominidae; genus Gorilla; species Gorilla gorilla. The sequence goes on from NC_073246.2 coordinate 7,692,234, forward strand.
ATATATATTTGGTGTACTTTGATATTTTGTGAAGAGTATATAATACATGTTGGGTGTACATTGATATTTTATGTACTGTATATAATATATATTTGGTGAAATTTGATATTTTAAGTGCAGTATATAATATATATTTGGTGAAATTTGATATTTTATGTACAGTAAGCAACATATATTTGGTGAAATTTGCTATTTTATGTACACTATATAATAAATATTTGGTGAAATTTTATATTTTATGTACAATGTATAATATATCTTTGGTGACATTTGATATTCTATGTACAGTATATAATATATATTTGTTGAAATATGGTATTTTATGTACAGTATATAATAAACATTTGGTGAAATTTGCTATTTTATGAACAATATATAATATATAGTTGGTGTACTTTGACCTTATATGTACAGTATATAATACATATTTGGTGAACCTTCATAATTTATGTACAGTATATAACATATATTTAGTGAAATTTGATATTTTATGTACAGTATATAATACATATTTGAAAAAATTTGATATTTTATGTACAGTATGTAATATATATCTGGTGAAATTTGATATTTTATGTACAGTATATAATATATATTTGGTGTAATTTGATATTTTCTGTACAGTATATAATATATATTTGGTGTACTTTGATATTTTGTGAAGAGTATATAATATATATTGGGTGTACATTGATATTTTATGTACAGTATATAATATATATTTGGTGTACTTTGATATTTTGTGAAGAGTATATAATATATATTGGGTGTACATTGATATTTTATGTACTGTATATAATATATATTTGGTGAAATTTGAAATTTTAAGTGCAGTATATAATATATATTTGGTGAAATTTGATATTTTATGTACAGTAAGCAACATATATTTGGTGAAATTTGCTATTTTATATACACTATATAATAAATATTTGGTGAAATTTTATATTTTATGTACAATATATAATATATCTTTGGTGAAATTTGATATTCTATGTACAGTATATAATATATATTTGTTGAAATATGGTATTTTATGTACAGTATATAATAAACATTTGGTGAAATTTGCTATTTTATGTTCAATATATAATATATAGTTGGTGTACTTTGACCTTATATGTACAGTATATAATATATATTTGGCGAACTTTCATATTTTATGTACAGTATATAACATATATTTAGTTAAATTTGATATTTTATGTACTGTATTTAATACATATTTGGAAAAATTTGATATTTTATGTACAGTGTGTAATATATATTTGGTGAAATTTGATATTTTATGTACAGCATATAATATATATTTGGTGTAATTTGATATTTTCTGTACTGTATATAATATATATTTGGTGTACTTTGATATTTTGTGAAGAGTATATAATATATATTGGGTGTACATTGATATTTTATATACAGTATATAATATATATTTGGTGAAATTTGATATTTTAAGTGCAGTATATAATATATATTTGGTGAAATTTGATATTTTATGTACATTATGCAACATATATTTTGTGAAATTTGCTATTTTATGTACACTATATAATAAATATTTCGTGAACTTTCATATTTTATGTACAATGTATAATATATCTTTGGTGAAATTTGATATTCTATGTACAGTATATAATATATATTTGTTGAAATTTGGTATTTTATGTACAGTATATAATAAACATTTGGTGAAATTTGCTATTTTATGTACAATATATAGTATATAGTTGGTGTACTTTCACATTATATGTACAGTATATAATACATATTTGGTGAACCTTCATATTTTATGTACAGTATATAACATATATTTAGTGAAATTTGATATTTTATGTACAGTATATAATACATATTTGAAAAAATTTGATATTTTATGTACAGTATGTAATATATATCTGGTGAAATTTGATATTTTATGTACAGTATATAATATATATTTGGTGTAATTTGATATTTTCTGTACAGTATATAATATATATTTGGTGTACTTTGATATTTTGTGAAGAGTATATAATATATATTGGGTGTACATTGATATTTTATGTACAGTATATAATATATATTTGGTGTACTTTGATATTTTGTGAAGAGTATATAATATATATTGGGTGTACATTGATATTTTATGTACTGTATATAATATATATTTGGTGAAATTTGAAATTTTAAGTGCAGTATATAATATATATTTGGTGAAATTTGATATTTTATGTACAGTAAGCAACATATATTTGGTGAAATTTGCTATTTTATATACACTATATAATAAATATTTGGTGAAATTTTATATTTTATGTACAATATATAATATATCTTTGGTGAAATTTGATATTCTATGTACAGTATATAATATATATTTGTTGAAATATGGTATTTTATGTACAGTATATAATAAACATTTGGTGAAATTTGCTATTTTATGTTCAATATATAATATATAGTTGGTGTACTTTGACCTTATATGTACAGTATATAATATATATTTGGCGAACTTTCATATTTTATGTACAGTATATAACATATATTTAGTTAAATTTGATATTTTATGTACTGTATTTAATACATATTTGGAAAAATTTGATATTTTATGTACAGTGTGTAATATATATTTAGTGAAATTTGATATTTTATGTACAGCATATAATATATATTTGGTGTAATTTGATATTTTCTGTACTGTATATAATATATATTTGGTGTACTTTGATATTTTGTGAAGAGTATATAATATATATTGGGTGTACATTGATATTTTATGTACAGTATATAATATATATTTGGTGAAATTTGATATTTTAAGTGCAGTATATAATATATATTTGGTGAAATTTGATATTTTATGTTCATTACGCAACATATATTTTGTGAAATTTGCTATTTTATGTACACTATATAATAAATATTTCATGAACTTTCATATTTTATGTACAATGTATAATATATCTTTGGTGAAATTTGATATTCTATGTACAGTATATAATATATATTTGTTGAAATTTGGTATTTTATGTACAGTATATAATAAACATTTGGTGAAATTTGCTATTTTATGTACAATATATAGTATATAGTTGGTGTACTTTCACATTATATGTACAGTATATAATACATATTTGGTGAACCTTCATATTTTATGTACAGTATATAACATATATTTAGTGAAATTTGATATTTTATGTACAGTATATAATACATATTTGAAAAAATTTGATATTTTATGTACAGTATGTAATATATATCTGGTGAAATTTGATATTTTATGTACAGTATATAATATATATTTGGTGTAATTTGATATTTTCTGTACAGTATATAATATATATTTGGTGTACTTTGATATTTTGTGAAGAGTATATAATATATATTGGGTGTACATTGATATTTTATGTACAGTATATAATATATATTTGGTGTACTTTGATATTTTGTGAAGAGTATATAATATATATTGGGTGTACATTGATATTTTATGTACTGTATATAATATATATTTGGTGAAATTTGAAATTTTAAGTGCAGTATATAATATATATTTGGTGAAATTTGATATTTTATGTACAGTAAGCAACATATATTTGGTGAAATTTGCTATTTTATATACACTATATAATAAATATTTGGTGAAATTTTATATTTTATGTACAATGTATAATATATCTTTGGTGAAATTTGATATTCTATGTACAGTATATAATATATATTTGTTGAAATATGGTATTTTATGTACAGTATATAATAAACATTTGGTGAAATTTGCTATTTTATGTTCAATATATAATATATAGTTGGTGTACTTTGACCTTATATGTACAGTATATAATATATATTTGGCGAACTTTCATATTTTATGTACAGTATATAACATATATTTAGTTAAATTTGATATTTTATGTACTGTATTTAATACATATTTGGAAAAATTTGATATTTTATGTACAGTGTGTAATATATATTTGGTGAAATTTGATATTTTATGTACAGCATATAATATATATTTGGTGTAATTTGATATTTTCTGTACTGTATATAATATATATTTGGTGTACTTTGATATTTTGTGAAGAGTATATAACATATATTGGGTGTACATTGATATTTTATGTACAGTATATAATATATATTTGGTGAAATTTGATATTTTAAGTGCAGTATATAATATATATTTGGTGAAATTTGATATTTTATGTACATTACGCAACATATATTTTGTGAAATTTGCTATTTTATGTACACTATATAATAAATATTTCGTGAACTTTCATATTTTATGTACAATGTATAATATATCTTTGGTGAAATTTGATATTCTATGTACAGTATATAATATATATTTGTTGAAATTTGGTATTTTATGTACAGTATATAATAAACATTTGGTGAAATTTGCTATTTTATGTACAATATATAGTATATAGTTGGTGTACTTTCACATTATATGTACAGTATATAATACATATTTGGTGAACCTTCATATTTTATGTACAGTATATAACATATATTTAGTGAAATTTGATATTTTATGTACAGTATATAATACATATTTGAAAAAATTTGATATTTTATGTACAGTATGTAATATATATCTGGTGAAATTTGATATTTTATGTACAGTATATAATATATATTTGGTGTAATTTGATATTTTCTGTACAGTATATAATATATATTTGGTGTACTTTGATATTTTGTGAAGAGTATATAATATATATTGGGTGTACATTGATATTTTATGTACAGTATATAATATATATTTGGTGTACTTTGATATTTTGTGGAGTATATAATATATATTGGGTGTACATTGATATTTTATGTACTGTATATAATATATATTTGGTGAAATTTGAAATTTTAAGTGCAGTATATAATATATATTTGGTGAAATTTGATATTTTATGTACAGTAAGCAACATATATTTGGTGAAATTTGCTATTTTATATACACTATATAATAAATATTTGGTGAAATTTTATATTTTATGTACAATGTATAATATATCTTTGGTGAAATTTGATATTCTATGTACAGTATATAATATATATTTGTTGAAATATGGTATTTTATGTACTGTATATAATAAACATTTGGTGAAATTTGCTATTTTATGTTCAATATATAATATATATTTGGTGTACTTTGACCTTATATGTACAGTATATAATATATATTTGGCGAACTTTCACATTTTATGTACAGTGTATAACATATATTTAGTTAAATTTGATATTTTATGTACTGTATTTAATACATATTTGCAAAAATTTGATATTTTATGTACAGTTTGTAATATATATCTGGTGAAATTTGATATTTTATGTACTGTATATAATATATATTTGGTGTAATTTGATATTTTCTGTACTGTATGTAATATATATTTGGTGTACTTTGATATTTTGTGAAGAGTATATAATATATATTGGGTGTACATTGATATTTTATGTACAGTATATAATATATATTTGGTGAAATTTGATATTTTAAGTGCAGTATATAATATATATTTGGTGAAATTTGATATTTTATGTACATTACGCAACATATATTTTGTGAAATTTGCTATTTTATGTACACTATATAATAAATATTTGGTGAAATTTCATATTTTATGTACAATGTATAATATATCTTTGGTGAAATTTGATATTCTATGTACAGTATATAATATATATTTGTTGAAATTTGGTATTTTATGTACAGTATATAATAAACATTTGGTGAAATTTGCTATTTTATGTACAGTATATAATATATAGTTGGTGTACTTTGACTTTATATGTACAGTACATAATATATATTTGGCGAACTTTCATATTTTATGTACAGTATATAACATATATTTAGTGAAATTTGATATTTTATGTACAGTATTTAATACATATTTGGAAAAATTTGATATTTTATATACAGTATGTAATATATATTTGGTGAAATTTGATATTTTATGTACAGTATATAATATATAATTGGTGAAATTTGATATTTTGTGAAGAGTATATAATATATATTGGGTGTACATTGATATTTTATGTACAGTATATAATATATATTTGGTGAAATGTGATATTTTAAGTGCAGTATATAATATATATTTGGTGAAATTTGATATTTTATGTACATTACGCAACAAATATTTTGTGAAATTTGCTATTTTATGTACACTATATAATAAATATTTGGTGAAATTTCATATTTTATGTGCAATGTATAATATATCTTTGGTGAAATTTGGTATTCTATGTACAGTATATAGTATATATTTGTTGAAATTTGGTATTTTATGTACAGTATATAATAAACATTTGGTGAAATTTGCTATTTTATGTACAGTATATAGTATATAGTTGGTGTACTTTCACATTATATGTACAGTATATAATATATATTTGGTGAACCTTCATATTTTATGTATAGTATATAACATATATTTAGTGAAATTTGATATTTTATGTACAGTATATAATACATATTTGAAAAAATTTGATATTTTATGTACAGTATGTAATATATATCTGGTGAAATTTGATATTTTATGTACAGTATATAATATATATTTGGTGTAATTTGATATTTTCTGTACAGTATATAATATATATTTGGTGTACTTTGATATTTTGTGAAGAGTATATAATATATATTGGGTGTACATTGATATTTTATGTACAGTATATAACATATATTTGGTGAAATTTGATATTTTAAGTGCAGTATATTATATATATTTGGTGCAATTTGATATATTATGTACATTATGCAACAAATATTTTGTGAAATTTGCTATTTTATGTACACTATATAATAAATATTTGGTGAAATTTCATATTTTATGTGCAATGTATAATATATCGTTAGTGAAATTTGGTATTCTATGTACAGTATATAATATATAGTTGTTGAAATTTGGTATTTTATGTACAGTATATAATAAACATTTGGTGAAATTAGCTATTTTATGTACAGTATATAGTATATAGTTGGTGTACTTTCACATTATAAGTACAGTATATAATATATATTTGGTGAACCTTCATATTTTATGTACAGTATATAACATATATTTAGTGAAATTTGATATTATATGTACAGTATATAATACATATTTGAAAAAATTTGATATTTTATGTACAGTATGTAATATATATCTGGTGAAATTTGATATTTTATGTACAGTATATAATATATATTTGGTGTAATTTGATATTTTCTGTACAGTATATAGTATATATTTGGTGTACTTTGATATTTTGTGAAGAGTATATAATATATATTGGGTGTACATTGATATTTTATGTACAGTATATAATATATATTTGGTGTACTTTGATATTTTGTGAAGAGTATATAATATATATTGGGTGTACATTGAAATTTTATGTACAGTATATAATATATATTTGGTGAAATTTGATATTTTAAGTGCAGTATATAATATATATTTGGGGAAATTTGATATTTTATGTACAGTAAGCAACATATATTTGGTGAAATTTGCTATTTTATGTACACTATATAATAAATATTTGGTGAAATTTTATATTTTATGTGCAATGTATAATATATCTTTGGTGAAATTTGATATTCTATGTACAGTATATAATATATATTTGTTGAAATATGGTATTTTATGTACAGTATATAATAAACATTTGGTGAAATTTGCTATTTTATGTACAATATATAATATATAGTTGGTGTACTTTGACCTTATATGTACAGTATATAATATATATTTGGCGAACTTTCATATTTTATGTACAGTATATAACATATATTTAGTTAAATTTGATATTTTATGTACTGTATTTAATACATATTTGGAAAAATTTGATATTTTATGTACAGTGTGTAATATATATTTGGTGAAATTTGATATTTTATGTACAGCATATAATATATATTTGGTGTAATTTGATATTTTCTGTACTGTATATAATATATATTTGGTGTACTTTGATATTTTGTGAAGAGTATATAATATATATTGGGTGTACATTGATATTTTATGTACAGTATATAATATATATTTGATGAAATTTGATATTTTAAGTGCAGTATATAATATATATTTGGTGAAATTTGATATTTTATGTACATTACGCAACATATACTTTGTGAAATTTGCTATTTTATGTACACTATATAATAAATATTTGGTGAAATTTCATATTTTATGTACAATGTATAATATATCTTTGGTGAAATTTGATATTCTATGTACAGTATATAATATATATTTGTTGAAATATGGTATTTTATGTACAGTTTATAGTATATAGTTGGTGTACTTTCACATTATATGTACAGTATATAATATATATTTGGTGAACCTTCATATTTTATGTACAGTATATAACATATATTTAGTGAAATTTGATATTTTATGTACAGTATATAATACATATTTGAAAAAATTTGATATTTTATGTACAGTATGTAATATATATCTGGTGAAATTTGATATTTTATGTACAGTATATAATATATATTTGGTGTACTTTGATATTTTGTGAAGAGTATATAATATATATTGGGTGTACATTGATATTTTATGTACAGTATATTATATATATTTGGTGTTCTTTGATATTTTGTGAAGAGTATATAATATATATTGGGTGTACATTGATATTTTATGTACTGTATATAATATATATTTGGTGAAATTTGAAATTTTAAGTGCAGTACATAATATATATTTGGTGAAATTTGATATTTTATGTACAGTAAGCAACATATATTTGGTGAAATTTGCTATTTATGTACACTATATAAATATTTGGTGAAATTTTATATTTTATGTACAATGTATAATATATCTTTGGTGAAATTTGATATTCTATGTACAGTATATAATATATATTTGTTGAAATATAGTATTTTATTTTACAGTATATAATAAACATTTGGTGAAATTTGCTATTTTATGTTCAATATATAATATATAGTTGGTGTACTTTGACCTTATATGTACAGTATATAATATATATTTGGCGAACTTTCACGTTTTATGTACAGTGTATAACATATATTTAGTTAAATTTGATATTTCATGTACTGTATTTAATACATATTTGGAAAAATTTGATATTTTATGTACAGTATGTAATATATACCTGGTGAAATTTGATATTTTATGTACTGTATATAATATATATTTGGTGTAATTTGATATTTTCTGTACTGTATGTAATATATATTTGGTGTACTTTGATATTTTGTGAAGAGTATATAATATATATTGGGTGTACATTGATATTTTTTGTACAGTATATAATATATATTTGGTGAAATTTGATATTTTAAGTGCAGTATATAATATATATTTGGTGAAATTTGATATTTTATGTACATTATGCAACACATATTTTGTGAAATTTGCTATTTTATGTACACTATATAATAAATATTTGGTGAAATTTCATATTTTATGTACAATGTATAATATATCTTTGGTGAAATTTGATATTCTATGTACAGTATATAATATATATTTGTTGAAATTTGGTATTTTATGTACAGTATATAATAAACATTTGGTGAAATTTGCTATTTTATGTACAGTATATAATATATAGTAGGTGTACTTTGACTTTATATGTACAGTATATAATATATATTTGGCGAACTTTCATATTTTATGTACAGTATATAACATATATTTAGTGAAATTTGATATTTTATGTACAGTATTTAATACATATTTGGAAAAATTTGATATTTTATGTACAGTATGTAATATATATTTCGTGAAATTTGATATTTTATGTACAGTATATAATATATAATTTGTGAAATTTGATATTTTGTGAAGAGTATATAATATATATTGGGTGTACATTGATATTTTATGTACAGTATATAATATATATTTGGTGAAATGTGATATTTTAAGTGCAGTATATAATATATATTTGGTGAAATTTGATATTTTATGTACATTATGCAACAAATATTTTGTGAAATTTGCTATTTTATGTACACTATATAATTAATATTTGGTGAAATTTCATATTTTATGTGCAATGTATAATATATCTTTAGTGAAATTTGGTATTCTATGTACAGTATATAATATATAGTTGTTGAAATTTGGTATTTTATGTACAGTATATAATAAACATTTGGTGAAATTTGCTATTTTATGTACAGTATATAGTATATAGTTGGTGTACTTTCACATTATATGTACAGTATATAATATATATTGGTGAAATTTGCTATTTTATGTACAGTATATAATATATAGTTGGTGTACTTTGAACTTATATGTACAGTATATAATATATATTTGGCGAACTTTCAAATTTTATGTACAATAGATAACATATGTTTAGTGAAATTTGATATTTTATGTACAGTATTTAATACATATTTGGAAATATTTGATATTTCATGTACAGTATGTAATATATATTTGGTGAAATTTGATATTTTATGTACAGTATATAATATATAATTGGTGAAATTTGATAATTTGTGAAGAGTATATAATATATATTGGGTGTACATTGATATATTATGTACAGTATATAATATATATTTGGTGAAATTTGATATTTTAAGTGCAGTATATAATATATATTTTGTGAAATTTGATATTTTATGTACAATAAGCAACATATATTTTGTGAAATTTGCGATTTTATGTACACTATATAATAAATATTTGGTGAAATTTCATATTTTATGTGCAATGTAAAATATATCTTTGGTGAAATTTGATATTCTATGTACAGTATATAATATATATTTTTTGAAATTTGGTATTTTATGTACAGTATATAATAAACATTTGGTGAAATTTGCTATTTTATGTACAGTATATAGTATATAGTTGGTGTACTTTCACATTATATGTACAGTATATAATATATATTTGGTGAACCTTCATATTTTATGTACAGTATATAACATATATTTAGTGAAATTTGATATTTTATGTACAGTATATAATACATATTTGAAAAAATTTGATATTCTATGTACAGTATGTAATATATATCTGGTGAAATTTGATATTTTATGTACAGTATATAATATATATTTGGTGTAATTTGATATTTTCTGTACAGTATATAATATATATTTGGTGTACTTTGATATTTTGTGAAGAGTACATAATATATATTGGGTGTACATTGATATTTAATGTACAGTATAAAATATATATTTGGTGAAATTTGATATTTTAAGTGCAGTATATAATATATATTTGGGGAAATTTGATATTTTATGTACAGTAAGCAACATATATTTGGTGAAATTTGCTATTTTATGTACACTATATTATAAATATTTGGTGAAATTTTATATTTTATGTACAATGTATAATATGTCTTTGGTGAAATTTGATATTCTATGTACAGTATATAATATATATTTGTTGAAATATGGTATTTTATGTACAGTATATAATAAACATTTGGTGTAACTTGCTATTTTATGTACAGTATATAGTATATAGTTGGTGTACTTTCACATTATATGTACAGTATATAATATATATTTGGTGAACCTTCATATTTTATGTACAGTATATAACATATATTTAGTGAAATTTGATATTTTATGTACAGTATATGATTCATATTTGAAAAAATTTGATATTTTATGTACAGTATGTAATATATATCTGGTGAAATTTGATATTTTATGTACAATATATAATATATATTTGGTGTAATTTGATATTTTCTGTACAGTATATAATATATATTTGGTGTACTTTGATATTTTGTGAAGAGTATATAATATATATTGGCTGTAGATTGATATTTTATGTACAGTATATAATACATATTTGGTTAAATTTGATATTTTAAGTGCAGTATATAATATATATTTGGGGAAATTTGATATTTTATGTACAGGAAGCAACATATATTTGGTGAAATTTGCTATTTTATGTACACTATATAATAAATATTTGGTGAAATTTTATATTTTATGTACAATGTATAATATATCTTTGGTGAAATTTGATATTCTATGTACAGTATATAATATATATTTGTTGCAATTTGGTATTTTATGTACAGTATATAATAAACATTTGGTGAAATTTGCTATTTTATGTACAGTATATAATATATATTTTGTGTAATTTAATATTTTCTGTACAGTATATAATATATATTTGGTGAACTTTGATATTTTGTGAAGAGTATATAATATATATTGGGTGTACATTGATATTTTATTTACAGAATATAATATATATTTGGTGAAATTTGATATTTTAAGTGCAGTATATAATATATATTTGGTGAAATTTAATATTTCATGTACAGTACGCAACATATATTTGGTGAAATTTGCTATTTTATGTACACTATATAATAAATATTTGGTGAAATTTCATATTTTATGTGCAATGTATAATATATCTTTGGTGAAATTTGATATTCTATGTACAGTATATAATATATATTTGTTGAAATTCGGTATTTTATGTACAGTATGTAATAAAGATTTGGTGAAATTTGCTATTTTATGTACAGTATATAGTATATAGTTGGTGTACTTTCACATTATATGTACAGTATATAATATATATTTGGTGAACCTTCATATTTTATGTACAGTATATAACATATATTTAGTGAAATTTGATATTTTATGTACAGTATATAATTCATATTTGAAGAAATTTGATATTTTATGTACAGTATGTAATATATATCTGGTGAAATTTGATATTTTATGTACAGTATATAATATATATTTGGTGTAATTTGATATTTTCTGTACAGTATATAATATATATTTGGTGTACTTTGATATTTTGTGAAGAGTATATAATATATATTGGGTGTACATTGATATTTTATGTACAGTATATAATATATATTTGGTGAAATTTGATATTTTAAGTGCAGTATATAATATATATTTGTGGAAATTTGATATTTTATGTACAGTAAGCAACATATATTTGGTGAAATTTGCTATTTATGTACACCATATAATAAATATTTGGTGAAATTTTATATTTTATGTACAATGTATAATATATCTTTGGTGAAATTTGATATTCTTTGTACAGTATATAATATATATTTGTTGAAATATGGTATTTTATGTACAGTATATAATAAACATTTGGTGAAATTTGCTATTTTATGTACAATATATTATATATAGTTGGTGTACTTTGACCTTATATGTACAGTATAGAATATATATTTGGCGAACTTTCATATTTTATGTACAGTTTATAACATATATTTAGTTAAATTTGATATTTTATGTACTGTATTTAATACATATTTGGAGAAATTTGATATTTTATGTACAGTATGTAATATATATTTGGTGAAATTTGATATTTTATGTACAGTATATATTATATATTTGGTGTAATTTGATATTTTCTGTACTGTATATAATATATATTTGGTGTACTTTGATATTTTGTGAAGAGTATATAATATATATTGGGTGTACATTGATATTTTATGTACAGTATATAATATATATTTGGTGAAATTTGATATTTTAAGTGCAGTATATAATATATATTTGTTGAAATTTGATATTTTATGTACATTATGCAACATATATTTTGTGAAATTTGCTATTTTATGTACAGTATATAATAAATATTTGGTGAAATTTCATATTTTATGTGCAATGTATAATATATCTTTGGTGAAATTTGATATTCTATGTACAGTATATAATATATATTTGTTGAAATTTGGTATTTTATGTACAGTACATAATAAACATTTGGTGAAATTTGCTATTTTATGTACAGTATATAGTATATAGTTGGTGTACTTTCACATTATATGTACAGTATATAATATATATTTGGTGAACCTTCATATTTTATGTACAGTATATAACATATATTTAGTGAAATTTGATATTTTATGAACAGTATATAATACATATTTGAAAAAATTTGATATTTTATGAACAGTATGTAATATATATCTGGTGAAATTTGATATTTTATGTACAGTATATAATATATATTTGGTGTAATTTGATATTTTCTGTACAGTATATAATATTTATTTGGTGTACTTTGATATTTTGTGAAGAGTATATAATATATATTGGGTGTACATTGATAGTTTATGTACAGTATATAATATATATTTGGTGAAATTTGATATTTTAAGTGCAGTATATAATATATATTTGGTGAAATTTGATATTTTATGTACATTACGCAATATATATTTTGTGAAATTTGCTATTTTATGTACACTATATAATAAATATTTGGTGAAATTTTATATTTTATGTACAATGTATAATATATCTTTGGTGAAATTTGCTATTCTATGTACAGTATATAATATATATTTGTTGAAATATGGTATTTTATGTACAGTATATAATAAACATTTGGTGAAATTTGCTATTTTATGTACAATATATAATATATAGTTGGTGTACTTTGACCTTATATGTACAGTATATAATATATATTTGGCGAACTTTCATATTTTATGTACAGTATATAACATACATTTAGTTAAATTTGATATTTTATGTACTGTATTTAATACATATTTGGAAAAATTTGATATTTTATGTACAGTGTGTAATATATATTTGGTGAAAGTTGATATTTTATGTACAGTATATAATATATATTTGGTGTAATTTGACATTTTCTGTACTGTATATAATATATATTTGGTGTACTTTAATATTTTGTGAAGAGTATATAATATATATTGGGTGTTCATTGATATTTTATGTACAGTATATAATATATATTTGGTGAAATTTGATATTTTAAGTGCAGTATATAATATATATTTGGTGAAATTTGATATTTTATGTACATTATGCAACATATATTTTGTGAAATTTGCTATTTTATGTACAGTATATAATAAATATTTGGTGAAATTTCATATTTTATGTGCAATGTATAATATATCTTTGGTGAAATTTGATATTCTATGTACAGTATATAATATATATTTGTTGAAATTTGGTATTTTATGTACAGTATATAATAAACATTTGGTGAAATTTGCTATTTTATGTACAGTATATAGTATATAGTTGGTGTACTTTCACATTATATGTACAGTATATAATATATATTTGGTGAACCTTCATATTTTATGTACAGTATATAACATATATTTAGTGAAATTTGATATTTTATGAACAGTATATAATACATATTTGAAAAAATTTGATATTTTATGTACAGTATGTAATATATATCTGGTGAAATTTGATATTTTATGTACAGTATATAATATATATTTGGTGTAATTTGATATTTTCTGTACAGTATATAATATTTATTTGGTGTACTTTGATATTTTGTGAAGAGTATATAATATATATTGGGTGTACATTGATATTTTATGTACAGTATATAATATATATTTGGTGAAATTTGATATTTTAAGTGCAGTATATAATATATATTTGGTGAAATTTGATATTTTATGTACATTACGCAATATATATTTTGTGAAATTTGCTATTTTATGTACACTATATAATAAATATTTGGTGAAATTTTATATTTTATGTACAATGTATAATATATCTTTGGTGAAATTTGCTATTCTATGTACAGTATATAATATATATTTGTTGAAATATGGTATTTTATGTACAGTATATAATAAACATTTGGTGAAATTTGCTATTTTATGTACAATATATAATATATAGTTGGTGTACTTTGACCTTATATGTACAGTATATAATATATATTTGGCGAACTTTCATATTTTATGTACAGTATATAACATACATTTAGTTAAATTTGATATTTTATGTACTGTATTTAATACATATTTGGAAAAATTTGATATTTTATGTACAGTGTGTAATATATATTTGGTGAAAGTTGATATTTTATGTACAGTATATAATATATATTTGGTGTAATTTGACATTTTCTGTACTGTATATAATATATATTTGGTGTACTTTAATATTTTGTGAAGAGTATATAATATATATTGGGTGTTCATTGATATTTTATGTACAGTATATAATATATATTTGGTGAAATTTGATATTTTAAGTGCAGTATATAATATATATTTGGTGAAATTTGATATTTTATGTACATTATGCAACATATATTTTGTGAAATTTGCTATTTTATGTACAGTATATAATAAATATTTGGTGAAATTTCATATTTTATGTGCAATGTATAATATATCTTTGGTGAAATTTGATATTCTATGTACAGTATATAATATATATTTGTTGAAATTTGGTATTTTATGTACAGTATATAATAAACATTTGGTGAAATTTGCTATTTTATGTACAGTATATAGTATATAGTTGGTGTACTTTCACATTATATGTACAGTATATAATATATATTTGGTGAACCTTCATATTTTATGTACAGTATATAACATATATTTAGTGAAATTTGATATTTTATGAACAGTATATAATACATATTTGAAAAAATTTGATATTTTATGTACAGTATGTAATATATATCTGGTGAAATTTGATATTTTATGTACAGTATATAATATATATTTGGTGTAATTTGATATTTTCTGTACAGTATATAATATTTATTTGGTGTACTTTGATATTTTGTGAAGAGTATATAATATATATTGGGTGTACATTGATATTTTATGTACAGTATATAATATATATTTGGTGAAATTTGATATTTTAAGTGCAGTATATAATATATATTTGGTGAAATTTGATATTTTATGTACAGTAAGCAACATATATTTGGTGAAATTTGCTATTTTATGTACACTATATAATAAATATTTGGTGAAATTTCATATTTTATGTGCAATGTATAATATATCTTTGGTGAAATTTGATATTCTATGTACAGTATATAATATATATTTGTTGAAATTCGGTATTTTATGTACAGTATGTAATAAACATTTGGTGAAATTTGCTATTTTATGTACAGTATATAGTATATAGTTGGTGTACTTTCACATTATATGTACAGTATATAATATATATTTGGTGAACCTTCATATTTTATGTACAGTATATAACATATATTTAGTGAAATTTGATATTTTATGTACAGTATATAATTCATATTTGAAAAAATTTGATATTTTATGTACAGTATGTAATATATATCTGGTGAAATTTGATATTTTATGTACAGTATATAATATATATTTGGTGTAATTTGATATTTTCTGTACAGTATATAATATATATTTGGTGTACTTTGATATTTTGTGAAGAGTATATAATATATATTGGGTGTACATTGATATTTTATGTACAGTATATAATATATATTTGGTGAAATTTGATATTTTAAGTGCAGTATATAATATATATTTGGTGAAATTTGATATTTTATGTACATTACGCAATATATATTTTGTGAAATTTGCTATTTTATGTACACCATATAATAAATATTTGGTGAAATTTTATATTTTATGTACAATGTATAATATATCTTTGGTGAAATTTGCTATTCTATGTACAGTATATAATATATATTTGTTGAAATATGGTATTTTATGTACAGTATATAATAAACATTTGGTGAAATTTGCTATTTTATGTACAATATATAATATATAGTTGGTGTACTTTGACCTTATATGTACAGTATATAATATATATTTGGCGAACTTTCATATTTTATGTACAGTATATAACATACATTTAGTTAAATTTGATATTTTATGTACTGTATTTAATACATATTTGGAAAAATTTGATATTTTATGTACAGTGTGTAATATATATTTGGTGAAAGTTGATATTTTATGTACAGTATATAATATATATTTGGTGTAATTTGACATTTTCTGTACTGTATAAAATATATATTTGGTGTACTTTGATATTTTGTGAAGAGTATATAATATATATTGGGTGTTCATTGATATTTTATGTACAGTATATAATATATATTTGGTGAAATTTGATATTTTAAGTGCAGTATATAATATATATTTGGTGAAATTTGATATTTTATGTACATTATGCAACATATATTTTGTGAAATTTGCTATTTTATGTACAGTATATAATAAATATTTGGTGAAATTTCATATTTTATGTGCAATGTATAATATATCTTTGGTGAAATTTGATATTCTATGTACAGTATATAATATATATTTGTTGAAATTTGGTATTTTATGTACAGTATATAATAAACATTTGGTGAAATTTGCTATTTTATGTACAGTATATAGTATATAGTTGGTGTACTTTCACATTATATGTACAGTATACAATATATATTTGGTGAACCTTCATATTTTATGTACAGTATATAACATATATTTAGTGAAATTTGATATTTTATGTACAGTATATAATACATATTTGAAAAAATTTGATATTTTATGTACAGTATGTAATATATATCTGGTGAAATTTGATATTTTATGTACAGTATATAATATATATTTGGTGTAATTTGATATTTTCTGTACAGTATATAATATTTATTTGGTGTACTTTGATATTTTGTGAAGAGTATATAATATATATTGGGTGTACATTGATATTTTATGTACAGTATATAATATATATTTGGTGAAATTTGATATTTTAAGTGCAGTATATAATATATATTTGGTGAAATTTGATATTTTATGTACAGTAAGCAACATATATTTGGTGAAATTTGCTATTTTATGTACACTATATAATAAATATTTGGTGAAATTTCATATTTTATGTGCAATGTATAATATATCTTTGGTGAAATTAGATATTCTATGTACAGTATATAATATATATTTGTTGAAATTCGGTATTTAAAATACAGTATGTAATAAACATTTGGTGAAATTTGCTATTTTATGTACAGTATATAGTATATAGTTGGTGTACTTTCACATTATATGTACAGTATATAATATATATTTGGTGAACCTTCATATTTTATGTACAGTATATAACATATATTTAGTGAAATTTGATATTTTATGTACAGTATATAATTCATATTTGAAAAAATTTGATATTTTATGTACAGTATGTAATATATATCTGGTGAAATTTGATATTTTATGTACAGTATATAATATATATTTGGTGTAATTTGATATTTTCTGTACAGTATATAATATATATTTGGTGTACTTTGATATTTTGTGAAGAGTATATAATATATATTGGGTGTACATTGATATTTTATGTACAGTATATAATATATATTTGGTGAAATTTGATATTTTAAGTGCAGTATATAATATATATTTGGGGAAATTTGATATTTTATGTACATTACGCAATATATATTTTGTGAAATTTGCTATTTTATGTACACTATATAATAAATATTTGGTGAAATTTTATATTTTATGTACAATGTATAATATATCTTTGGTGAAATTTGCTATTCTATGTACAGTATATAATATATATTTGTTGAAATATGGTATTTTATGTACAGTATATAATAAACATTTGGTGAAATTTGCTATTTTATGTACAATATATAATATATAGTTGGTGTACTTTGACCTTATATGTACAGTATATAATATATATTTGGCGAACTTTCATATTTTATGTACAGTATATAACATACATTTAGTTAAATTTGATATTTTATGTACTGTATTTAATACATATTTGGAAAAATTTGATATTTTATGTACAGTGTGTAATATATATTTGGTGAAAGTTGATATTTTATGTACAGTATATAATATATATTTGGTGTAATTTGACATATTCTGTACTGTATATAATATATATTTGGTGTACTTTGATATTTTGTGAAGAGTATATAATATATATTGGGTGTTCATTGATATTTTATGTACAGTATATAATATATATTTGGTGAAATTTGATATTTTAAGTGCAGTATATAATATATATTTGGTGAAATTTGATATTTTATGTACATTACGCAACATATATTTGGTGAAATTTGCTATTTTATGTACACTATATAATAAATATTTGGTGAAATTTCATATTTTATGTGAAATGTATAATATATCTTTGGTGAAATTTGATATTCTATGTACAGTATATAATATATATTTGTTGAAATTTGGTATTTTATGTACAGTATATAATAAACATTTGGTGAAATTTGCTATTTTATGTACAGTATATAGTATATAGTTGGTGTACTTTCACATTATATGTACAGTATATAATATATATTTGGTGAACCTTCATATTTTATGTACAGTATATAACATATATTTAGTGAAATTTGATATTTTATGTACAATATATAATACACATTTGAAAAAATTTGATATTTTATGTACAGTATGTAATATATATCTGGTGAAATTTGATATTTTATGTACAGTATATAATATATATTTGGTGTAATTTGATACTTTCTGTACAGTATATAATATATATTGGGTGTACTTTGATATTTTGTGAAGAGTATATAATATATATTGGGTGTACATTGATATTTTATGTAGAGTATATAATATATATTTGGTGAAATTTGATATTTTAAGTGCAGTATATAATATATATTTGGGGAAATTTGATATTTTATGTACAGTAAGCAACATATATTTGGTGAAATTTGCTATTTTATGTACACTATATAATAAATATTTGGTGAAATTTTATATTTTATGTACAATGTATAATATATCTTTGGTGAAATTTGATATTCTATGTACAGTATATAATATATATTTGTTGAAATATGGTATTTTATGTACAGTATATAATAAACATTTGGTGAAATTTGCTATTTTATGTACAATATATAATATATAGTTGGTGTACTTTGACCTTATATGTACAGTATATAATATATATTTGGCGAACTGTCATATTTTATGTACAGTATATAACATATATTTAGTTAAATTTGATATTTTATGTACTGTATTTAATACATATTTGGAAAAATTTGATATTTTATGTACAGTGTGCAATATATATTTGGTGAAATTTGATATTTTATGTACAGTATATAATATATATTTGGTGTAATTTGATATTTTCTGTACTGTATATAATATATATTTGGTGTACTTTGATATTTTGTGAAGAGAATATAATATATATTGGGTGTACATTGATATTTTATGTACAGTATGTAATATATATTTGGTGAAATTTGATATTTTAAGTGCAGTACATAATATATATTTGGTGAAATTTGATATTTTATGTATATTATGCAACATATATTTTGTGAAATTTGCTATTTTATGTACACTATATAATAAATATTTGTTGAAATTTCATATCTTATGTACAATGTATAATATATCTTTGGTGAAATTTGATATTCTATGTACAGTATATAATATATATTTGTTGAAATTTGGTATTTTATGTACAGTATATAATAAACATTTGGTGAAATTTGCTATTTTATGTACAGTATATAATATATAGTTGGTGTACTTTGAACTTATATGTACAGTATATGATATATATTTGGCGAACTTTCAAATTTTATGTACAATATATAACATATGTTTAGTGAAATTTGATATTTTATGTACAGTATTTAATACATATTTGGAAATATTTGATATTTCATGTACAGTATGTAATATTTATTTGGTGAAATTTGATATTTTATGTACAGTATATAATATATAATTGGTGAAATTTGATATTTTGTGAAGAGTATATAATATATATTGGGTGTACATTGATATATTATGTACAGTATATAATATATATTTGGTGAAATTTGATATTTTAAGTGCAGTTTATAATATATATTTTGTGAAATTTGATATTTTATGTACAATAAGCAACATATATTTTGTGAAATTTGCGATTTTATGTACACTATATAATAAATATTTGGTGAAATTTCATATTTTATGTGCAATGTAAAATATATCTTTGGTGAAATTTGATATTCTATGTACAGTATATAATGTATATTTTTTGAAATTTGGTATTTTATGTACAGTATATAATAAACATTTGGTGAAATTTGCTATTTTATGTACAGTATATAGTATATAGTTGGTGTACTTTCACATTATATGTACAGTATATAATATATATTTGGTGAAACTTCATATTTTATGTACAGTATATAACATATATTTAGTGAAATTTGATATTTTATGTACAGTATATAATACATATTTGAAAAAATTTGATATTCTATGTACAGTATGTAATATATATCTGGTGAAATTTGATATTTTATGTACAGTATATAATATATATTTGGTGTAATTTGATATTTTCTGTACAGTATATAATATATATTTGGTGTACTTTGATATTTTGTGAAGAGTACATAATATATATTGGGTGTACATTGATATTTAATGTACAGTATAAAATATATCTTTGGTGAAATTTGATATTTTAAGTGCAGTATATAATATATATTTGGGGAAATTTGATATTTTATGTACAGGAAGCAACATATATTTGGTGAAATTTGCTATTTTATGTACACTATATAATAAATATTTGGTGAAATTTTATATTTTATGTACAATGTATAATATATCTTTGGTGAAATTTGATATTCTATGTACAGTATATAATATATATTTGTTGCAATTTGGTATTTTATGTACAGTATATAATAAACATTTGGTGAAATTTGCTATTTTATGTACAGTATATAATATATATTTTGTGTAATTTGATATTTTCTGTACAGTATATAATATATATTTGGTGAACTTTGATATTTTGTGAAGAGTATATAATATATATTGTGTGTACATTGATATTTTATTTACAGAATATAATATATATTTGGTGAAATTTGATATTTTAAGTGCAGTATATAATATATATTTGGTGAAATTTGATATTTCATGTACAGTACGCAACATATATTTGGTGAAATTTGCTATTTTATGTACACTATATAATAAATATTTGGTGAAATTTCATATTTTATGTGCAATGTATAATATATCTTTGGTGAAATTTGATATTCTATGTACAGTATATAATATATATTTGTTGAAATTCGGTATTTTATGTACAGTATGTAATAAACATTTGGTGAAATTTGCTATTTTATGAACAGTATATAGTATATAGTTGGTGTACTTTCACATTATATGTACAGTATATAATATATATTTGGTGAACCTTCATATTTTATGTACAGTATATAACATATATTTAGTGAAATTTGATATTTTATGTACAGTATATAATTCATATTTGAAGAAATTTGATATTTTATGTACAGTATGTAATATATATCTGGTGAAATTTGATATTTTATGTACAGTATATAATATATATTTGGTGTAATTTGATATTTTCTGTACAGTATATAATATATATTTGGTGTACTTTGATATTTTGTGAAGAGTATATAATATATATTGGGTGTACATTGATATTTTATGTACAGTATATAATATATATTTGGTGAAATTTGATATTTTAAGTGCAGTATATAATATATATTTGGGGAAATTTGATATTTTATGTACAGTAAGCAACATATATTTGGTGAAATTTGCTATTTATGTACACCATATAATAAATATTTGGTGAAATTTTATATTTTATGTACAATGTATAATATATCTTTGGTGAAATTTGATATTCTATGTACAGTATATAATATATATTTGTTGAAATATGGTATTTTATGTACAGTATATAATAAACATTTGGTGAAATTTGCTATTTTATGTACAATATAGTATATATAGTTGGTGTACTTTGACCTTATATGTACAGTATAGAATATATATTTGGCGAACTTTCATATTTTATTTACAGTTTATAACATATATTTAGTTAAATTTGATATTTTATGTACTGTATTTAATACATATTTGGAGAAATTTGATATTTTATGTACAGTATGTAATATATATTTGGTGAAATTTGATATTTTATGTACAGTATATATTATATATTTGGTGTAATTTGATATTTTCTGTACTGTATATAATATATATTTGGTGTACTTTGATATTTTGTGAAGAGTATATAATATATATTGGGTGTACATTGATATTTTATGTACAGTATATAATATATATTTGGTGAAATTTGATATTTTAAGTGCAGTATATAATATATATTTGTTGAAATTTGGTATTTTATGTACAGTATATAATAAACATTTGGTGAAATTTGCTATTTTATGTACAGTATATAGTATATAGTTGGTGTACTTTCACATTATATGTACAGTATATAATATATATTTGGTGAACCTTCATATTTTATGTACAGTATATAACATGTATTTAGTGAAATTTGCTATTTTATGTACAATATATAATACATATTTGAAAAAATTTGATATTTTATGTACAGTATGTAATATATATCTGGTGAAATTTGATATTTTATGTACAGTATATAACATATATTTGGTGTAATTTGATATTTTCTGTACTGTATATAATATATATTTGGTGTACTTTGATATTTTGTGAAGAGTATATAATATATATTGGGTGTACATTGATATTTTATGTACAGTATATAATATATATTTGGTGAAATTTGATATTTTAAGTGCAGTATATAATATATATTTGTTGAAATTTGGTATTTTATGTACAGTATATAATAAACATTTGGTGAAATTTGCTATTTTATGTACAGTATATAGTATATAGTTGGTGTACTTTCACATTATATGTACAGTATATAATATATATTTGGTGAACCTTCATATTTTATGTACAGTATATAACATGTATTTAGTGAAATTTGATATTTTATGTACAATATATAATACATATTTGAAAAAATTTGATATTTTATGTACAGTATGTAATATATATCTGGTGAAATTTGATATTTTATGTACAGTATATAACATATATTTGGTGTAATTTGATATTTTCTGTACAGTATATAATATATATTTGGTGTACTTTGATATTTTGTGAAGAGTATATAATATATATTGGGTGTACATTGATATTTTATGTACAGTATATAATATATATTTGGTGAAATTTGATATTTTAAGTGCAGTATATAATATATATTTGGTGAAATTTGATATTTTATGTACATTACGCAATATATATTTTGTGAAATTTGCTATTTTATGTACACTATATAATAAATATTTGGTGAAATTTTATATTTTATGTACAATGTATAATATATCTTTGGTGAAATTTGCTATTCTATGTACAGTATATAATATATATTTGTTGAAATATGGTATTTTATGTACAGTATATAATAAACATTTGGTGAAATTTGCTATTTTATGTACAATATATAATATATAGTTGGTGTACTTTGACCTTATATGTACAGTATATAATATATATTTGGCGAACTTTCATATTTTATGTACAGTATATAACATACATTTAGTTAAATTTGATATTTTATGTACTGTATTTAATACATATTTGGAAAAATTTGATATTTTATGTACAGTGTGTAATATATATTTGGTGAAAGTTGATATTTTATGTACAGTATATAATATATATTTGGTGTAATTTGACATTTTCTGTACTGTATATAATATATATTTGGTGTACTTTGATATTTTGTGAAGAGTATATAATATATATTGGGTGATCATTGATATTTTATGTACAGTATATAATATATATTTGGTGAAATTTGATATTTTAAGTGCAGTATATAATATATATTTGGTGAAATTTGCTATTTTATGTACACTATATAATAAATATTTGGTGAAATTTCATATTTTATGTGCAATGTATAATATATCTTTGGTGAAATTTGATATTCTATGTACAGTATATAATATATATTTGTTGAAATTTGGTATTTTATGTACAGTATATAATAAACATTTGGTGAAATTTGCTATTTTATGTACAGTATATAGTATATAGTTGGAGTACTTTCACATTATACTTACAGTATATAATATATATTTGGTGAACCTTCATATTTTATGTACAGTATATAACATATATTTAGTGAAATTTGATATTTTATGTACAGTATATAATACATATTTGAAAAAATTTGATATTTTATGTACAGTATGTAATATATATCTGGTGAAATTTGATATTTTATGTACAGTATATAATATATATTTGGTGTAGTTTGATATTTTCTGTACAGTATATAATATTTATTTGGTGTACTTTGATATTTTGTGAAGAGTATATAATATATATTGGGTGTACATTGATATTTTATGTACAGTATATAATATATATTTGGTGAAATTTGATATTTTAAGTGCAGTATATAATATATATTTGGTGAAATTTGATATTTTATGTACAGTAAGCAACATATATTTGGTGAAATTTGCTATTTTATGTACACTATATAATTAATATTTGGTGAAATTTTATATTTTATGTACAATGTATAATATATCTGGTGAAATTTGATATTCTATGTACAGTATATAATATATATTTGTTGAAATATGGTATTTTATGTATAGTATATAATAAACATTTGGTGAAATTTGCTATTTTATGTACAATATATAATATATAGTTGGTGTACTTTGACCTTATATGTACAGTATATAATGTATATTTGGCGAACTTTCATATTTTATGTACTGTATATAACATATATTTAGTTAAATTTGATATTTTATGTACTGTATTTAATACATATTTGGAAAAATTTGATATTTTATGTACAGTGTGTAATATATATTTGGTGAAATTTGATATTTTATGTACAGTATATAATATATATTTGGTGTAATTTGATATTTTCTGTACTGTATATAATATATATTTGGTGTACTTTGATATTTTGTGAAGAGTATATAATATATATTGGGTGTACATTGATATTTTATGTAGAGTATATAATATATATTTGGTGAAATTTGATATTTTAAGTGCAGTATATAATATATATTTGGTGAAATTTGATATTTTATGTACATTACGCAACATATATTTTGTGAAATTTGCTATTTTATGTACACTGTATAATAAATATTTGGTGAAATTTCATATTTTATGTACAATGTATAATATATCTTTGGTGAAATTTGATATTCTATGTACAGTATATAATATATATTTGTTGAAATTTGGAATTTTATATACAGTATATAATAAAGATTTGGTTAAATTTGCTATTTTATGTACAGTATATAATATATAGTTGGTGTACTTTGACCTTATATGTGCAGTATATAATATATATTTGGCGAACTTTCATATTTTATGTACAGTATATAACATATATTTAGTGAAATTTGATATTTTATGTACAGTATTTAATACATATTTGGAAATATTTGATATTTCATGTTCAGTATGTAATATATATTGGTGAAATTTGATATTTTATGTACAGTATATAATATATATTTGGTGTAATTTGATATTTTCTGTACAGTATATAATATATATTTGGTGTACTTTGATATATTGTGAAGAGTATATAATATATATTGGGTGTACATTGATATTTTATGTACAGTATATAATATATATTTGGTGAAATTTGATATTTTAAGTGCAGTATATAATATATATTTGGTGAAATTTGATATTTTATGTACATTACGCAACATATATTTTGTGAAATTTTCTACTTTATGTACACTATATAATAAATATTTGGTGAAATTTCATATTTTATGTGAAATGTATAATATATCTTTGGTGAAATTTGATATTCTATGTACAGTATATAATATATATTTGTTGAAATTTGGTATTTTATGTACAGTACATAATAAACATTTGGTGAAATTTGCTATTTTATGTACAGTATATAATATATAGTTGGTGTACTTTGACCTTATATGTACAGTATATAATATATATTTGGCGAACTTTCATATTTTATGTACAGTATATAACATATATTTAGTGAAATTTGATATTTTATGTACAGTATTTAATACATATTTGGAAATATTTGATATTTCATGTACAGTATGTAATATATATTTGGTGAAATTTGATATTTTATGTACAGTATATAATATATATTTTGTGTAATTTGATATTTTCTGTACAGTATGTAATATATATTTGGTGAACTTTGATATTTTGTGAAGAGTATATAATATATTTTGGGTGTACATTGATATTTTATGTACAGAATATAATATATATTTGGTGAAATTTGATATTTTAAGTGCAGTATATAATATATATTTGGTGAAATTTGATATTTTATGTACAGTACGCAACATATATTTGGTGAAATTTGCTATTTTATGTACACTATATAATAAATATTTGGTGAAATTTCATATTTTATGTGAAATGTATAATATATCTTTGGTGAAATTTGATATACTATGTACAGTATATAATATATATTTGTTGAAATTTGGTATTTTATGTACAGTATATAATAAACATTTGGTGAAATTTGCTATTTTATGTACAGTATATAGTATATAGTTGGTGTACTTTCACATTATATGTACAGTATATAATATATATTTGGTGAACCTTCATATTTTATGTACAGTATATAACATATATTTAGTGAAATTTGATATTTTATGTACAATATATAATACATATTTGAAAAAATTTGATATTTTATGTACAGTATGTAATATATATCTGGTGAAATTTGATATTTTATGTACAGTATATAATATATATTTGGTGTAATTTGATACTTTCTGTACAGTATATAATATATATTGGGTGTACTTTGATATTTTGTGAAGAGTATATAATATATATTGGGTGTACATTGATATTTTATGTACAGTACATAATATATATTTGGTGAAATTTGATATTTTAAGTGCAGTATATAATATATATTTGGTGAAATTTGATATTTTATTTACAGTAAGCAACATATATTTGGTGAAATTTGCTATTTTATGTACACTTATAAATATTTGGTGAAATTTTATATTTTATGTACAATGTATAATGAATCTTTGGTGAAATTTGATATTCTATGTACAGTATATAATATATATTTGTTGAAATATGGTATTTTATGTACAGTATATAATAAACATTTGGTGAAATTTGCTATTTTATGTACAATATATAATATATAGTTGGTGTACTTTGACCTTATATGTACAGTATATAATATATATTTGGTGAACTGTCATATTTTATGTACAGTATATAACATATATTTAGTTAAATTTGATATTTTATGTACTGTATTTAATACATATTTGGAAAAATTTGATATTTTATGTACAGTGAGTAATATATATTTGGTGAAATTTGATATTTTATGTACAGCATATAATATATATTTGGTGTAATTTGATATTTTCTGTTCTGTATATGATACATGTTTGGTGTACTTTGATATATTGTGAAGAGTATATAATATATATTGGGTGTACAATGATATTTTATGTACAGTATATAATATATATTTGGTGAAATTTGATATTTTAAGTGCAGTATATAATATATATTTGGTGAAATTTGATATTTTAAGTGCAGTATATAATATATATTTGGTGAAATTTGATATTTTATGTACACTATATAATAAATATTTGGTGAAATTTCATATTTTATGTGAAATGTATAATATATCTTTGGTGAAATTTGATATTCTATGTACAGTAAATAATATATATTTTTTGAAATTCGGTATTTTATTTACAGTACATAATAAACATTTGGTGAAATTTGCTATTTTATGTACAGTATATAATATATAGTTGGTGTACTTTGACCTTATATGTACGGTATATAATATATATTTGGCGAACTTTCATATTTTATGTACAGTATATAACATATATTTAGTGAAATTTGATATTTTATGTACAGTATTTAATACATATTTGGAAAAATTTGATATTTTATGTACAGTATGTAATATATCTTTGGTGAAATTTGATATTCTATGTACAGTATATAATATATATTTGTTGAAATTTGGTATTTTATGTACAGTATATAATAAACATTTGGTGAAATTTGCTATTTTATGTACAGTATATAGTATATAGTTGGTGTACTTTCACATTATATGTACAGTATATAATATATATTTGGTGAACCTTCATATTTTATGTATAGTATATAACATATATTTAGTGAAATTTGATATTTTATGTACAATATATAATACATATTTGAAAAAATTTGATATTTTATGTACAGTATGTAATATATATCTGGTAAAATTTGATATTTTATGTACAGTATATAATATATATTTGGTGTAATTTGATATTTTCTGTACAGTATATAATATATATTTGGTGTACTTTGATATTTTGTGAAGAGTATATAATATATATTGGGTGTACATTGATATTTTATGTACAGTATATAATATATATTTGGTGAAATTTGATATTTTAAGTGCAGTATATAATATATATTTGGTGAAATTTGATATTTTATGTACATTACGCAACATATATTTTGTGAAATTTTCTACTTTATGTACACTATATAATAAATATTTGGTGAAATTTCATATTTTATGTGAAATGTATAATATATCTTTGGTGAAATTTGATATTCTATGTACAGTATATAATATATATTTGTTGAAATTTGGTATTTTATGTACAGTACATAATAAACATTTGGTGAAATTTGCTATTTTATGTACAGTATATAATATATAGTTGGTGTACTTTGACCTTATATGTACAGTATATAATATATATTTGGCGAACTTTCATATTTTATGTACAGTATATAACATATATTTAGTGAAATTTGATATTTTATGTACAGTATTTAATACATATTTGGAAATATTTGATATTTCATGTACAGTATGTAATATATATTTGGTGAAATTTGATATTTTATGTACAGTATATAATATATATTTTGTGTAATTTGATATTTTCTGTACAGTATGTAATATATATTTGGTGAACTTTGATATTTTGTGAAGAGTATATAATATATTTTGGGTGTACATTGATATTTTATGTACAGAATATAATATATATTTGGTGAAATTTGATATTTTAAGTGCAGTATATAATATATATTTGGTGAAATTTGATATTTTATGTACAGTACGCAACATATATTTGGTGAAATTTGCTATTTTATGTACACTATATAATAAATATTTGGTGAAATTTCATATTTTATGTGAAATGTATAATATATCTTTGGTGAAATTTGATATACTATGTACAGTATATAATATATATTTGTTGAAATTTGGTATTTTATGTACAGTATATAATAAACATTTGGTGAAATTTGCTATTTTATGTACAGTATATAGTATATAGTTGGTGTACTTTCACATTATATGTACAGTATATAATATATATTTGGTGAACCTTCATATTTTATGTACAGTATATAACATATATTTAGTGAAATTTGATATTTTATGTACAATATATAATACATATTTGAAAAAATTTGATATTTTATGTACAGTATGTAATATATATCTGGTGAAATTTGATATTTTATGTACAGTATATAATATATATTTGGTGTAATTTGATACTTTCTGTACAGTATATAATATATATTGGGTGTACTTTGATATTTTGTGAAGAGTATATAATATATATTGGGTGTACATTGATATTTTATGTACAGTACATAATATATATTTGGTGAAATTTGATATTTTAAGTGCAGTATATAATATATATTTGGTGAAATTTGATATTTTATTTACAGTAAGCAACATATATTTGGTGAAATTTGCTATTTTATGTACACTTATAAATATTTGGTGAAATTTTATATTTTATGTACAATGTATAATGAATCTTTGGTGAAATTTGATATTCTATGTACAGTATATAATATATATTTGTTGAAATATGGTATTTTATGTACAGTATATAATAAACATTTGGTGAAATTTGCTATTTTATGTACAATATATAATATATAGTTGGTGTACTTTGACCTTATATGTACAGTATATAATATATATTTGGTGAACTGTCATATTTTATGTACAGTATATAACATATATTTAGTTAAATTTGATATTTTATGTACTGTATTTAATACATATTTGGAAAAATTTGATATTTTATGTACAGTGAGTAATATATATTTGGTGAAATTTGATATTTTATGTACAGCATATAATATATATTTGGTGTAATTTGATATTTTCTGTTCTGTATATGATACATGTTTGGTGTACTTTGATATATTGTGAAGAGTATATAATATATATTGGGTGTACAATGATATTTTATGTACAGTATATAATATATATTTGGTGAAATTTGATATTTTAAGTGCAGTATATAATATATATTTGGTGAAATTTGATATTTTAAGTGCAGTATATAATATATATTTGGTGAAATTTGATATTTTATGTACACTATATAATAAATATTTGGTGAAATTTCATATTTTATGTGAAATGTATAATATATCTTTGGTGAAATTTGATATTCTATGTACAGTAAATAATATATATTTTTTGAAATTCGGTATTTTATTTACAGTACATAATAAACATTTGGTGAAATTTGCTATTTTATGTACAGTATATAATATATAGTTGGTGTACTTTGACCTTATATGTACGGTATATAATATATATTTGGCGAACTTTCATATTTTATGTACAGTATATAACATATATTTAGTGAAATTTGATATTTTATGTACAGTATTTAATACATATTTGGAAAAATTTGATATTTTATGTACAGTATGTAATATATCTTTGGTGAAATTTGATATTCTATGTACAGTATATAATATATATTTGTTGAAATTTGGTATTTTATGTACAGTATATAATAAACATTTGGTGAAATTTGCTATTTTATGTACAGTATATAGTATATAGTTGGTGTACTTTCACATTATATGTACAGTATATAATATATATTTGGTGAACCTTCATATTTTATGTATAGTATATAACATATATTTAGTGAAATTTGATATTTTATGTACAATATATAATACATATTTGAAAAAATTTGATATTTTATGTACAGTATGTAATATATATCTGGTGAAATTTGATATTTTATGTACAGTATATAATATATATTTGGTGTAATTTGATATTTTCTGTACAGTATATAATATATATTTGGTGTACTTTGATATTTTGTGAAGAGTATATAATATATATTGGGTGTACATTGATATTTTATGTACAGTATATAATATATTTTTGGTGAAATTTGATATTTTAAGTGCAGTATATAATATATATTTGGTGAAATTTGATATTTTGTGTACAGTACGCAACATATATTTGGTGAAATTTGCTATTTTATGTACACTATATAATAAATATTTGGTGAAATTTCATATTTTATGTACAATGTATAATATATCTTTGGTGAAATTTGATATTCTATGTACAGTATATAATATATATTTGTTGAAATTTGATATTTTATGTACAGTATATAATTAACATTTGGTGAAATTTGCTATTTTATGTACAGTATATAATATATTGTTGGTGTACTTTGACCTTATATGTACAGTATGTAATATATATTTGGCGAACTTTCATATTTTATGTACAGTATATAACATATATTTTGTGAAATTTGATATTTTATGTACAGTATATAATACATATTTGAAAAAATTTGATATTTTATGTACAGTATGTAATATATATCTGGTGAAATTTGACATTTTATGTACAGTAAATAATATATATTTGGTGTAATTTGATATTTTCTGTACAGTATATAATATATATTTGGTGTACTTTGATATTTTGTGAAGAGTATATAATATATATTGGGTGTACATTGATATTTTATGTACAGTATATAATATATTTTTGGTGAAATTTGATATTTTAAGTGCAGTATATAATATATATTTGGTGAAATTTGATATTTTGTGTACAGTATATAATATATATTTGATGTACTTTGATATTTTATGTACAGTATATAATATACATTTGGTGTACTTTGATATTTCATGTACAGTATATTTACATTAGGTGAAATTTGATATTTTATGTACAGTATATAATTTATATTTGGTGAAATTTGATACTTTTTGTACAGTATATATTACGTATTTGATGAAATTTGATATTTTATGTACAGTATATAATACAAATTTGATGAAATTTGATGTTTTATGTACAGTATATAGTATATATTTGGTGAAATTTGATATTTTAAGTATAGTATAGAGTATATATTTAGTGAAATTTGATACTTTATGTACTGTAGATAATATATATTTGGTGAAATTTGATATTTTATTTACGGTATATAATATATATTGGCTATAATTTCATATTTTATGTGCAGTATATAGTATATATTTGGTGAAATTTGTTATTTTATGTACAGTATATAATACATATTTGCTGTACTTTCATATTTTTTGTACAGTATATAGTATATATTTGGTGTACGTTCACATTATATGTACAGTATATAATATATATTTGGTGAAATTTCATATTTTATGTGCAGTATATAATATCTACATGGTGAATTTTGATATTTTATGTACAGTTTGTAATATATATTTGGAGAAATTTGACATTTTAAAAACAGTATATAATATATATTTGGTGTACTTTCATATTTTATCTACAGTATATAATATATATTTGGTGAAATTTGATATTTTGTGTACAGAATATATGTTTGGTGTACTTTGATATTTTCTGTAGAGTATATAATATATATTTGGTGTACTTTGATATTGAATCTACAGTATATCATATATGTTATGTGTAATTTGTTATTTCATGTACAGTATACTATATATTTGGTGAAAGTTGATATTTTATGTACAGTATATAATATATATTTGTTGAAATGATATTTTATGTACAGGATATAATATATATTTGGTGAAATATATTTTATGTGCAGTATATAATATATGTTTGGTGAATTTTGATATTTTATGTACAGTGTATAATATATATTTGGTGAAATTTGATATATTATATACAGTATATAATATATATTTGGTGAACTTTCATATTTTATCTACAGTATATAATATATATTTGGTGAAATTTGATATTTTATGTACAGTATATAATGTATATTTGGTGTACTTTCATATTTCATGTACAGTATATAACATAAATTTGGTGAAATTTGATATTTTGAGTACAGTATATTTGGTGAATTTTCATATTATTCGTACAGTATATAAAATGTGTTTGATGAGATTTGATATATCATGTACAGTATATAATATACATTTGGTGAAATTTGATGTTTTATGTACAGTACATAGTATATATTTGGTGAAATTTGATATTTTATGTTCAGTATATAATATATATTTGGTGAAATTTGATATTTTATGTACAGTATATAATATGTATTTGGTGAAATTTGATATTTTAAGTACAGTATATAATATATATTTGGTGAAATTTGATATTTTATGTACAGTATATAATATATATTTGGTGTATTTTGATATTTTCTGTAGAGTATATAATATATATTTGGTGTACTTTGATATTGTATCCACAGTGTATCATATATGTTAGGTGTAGTTTGATATTTCATGTACAGTATATAATATATCTTTGGTGAAATTTGAGATTTTATGTTCAGTGTATAATATATATTTGTTGAAATTTGGTATTTTATGTACAGTATATAATAAACATTTCGTGAAATTTGCTATTTTATGTACAGTATATAATATATAGTTGGTGTACTTTCACATTATATATACAGAATACAATACATATTTGGTGAACTTTCATACTTTATGTACGGTATATAACATATATTTAGTGAAATTTGATATTTTATGTACTGTATATAATACATATTTAGAAAAATTTGATATTTTATGTACAGTATGTAATATATATTTGGTGAAATTTGGTATTTTATGTACAGTATACAATATATATTTGGTGTAATTTGAAATTTTATGTACAGTATATATAATATATTTAGTGTAATTTGATATTTTGTGAGGAGTATATAATATATATTGCGTGTACATTGATATTTTATGTGCAGTATATAATATATATTTGGTGAAGTTTTATATTTCATGTACACTATATAATATATATTTGGTGAAAGTTGATATTTTATGTACAGTATATAATATATATTTGTTGAAATATGATTTCATGTACAGTATATAATATACATTTGGTGTACTTTGATATTTCATGTACAGTATATTATATATATTTGGTGAAATTTGATATTTTATGTACAGTATATAATATATATTTGGTGAAATTTGATATTTTTTGTACAGTATATGTTATGTATTTGATGAAATTTGATATTTTATGTACAGTATATATTATAAATTTGGTCAAATTTGATGTTTTTTGTACAGTATATAGTATATATTTGGTGAAATTTGATATTTAATGTACAGTATATAATATACAGTTGGTGAAATTTGACATATTATGTGCAGTATATAATATATATTTGGTGAAATTTGATATCTTATGTATAGTATATAGTATATATTTAGTGAAATTTGATATTTTATGTACTGTATATATATTTGGTGAAATTTGATATTTTATATACGGTATATAATATATATTGGCTATAATTTCATATTTTATGCGCAGTATATACTATATATTTGGTGAAATTTGTTATTTTATGTACAGTATATAATATTTGCTGTACTATCATGTTTTTGTACAGTATATAGTATATATTTGGTGTACTTTCACA
This sequence comes from Gorilla gorilla gorilla, assembly GCF_029281585.2. NCBI lineage: Eukaryota > Metazoa > Chordata > Mammalia > Primates > Hominidae > Gorilla > Gorilla gorilla. The sequence continues at coordinate 7,728,701 of NC_073246.2, forward strand.
TTATATGTACAGTATATAATATATATTTGGTGAAATTTCATATTTTATGTGCAGTATATAATATCTACATGGTGAATTTTGATATTTTATGTACAGTTTATAATATATATTTGGAGAAATTTGACATTTTAAAAACAGTATATAATATATATTTGGTGTACTTTCATATTTTATCTACAGTATATAATATATATTTGTTGAAATTTGATATTTTGTGTACAGAATATATGTTTGGTGTACTTTGATATTTTCTGCAGAGTATATAATATATATTTGGTGTACTTTGATATTGAATCTACAGTATATCATATATGTTAGTTGTAATTTGATATTTCATGTACAAAATATTATATATTTGGTGAAAATTGATATTTTATGTACAGTATGTAACATATATTTGTTGAAATATGATATTTTATATACCGTATAAAATATATATTTGGTGTACTTTGATATATTATGTACAGTATATAATATATATTTGGTGTACTTTGATATTTTATGTACAGTATATAATGTATATTTGGTGTACTTTGATATTTCATGTACAGTATATAACATATATTTGGTGAAATGTGATATTTTATGTACAGTATATTTGGTGAAATTTCATATTTTTCGTACAGTATATAAAATGTGTTTGATGAGATTTGATATATTATGTACAGTATATAATATGTATTTGGTGAAATTTGATGTTTTATGTACAGTACATAGTATATATTTGGTGAAATTTGATATTTGATGTTCAGTATATAATATATATTTGGTGAAATTTGATATATTATGTACAGTATATAATATATATTTTTTGAAATTTGATATTTTAAGTGCAGTATATAATATATATTCATTGAAATTTGGTATTTTATGTACTGTATATAATAAACATTTGGTGAAATTTGCTATTTTATGTACAGTATATAATATATAGTTGGTGTACTTTCACATTATATGTACACTATATAATATATATTTGGTAAACTTTCATATTTTACGTACAGTATATAACATATATTTGTTGAAATTTGCTATTTTATGTACAGTATATAATATATAGTGTACTTTCATATTATATGTACAGTATATAATATATATTTGGTGAACTTTCATATTTTATGTACAGTATATAACATATATTTAGTGAAATTTTATATTTTATGTACAGTATATAATACATATTTGGAAAAATTTGATATTTTATGTACAGTATGTAATATATATTTGGTGAAATTTGATATTTTATATACAGTCTATATTATATATTTGGTGTAATTGGATATTTTATGTACAGTATATAATATATAGTTGGTGTACTTTCACATTATATGTACAGTATATAATATATATTTGGTGAACTTTCATATTTTATGTACAGTATATAACATATATTTGGTGAAATTTGATATTTTATGCACAGTATATAATATATATTTTGTGTAGTTTGCTAATTTATGTACAGTATGTAATTAATATTTGATGAAATTTGATATTTTATGTACAGTATACAGTATATATTTGGTGAAATTTGATATTTTGTGTACAGTGTATAATATATATTTGGTGAAATTTGATATTTTATGTACAGTATATAATATATATTTGGTGAAATTTGATATTTTCTGTACAGTATATATTTTATATTTGGTGAAATTTGATATTTTATGTACCGTATATAATAAATATTTGTGAAATTTGATGTTTAATGTATGTTATATAGTGTATATTTAGTGAAATTTGATATTGTATGTACAGTAGATAATATATATTTGGTGAAATTTGATACTATACGTACACTATATAGTATACATTTGCTGTACTTTCATATTTTTTGTGCAGTATATAGTATATATTCGGTGAAATTTGATATTTTATGTATGGTATATAATATATATTTGCTGTACTTTCATATTTTATGTACAGTATATAGTATATATTGGGTTAAATTTTATATTTTATGTACAGTATATAATATATATTTGTTGAAATTTGATATTTTAAGTGCAGTACATAATATATATTTCGCGAAATTTGATAATTTACGTACAGTACGCAACATATATTTGGTGAAATTTGATATTTTATGTACACTATATAATAAATATTTGGTGATATTTCATATTTTATGTACAATGTATAATATATCTTTGGTGAAATTTGATATTCTATGTACAGTATATAATATATATTTGTTGAAATTTGGTATTTTATGTACAGTATTTAATAAACATTTGGTGAAATTTGCTATTTTATGTACAGTATATAATATATAGTTGGTGTACTTTCACATTATATGTACAGTATATAATATGTATTTGGTGAACCTTCATATTTTATGTACAGTACATAACAGATATTTAGTGAAATTTGATATTTTATGTACAGTATATAATACATATTTGAAAAAATTTGATATTTTATGTACAGTATGTAATATATATCTGGTGAAATTTGATATTTTATGTACAGTATATAATATATATTTGGTGTAATTTGATATTTTCTGTACAGTATATAATATATATTTGGTGTACTTTGATATTTTGTGAAGAGTATATAATATATATTGGGTGTACATTGATATTTTATGTACAGTATATAATATATTTTTGGTGAAATTTGATATTTTAAGTGCAGTATATAATATATATTTGGTGAAATTTGATATTTTGTGTACAGTACGCAACATATATTTGGTGAAATTTGCTATTTTATGTACACTATATAATAAATATTTGGTGAAATTTCATATTTTATGTACAATGTATAATATATCTTTGGTGAAATTTGATATTCTATGTACAGTATATAATATATATTTGTTGAAATTTGATATTTTATGTACAGTATATAATTAACATTTGGTGAAATTTGCTATTTTATGTACAGTATATAATATATTGTTGGTGTACTTTGACCTTATATGTACAGTATGTAATATATATTTGGCGAACTTTCATATTTTATGTACAGTATATAACATATATTTTGTGAAATTTGATATTTTATGTACAGTATATAATACATATTTGAAAAAATTTGATATTTTATGTACAGTATGTAATATATATCTGGTGAAATTTGACATTTTATGTACAGTAAATAATATATATTTGGTGTAATTTGATATTTTCTGTACAGTATATAATATATATTTGGTGTACTTTGATATTTTGTGAGGAGTATATAATATATATTGGGTGTACATTGATATTTTATGTACAGTATATAATATATTTTTGGTGAAATTTGATATTTTAAGTGCAGTATATAATATATATTTGGTGAAATTTGATATTTTGTGTACAGTATATAATATATATTTGATGTACTTTGATATTTTATGTACAGTATATAATATACATTTGGTGTACTTTGATATTTCATGTACAGTATATTTACATTAGGTGAAATTTGATATTTTATGTACAGTATATAATTTATATTTGGTGAAATTTGATATTTTTTGTACAGTATATATTACGTATTTGATGAAATTTGATATTTTATGTACAGTATATAATACAAATTTGATGAAATTTGATGTTTTATGTACAGTATATAGTATATATTTGGTGAAATTTGATATTTTATGTATAGTATAGAGTATATATTTAGTGAAATTTGATACTTTATGTACTGTAGATAATATATATTTGGTGAAATTTGATATTTTATTTACGGTATATAATATATATTGGCTATAATTTCATATTTTATGTGCAGTATATAGTATATATTTGGTGAAATTTGTTATTTTATGTACAGTATATAATACATATTTGCTGTACTTTCATATTTTTTGTACAGTATATAGTATATATTTGGTGTACGTTCACATTATATGTACAGTATATAATATATATTTGGTGAAATTTCATATTTTATGTGCAGTATATAATATCTACATGGTGAATTTTGATATTTTATGTACAGTTTGTAATATATATTTGGAGAAATTTGACATTTTAAAAACAGTATATAATATATATTTGGTGTACTTTCATATTTTATCTACAGTATATAATATATATTTGGTGAAATTTGATATTTTGTGTACAGAATATATGTTTGGTGTACTTTGATATTTTCTGTAGAGTATATAATATATATTTGGTGTACTTTGATATTGAATCTACAGTATATCATATATGTTATGTGTAATTTGTTATTTCATGTACAGTATACTATATATTTGGTGAAAGTTGATATTTTATGTACAGTATATAATATATATTTGTTGAAATGATATTTTATGTACAGGATATAATATATATTTGGTGAAATATATTTTATGTGCAGTATATAATATATGTTTGGTGAATTTTGATATTTTATGTACAGTGTATAATATATATTTGGTGAAATTTGATATATTATATACAGTATATAATATATATTTGGTGAACTTTCATATTTTATCTACAGTATATAATATATATTTGGTGAAATTTGATATTTTATGTACAGTATATAATGTATATTTGGTGTACTTTCATATTTCATGTACAGTATATAACATAAATTTGGTGAAATTTGATATTTTGAGTACAGTATATTTGGTGAATTTTCATATTATTCGTACAGTATATAAAATGTGTTTGATGAGATTTGATATATCATGTACAGTATATAATATACATTTGGTGAAATTTGATGTTTTATGTACAGTACATAGTATATATTTGGTGAAATTTGATATTTTATGTTCAGTATATAATATATATTTGGTGAAATTTGATATTTTATGTACAGTATATAATATGTATTTGGTGAAATTTGATATTTTAAGTACAGTATATAATATATATTTGGTGAAATTTGATATTTTATGTACAGTATATAATATATATTTGGTGTATTTTGATATTTTCTGTAGAGTATATAATATATATTTGGTGTACTTTGATATTGTATCCACAGTGTATCATATATGTTAGGTGTAGTTTGATATTTCATGTACAGTATATAATATATCTTTGGTGAAATTTGAGATTTTACGTTCAGTGTATAATATATATTTGTTGAAATTTGGTATTTTATGTACAGTATATAATAAACATTTCGTGAAATTTGCTATTTTATGTACAGTATATAATATATAGTTGGTGTACTTTCACATTATATATACAGAATACAATACATATTTGGTGAACTTTCATACTTTATGTACGGTATATAACATATATTTAGTGAAATTTGATATTTTATGTACTGTATATAATACATATTTAGAAAAATTTGATATTTTATGTACAGTATGTAATATATATTTGGTGAAATTTGGTATTTTATGTACAGTATACAATATATATTTGGTGTAATTTGAAATTTTATGTACAGTATATATAATATATTTAGTGTAATTTGATATTTTGTGAGGAGTATATAATATATATTGCGTGTACATTGATATTTTATGTGCAGTATATAATATATATTTGGTGAAGTTTTATATTTCATGTACACTATATAATATATATTTGGTGAAAGTTGATATTTTATGTACAGTATATAATATATATTTGTTGAAATATGATTTCATGTACAGTATATAATATACATTTGGTGTACTTTGATATTTCATGTACAGTATATTATATATATTTGGTGAAATTTGATATTTTATGTACAGTATATAATATATATTTGGTGAAATTTGATATTTTTTGTACAGTATATGTTATGTATTTGATGAAATTTGATATTTTATGTACAGTATATATTATAAATTTGGTCAAATTTGATGTTTTTTGTACAGTATATAGTATATATTTGGTGAAATTTGATATTTAATGTACAGTATATAATATACAGTTGGTGAAATTTGACATATTATGTGCAGTATATAATATATATTTGGTGAAATTTGATATCTTATGTATAGTATATAGTATATATTTAGTGAAATTTGATATTTTATGTACTGTATATATATTTGGTGAAATTTGATATTTTATATACGGTATATAATATATATTGGCTATAATTTCATATTTTATGCGCAGTATATACTATATATTTGGTGAAATTTGTTATTTTATGTACAGTATATAATATTTGCTGTACTATCATGTTTTTGTACAGTATATAGTATATATTTGGTGTACTTTCACATTATATGTACAGTATATAATATATATTTGGTGAAATTTCATATTTTATGTGCAGTATATAATATCTACATGGTGAATTTTGATATTTTATGTACAGTTTATAATATATATTTGGAGAAATTTGACATTTTAAAAACAGTATATAATATATATTTGGTGTACTTTCATATTTTATCTACAGTATATAATATATATTTGTTGAAATTTGATATTTTGTGTACAGAATATATGTTTGGTGTACTTTGATATTTTCTGCAGAGTATATAATATATATTTGGTGTACTTTGATATTGAATCTACAGTATATCATATATGTTAGTTGTAATTTGATATTTCATGTACAAAATATTATATATTTGGTGAAAATTGATATTTTATGTACAGTATGTAACATATATTTGTTGAAATATGATATTTTATATACCGTATAAAATATATATTTGGTGTACTTTGATATATTATGTACAGTATATAATATATATTTGGTGTACTTTGATATTTTATGTACAGTATATAATGTATATTTGGTGTACTTTGATATTTCATGTACAGTATATAACATATATTTGGTGAAATGTGATATTTTATGTACAGTATATTTGGTGAAATTTCATATTTTTCGTACAGTATATAAAATGTGTTTGATGAGATTTGATATATTATGTACAGTATATAATATGTATTTGGTGAAATTTGATGTTTTATGTACAGTACATAGTATATATTTGGTGAAATTTGATATTTGATGTTCAGTATATAATATATATTTGGTGAAATTTGATATATTATGTACAGTATATAATATATATTTTTTGAAATTTGATATTTTAAGTGCAGTATATAATATATATTCATTGAAATTTGGTATTTTATGTACTGTATATAATAAATATTTGGTGAAATTTGCTATTTTATGTACAGTATATAATATATAGTTGGTGTACTTTCACATTATATGTACACTATATAATATATATTTGGTAAACTTTCATATTTTACGTACAGTATATAACATATATTTGTTGAAATTTGCTATTTTATGTACAGTATATAATATATAGTGTACTTTCATATTATATGTACAGTATATAATATATATTTGGTGAACTTTCATATTTTATGTACAGTATATAACATATATTTAGTGAAATTTTATATTTTATGTACAGTATATAATACATATTTGGAAAAATTTGATATTTTATGTACAGTATGTAATATATATTTGGTGAAATTTGATATTTTATATACAGTCTATATTATATATTTGGTGTAATTGGATATTTTATGTACAGTATATAATATATAGTTGGTGTACTTTCACATTATATGTACAGTATATAATATATATTTGGTGAACTTTCATATTTTATGTACAGTATATAACATATATTTGGTGAAATTTGATATTTTATGCACAGTATATAATATATATTTTGTGTAGTTTGCTAATTTATGTACAGTATGTAATTAATATTTGATGAAATTTGATATTTTATGTACAGTATACAGTATATATTTGGTGAAATTTGATATTTTGTGTACAGTGTATAATATATATTTGGTGAAATTTGATATTTTATGTACAGTATATAATATATATTTGGTGAAATTTGATATTTTCTGTACAGTATATATTTTATATTTGGTGAAATTTGATATTTTATGTACCGTATATAATAAATATTTGGTGAAATTTGATGTTTAATGTATGTTATATAGTGTATATTTAGTGAAATTTGATATTGTATGTACAGTAGATAATATATATTTGGTGAAATTTGATACTATACGTACACTATATAGTATACATTTGCTGTACTTTCATATTTTTTGTGCAGTATATAGTATATATTCGGTGAAATTTGATATTTTATGTATGGTATATAATATATATTTGCTGTACTTTCATATTTTATGTACAGTATATAGTATATATTGGGTTAAATTTTATATTTTATGTACAGTATATAATATATATTTGGTGAAATTTGATATTTTATGTACGGTATAGAATATATATTTGGTGTGCTTTGATAGTTTATGTACAGTATATAGTATATATTTGTTGTACTTTTATATTTTATGTACAGTATATAATATATATTTGGTATAATTTGATAGTTTATGTACAGTATATAATATATATTTGGTGTACATTTATATTTTATGTACTGTGTATAAGATGTTTAGTGAAATATATTTTATGTACAGTCTATAATATATATTTGTGTACTTTTGTATTTTCTGTACACTATATAATATATATTTGGTGTACTTTGATAGTTTAAGTGCAGTATATAGTAGACATTTGGTGAAATTTGATATTTTATGTACAGTATAAATATATATGTGGTTAAATTTGATATTTTATATACAGTATATACTATATATTTGGTGTACTTTCATATTTTATGTACAGTATATAGTATATATTTGGTGAAATTTGATATGTTATGTATAGTATATAATATATATTTGGTGAAATTTGGTATTTTATGTACGGTATAGAATATATATTTGGTGAAATTTGATATTTTATGTACAGTATATAATATATATTTGGTGTACTTTCATATTAAATGTACAGTATATAATGTATATTTGGTGTAGTTTGATATTTTATGTACAGTATATAATATATATTTATTGAAATTTGATATTTTATGTACAGTATATAATAAATATTTGGTGGAATTTGATATTTTATGTAAAGTGTGTAATATATATTTGGTGAAATTTCATATTTTATGTACAGTACATAATATATATTTGGTGAAATTTGATATTTTATGTACAGTAGATAGTATATATTTGGTGTAGTTTATTTTATGTACAGTATATAATATATATTTTGTGAAATTTGATATTTTATGTACAGTAGTATATATTTGGTGAAATTTGATATTTGATGTACAGTATATAATATATATTTGGTGAAATTTGATATTTTATGTATAGTATATAGTATATAGTGAAATTTGATATTTTATGTACAGTAGATAATATATATTTGGTGAAATTTGATATTTTATGTTCAGTATATAATATATATTTGGTGAAATTTGATATTTTATGTACAGTATAAAATATATATGTGGTGGAATTTGATATTTTATATAAGGTATATACTATATATTTGGTTTATTTTCATATTTTACGTGCAGTATGTAGTATATATTTGGTGAAATTTGATATTTTATGTACAGTATATAATATATATTTGGTGTACTTTCATATTTTATGTACAGTATATAGTATATATTTGGTGAAATTTGATATTTCATGTACAGTATATAATATATATTTGGTGAAATTTGATATTTTATGTACAGTATATAATATATATTTGGTGAAATTTGATATTTTATGTACTGTATATAATATATATTTGGTGAAATTTGATATTTTATGTACAGTATATAATATCTATTATGTATACTTTGATATATTATGTAGAGTGTATAATGTATATTTGGTGTACTTTGATATTTTATGTACAGTATGTAATATATTTGCTGTACTGGATGTTTCATATACAGTATATAATATGTATTTAGTGTACTTTGTATTTTATGTACATTATATAATATATATTTTGTGTAGCTTGATGTTAAATGTAGAATATATAAATTTGGTGTACTTTGATATTTTATGTACAGTATATAATATATATTTGGTGTACTTTGACATTTTACATACAGTGTATAATATATATTTGGTGTACTTTGAAATTTTATGTACATTATTTAATATATTTGCTGTACTTTGATATTTTATGTACAGTATATAATATATATGGTGTACTTTGATATTTTATGTACAATATATAATACATATTTGCTGTACTTTGATATTTTGTGTACAGTTCATTATATATATTCGTTGTACTTTGATACTTTATGTACACTATATAATATATATTTTTTGTACTTTGATATTTTATGTACAGTATAAAATATATATTAGGTATACTTTGATATTTTATGGACAGTATATAATATATATTTGGTGTACTTTGATATCTTCTATGCAGTATAAAATATATATTATTTTGTATTTTGATATTTTCTGTACAGTATATAAGATATATTTGGTGTACACACACACACACACACACACACACACACACACACACACACACACTCCTTCATTTTGCTGGTTAGGAACTTAGTAGAGGTCTCTGGGAGCTTCAGGTTTCCTAATCATGTCTGCACCTAAGAACATTAGGGTCTTGTCTGGCTCTTCTTTTGAACGGTCCCCCAGCCCGGACTCCGTAAGATCCATGCTAGCCTCACCCAGCTTCTCCCTCTTCCCTCTCAGAAACTCAGACTTAAGAGGAAGCTCCTCACCAGGGATCCGGAGCTACCATTCACCATCCCCTAGGGCTCCACCACACTCACCTCTGTCATCGCCAGTATCCCACAATCTCCCATTTCCCTGTCCTCTCCGTGATGGGCAATCAATGAAGAAATTGAGCTCTCCCGTGTCCTCCTCTGAGGATTCTTCAGAGTCACCACGTTCATCAGTAATATACCACATGTTCCTACTGCCATCACCCAGCAGCTCACCCCCAGCTCTCGGGAAGTCTTCTGGGTCTCCCAGCTACTCTCCAAACAACCCCAGATTTCAGCTGGAGTCAGCCCCCCACACCCAGGAGTCACCTACAAACTCACGAGCCCCACGGTGCTCCTCCCCTATGTCTTTCATCTCTTCACCCCCAGGCCTCAGGGACTCTCCTGTGGCTCCCAGTTACTCTCAAGCCTTCCCCAGGTTCCTGCGGGAATCAAGCCCATGCACCCAGGAGTCCCCCAGAGACTCACAGGTTTCGGGAGCATATGAGCGGTCCCCCAGCCCTGACTCCTCAAGATTCATGCCTGCCTCACCCAGCATCTACCTCTCCCCTCCCAGGAACTCAGACCCAAGGGGCAGCTCCTCACGAGGGATGTGGAAGTACTCTACATCATCCCGCAGGGCTTCACCACTCTCACATCCGTCATCGACAGAATTCCACAACTTTACATTTCCCTTTCCTAACCAAGAAGGACAATCACTCATGTCATTGTGTTCTCCCGTGTCCTCCTCGGGAGATTCCTCACAGTCACCCCATTCATCAATAATATACCATATGTTCTTACTGTCATCATCCAACAGCTCACCCCCAGCCACCAATGACTCTCCTGTCTGTCACAGCTACTCTCCAACTACGCCAAGATTTCAGCGGGCATCGGTATCCCACACCCAAGAAACACCTAGAAACTCACAGACCTCAGTGAGATCAACGCCAGTCTCTCTCACGTCTTCACCCCCAGCCCTTACGGACCCCCCAGTCTCTCTCAGCTACTCTCCAACCACCCCCACATTTCAGCTGGAGTCAGTTCCTGACACCCCGGAGTCACCACCAAACTCACCAGTTTCACTGAGTTACTCCCCGGTCTGTCTCATGTCTTCACCTTCAACCCTCAGGGATTCTGCTGTCTGTCCCAGCTACTCTCCAACCACCCCCACATTTCAGTGAGAGTCCGTTGCAGGCACCCAGAAATCACCACCAAACTCACCAATTTCACTGCGTTACTCCCCAGTCTCTCTCATGTCTTCACCAGCCCTCAGGGACTCTCCTGTCTGTCCCAGCTACTCTCCAACCACGCCCACATTTCAGCAGGAGTCCGTTCCAGGCACCCAGGAATTACATACAAACTCAGCAGTTTCACTGTGTTACTCCTCAGTCTCTCTCATGTCTTCACCCCCAGCCCCCTGGGACTCTCATGTCTGTCCCAGCTACTCTACCACCATGCCCAGATTTCAGAGGGAGTCAGCCTCCCACACTCCAGAATCACCTACAGACTCACAGACTTCACGGAGGTCCTCCCTGGTCTCTCTCAGGTCTTTGCCCTCAGCCCACAGGGACTCTTGTGTCTCTTTCAGCTACTCTCAAAACTTCTCTAGATTCCAGCTTTCCAGCTGGACTCAGTTCCAGGCACCCACGACACACAACCGAACTCACGAATTTCACTGACTTACTCCCCAGTCTCTCTCATGTTCTCACCCCCAGCCCTCAGGGACTCTTCTGTCTCTCTCAGCTACTCTCCAACCATCTCCACATTACACCGTGGGTCAGCTTCCCACACCCAGGTATCACCTACAAACTCACGGACCTTACTGCAACCCTCCCCCATTTCTTTCACCTCTTCACCCCCTGCCTTCAGGGACTCTCCTGTGTCTCCCAGCTTCTCTACAGCCTTCCCCAGATTTCTGCCACAGTCAGCCCCAGGCACCCAGGGGAACCCTGGACACTCACAGGCCTCACCAGGCTACCTCCCAATGACCTGTATCTATACAGGGATGGCTCCCACGCTTCCCTCAGGGACCCCAAACCCATCTCCACTTACACTCAGACACTCCCAGGGCCTGACAGCTACTCCCAGTTATTGTCCTTCAGTTCGAAGCCCTAGCCAATCTACTAGCCAACATGATGCAGCTACCTGGCCATGTCTCCACATTTCTGGGGAGGGCCACACACCCAGCCGCAGAAGAGCCTCTCCTGCATTCCGTCCTCACACACAGGCCTTTCCATCCACTTGCTACTGTCACACTCTTGCCAGCAGAAGAGGCCCCTATAATGGCCGATATCACCACCCAGTCTATCCTCACCCCACAGCTGTGCAGCGGGACCCTCCTGCTGGCCCACGTGGCTGCCAGAGCCCATGCTGGCACGACGCTCCAGCATGTCGGCGTCCCTGCGGGCCACACTACCGGTGACATGGCTCGCATGACCCTCCTTCCTGGCAGTGACACTGCTGATGTGAACCCCAGTTTCACAGCTGTCATTTGTAAATAGGACCATTTTCCCTTTTCTCTCTCCCTTCCATTCACAGGGCTTCTCATTCTCTCTGTTTCTGCCTCCGTTTCAGAGATTTACTCACCTTTTTCTCTCTCACTATGTCTGCCGTGGTCTCCAGAAGAGTGTGCCACATAAAATTGCCCCATTAAAAGACATGAATTGAATGGATTTTAGTATATTTGTGCTTGTGCACATTCAATTTTAATTCGCAATCCATTTTAGAAGGTTTTATCACCCCCGACCAGAGAAAAACCCTGTGGACATTAGTCACTCATCATTCTGTCTCAAACCCTCTCCCTGACCCTCAGCCCTACGTAACAACTGCATAGAACGATCAACCCCATATGCATAGATTTCCATATTGTGCACATTTCCTATAAACGGAATTGCACAATACGTGAGCTTTTATGACTGACATAACACTTTTAGCACAATATTTTCAAGATTCATCCACATTGCAGCCTTACCCACAGCGGGAAACCGCATTTTGTGGTTTCAGTAAGACCGGGTGTTTTCTCCTTCCTTCCTTCTTTCCTTCCTTCCTTCTTTCCTTCCTTCCTTCTTTCCTTCCTTCCTTCCTTCCTTCCTTCCTCCTATTTCTCTCTTATTCCCTCTGCCCTCTCTCTTTCATATGCCTTAGGTGCATCCTACATCCTGCGTCCTTTTGGGGAATCCTCAACAGGTGCTGGAAAATTGTGTTATTGTGATTATTTACTGCTATCTCTCTTTCATGGTTCTTCATCAGTTGTAAGCATCTATTGGTTTATCCCAGGTCACTAAGTATATTTTAATTAGGTACACCTGTTTTTCTTTATACACCTGTTTCTGGAGTATAGGGTCGCATACTCATAAACCCAGTGTATCTCAGAAACGCATCTAATATTCCAATAAACCCATCATAATGTTGAAAAATCATAAATCAAATAACATAACCATAACCATAAATAACATAACCATAAATCAAACCAACATAAGTCACGGATTGTCAGTGGATATGGGCTCCATCAATTCCATTGTCTTCAATAATGCTGTACACCATTAACAATGGCAGACTGATTGGGCGTGGATGTGGATAACATTATAAAATTCAGTTATTAGAGGGATACTTTAACCTGACTGAAGAGCTCATCTAATGGTATTAGTACAGTGCATGATTATGTGAGATGTTTTGAGACAGAGTAGTACATTTGTGTATGAAATTCTGTGGCTTTTTTCACTTAGTAGGAACCTTTGTGTGTGGAAAACTGAGAAAATTGCTTTCTGCTGTAGAGTCTGGCATTCACGGTAGATTAAAGCTTATTTTTCTGGAAGTAAATCTTATTCAATAAAATACTACTCTTTATAATAAAAAACAAAGACACTGGTGATGTGAAGTCATTATCCTCAGCAAACTAATCCAGGAACAGAAAACCAAACGCCACATTCTCACTTATAATGGGAGCTGAAAAATGGGATCACATGGACACAGGAAGGGGAACAACACACACTGGGGCCTTTCGGGAGGCAGAGCGTTAAGAAAAACAGCTACTGCATGCTGGCCTTAATACCTAGGTGATGGGTTGACAGGTGCAGCAAACCACCATGGCACACGTTTACCTTAGTAACAAATCTGCACACCCTGCCCATATATCCCAGAACTTAGAAACAAAACGAAAGCAAAGAAAACGAGAAAGCAATAGCAAAACGCCAACGGCAAAACAAAGTTTCAAACTCAGAAAGTGACAGACCAATTTTTGGTTCAAATCATGGTTCTCGACCCAGGTGCCATAAGGTCAGGATAAAGAATTTGATTACGTATTGTAAAGAAGACATGCAGCGGATGACCAGAAAAATTGTTCTCAACATACACGTGGCTTCGAGTTCAACGGTGACGCTATCTACCGGGACATAGCATTAGATTCCAAAGGGCCGAGTCCCGCAAGACTGGCCTCCCACACTAATAACAATGGGAAGCCCTACGTTGTTTTACCTGTGCTTCTCAGCAACTGGCCATAAATCAGGTTTCCACCACTCCCAGTTTTAGTTGCATTCATTTGCTGGAAGAGCTCACAGCACGCAGGGAAACACTGACATTTCCCATTTTCTGTATTTTAGCGGATATTGCAAAAACTTCAGAAAAAACTTTTGGGCCCGGCATGTGGGGAGGGGTGCACTGCCTTCCAGGAAGTGTTATCCAGAAGCTCTCTAAACCCAGTCCTTTTGGGTTTTTATAGAGACCTCATTCTATAGGCATGATGGGTTAAACCATAGGCTATTGGTCATCAACTCAACCTGAGGCTCTCAACCCTCCCTGGAAATTGGGGTTGAGGCTTTGCCATTCTCAGTCTGAGTAAAAGAATTTACACAAACGGAATTTTAAAACAGATTAGCATAACTGGAAACTTAACTAGATGATGGAATTATCTGGAGCCACACCTTGATATTCCTAACCCGAGCACCCACATCCAACGAATGCTCCACCCAACTGGCTCCCAAGCCTCTACGGGGTTCCAGAGCAAAAGGATGTTTCTGCAACGCCTATCTCCACCTCTTCTTCAAAGTCTTTTCGCTTACAAGGGTAATTCTTCAACTGCCATGCATCAGGGTCAGGGGGAGGGCTTGTTACCACACAGATCTGTGGATCTCCGGGGTTTGAGGGTGACAAGGATGCTGCTGGTGTCAAAACCACAACGTGGGAAACACAGAACCCCTAGTTGGTTTTCAGTGTTTCCGTGCATTTAATTCATCATACCTTTGGCCAGGAAAACTTGTAAGTTCTCAGATTGTCCCAAAGGTGGCGCATGAAATCAAATCAGGAGAACAGTTTCCTAGGAGGTGTAGCCTGGGAAAGTTGGGGGTGACTGATGGAAAGGAGGAGTGAAGCTCCGCCCTTTCCGCTGCGAGGCTGCGCCCGAGGCTATTTAAACCCACCCTGGCTGGCCTGTACTCAGATCTTCGCAGAGCGGAGCCGCGGCCGGAGCGTTTGGCGGACTCTGCGTGGACTTGGAGCTCACGGCGTCTTGGAACTTGGAAGCGGATTCAGAGGACAGGACAGAACACTTGGGCAAGTGAATCTCTGTCTGTCTGTCTGTCTGTCTCACTGGTTGGTTTATTTCCATTTTCTTAAGGACCACATACCTCACACCCCACACACACAAACACACACGCGCACACACACACACACACACACACACTCCTTCATTCTGCGGGTTAGGAAATTAGTAGGGGTCTCTGGGAGCTGCAGGTTTCCTAATCATGTCTGCATCTAAGAACACTAGGGTCTTGTCTGGCTCTTCTTATGAACGGTACCCCAGCCCGGACTCCCCAAGATCCATGCTAGCCTCACCCAGCTTCTCCCTCTCCCCTCTCAGAAACTCAGACTTAAGAGGAAGCTCCTCACCAGGGATCCGGAGCTACCATTCACCATCCCCTAGGGCTTCACCAGTCATCACCAGTATCCCACAATCTCCCATGTCCCTGTGGCTCACATCTGTAATCCCAGCACTTTGGGAGGCCAAGGCAGGCAGATCACTTGAGGTCAGGAGTTCAAGACCAGCCTGGCCAACACAGTGAAACTCCATCTTTACTAAAAATACAAAAATTAGCCGGGCATGGTGGTGCACACCTGTAATCCCAGTGACTCAGAAGGCTGAGGCAGGAGAATCGCTTGAACCCAGGAGGCGGAGGTTGCAGTGACCGAGATTGCACCACTGCATTCCAGCCTGAGTGACAGAGCAAGACTCCATCTCAAAAACAAACAAACAAAAAATAGGCTGGGCGCGGTGGCTCATGCCTATAATCCCAGCACTTTGAGAGGCTGAGGTGGGTGGATCACCTGAGGTCAGGAGTTCGAGAGCAGCCTGGCCAACTTGGTGAAACCCTATCTCTACTAAAAATACAAAAATTAGCTGGGTGTGGTGGCAGGCGCTTGTAATCCCAGCTACTTGGGAGGCTGAGCCAGGAGAATCGCTTGAACCTGGGAGGTGGAGGTTACAGTGAGCCAAGACTGCACCCTTGCACTCCAGCATGGGCAACAAGAGCGAAACTCCCTCTCAAAAAAAAAAAAAAGAAATCATTTCCTTTGCAGCATCATGGACGCAGCTGGAAGTCATTATCCTGAGCAAATTAATGCAGGAACAAAAAACCAAATACCGTATGTTCTCACTCATAAGTGAAAGCTAAACAATGGGTGCTCATGGACATCAAGGTGGCAATAATGGACCCTGGGGAGTTCTAGAAGGGGCACAGCAGAAAAGGGCACAGTTTGAAAACCTAACTATTGGGTCCTGTGCTCAGTACCTGGGTGATGCGATCAATCATACCCCAAACCTCAGCATCACACAATATTACCAATAAACCTGTATATGCACTTCCAAATCTAAAAGTTAATTTATACCAAAAATCTAAGCTCAAAAAGAAAAACAAAGTCTTTTGCCCATTAAAAAACAAATAATAACAAATACAAGAATCATCCTACATCAGATATCTATATTAATGCAATTTATCATATTCATTAATTAAAGAAGACACACCTTACAATTATCTCAATTAATGCAGGAAAAAGCATTCACTAAAATTCAGCCTGCACCTGTGACTTTAAAAATTAACAACTAGGAAACTTCCTTAACTCAGCAAAGAGAATCTACCAAAATACCTACCAGGAACATCATATTAATGACATAATATTGACAGCATTTTCTTTAAAGCCTGGAATTAAACAAAAATGCCTTCTCTTCACTGCTTCCATTTAACAGTATACTACAGAGCCTAACCAGTGTAGAAAGTCAGTGTAGTAAGTAAATCTTTAGAATAACTCCTTAATCTAATGAGAGAATTCAGGAAGATTTCTAGATGCAGGCTCAACATAAAAATTAATAGCTAAATCAAGGATGCAGGTTGAAATCTTTACAGTAATTACTAAAAACATAGAAAAAGAGTATATGACTTCCAAGGTAATGACAGACGGTGAGAAGGAAAGAATTATATTATTAAAATTCAATCGAATGAAAACAGAATGTCAGTAGGAAAACAGAAGAGTTAAATAAAATAGATGTACATAGAACACTGTTCTCAACAATGCATAATACATGTTCTTTTCAAATGTACAGAAAACATTTGACAATATCGACCAAATTCTGGGCCATTAAGCAAGTCTAAACAAATTTCAAAGAACTAAAAAAAAAAAAATACATAGTATGTTCTGTGTCCACCACACAATATAATCAGAAATCAAAAATTTAAAGATAAATACAAAATTCTCATATGTTTGGAAATAAGGAAGTATACTTCTACATAACTCATGGGTCAAAAAAAAAAACAAGCACAAAGTTGGAACATAGTTTGAACTAAGTAAAATAAAAACACTAAAAATAAAAATTTATGGGACGAAACTAAAGCAATTCTTAGAGGAAAACTTGTAGCCTTAAATGGTAAATAGAAAAGATAGTGGTTGACACTCTAAGAATTATCCATGTCAAGAAGTCAGGAAAAAAACAAATTAACCCAAGGAGTACAGAATAAAGTACTAAATATAATAGTAATTGATGAAATAAAAAATAAGTAAAAAATAGAGACCACAAATAGGACCAAAACTTGGTTCTTTTAAAAGACTAGTAAAATTGATAAATCCCTGGTGAGACTACTCAGAAGAAAAAAGGAGAGAAGGCACCAAGAAAGCAAAGTCAGGAATAAAAAAGGGAACATCTCTGCAGACACTAAAATGGTAAAATGATATTGTGAACAATTTGATGGCAAGACAATTTGCAAAGTTAGATTAAATGGACAAATGCTGGGAAAACTATAATCTACCAAAATGGGCAAAAGAAATAAAATTATAAAAACATTCTATATAGGGAATTGAGCCATAATTTAAAGACTTCTCTCCAGAGAAAACTCTAGGCCAATGTGCGTTCACTGGTGAATTTCACTTTACACTTAAGAAGGAAAAAAATCAGCGTGCATAAATTTACCCAGAGAATAAAAACAGAGAAAATGAAATTTAACTCACTTTACGAAGCCAAGATTTGAAAAAACTATGAGAAAGGAAAATTATAACGAATCGCTCAGACGACATGAATTTGAAAATCCTAAACAAAATATTAACGGACAGAATCCAGCAATTTAATAATAAAATAATTTAATAAGTATTTAACAAAATAATACAGCACAACTAAATTACATTTATTCCAGAAACATGTTGGTTTACCACTTAATCAATGTAATTAACCACATTTATTTATAGGATAAAGTAGAAAAATTATCATCTCAAAGATTCAGAAAAATCTTTAAGAATTCAACATCCATTCATGATTTAAAAAAAAAAACTCTTAGCAAGCTAAACGAATTTCTTTTTTCCTTCTTTCTTTTTTTTTTTTTGTTTCATTTTTTGAGACAGAGTCTTCCTCTGTCATCCAGGCTGGAGAGCAGTGGTGCGATCTTGGCTCACTGGAACCTCTGCCTCCTGGTTTCAAGTGATTCTCGTGCCTCAGCCGGAGTAGCTGGCATTACAGGCATGTGCCACCACACCTGGCAAATTTTTGTATTTTTTAGTAGAGACAGGGTTTCACCATGTTGCCTAGGCTGGTCTTAAACTCCTGGCCTCAAGTGATCTGCCCCCACTGGGCCTCCCAAAGTGCTGGGATTACAGGTGTAAGCCAAGGCTCCCAGCCAAGGAATTTCTTAATCGATAAATGGTCACTAATACACACACACACACACACACACACACACACACACACACACACACACACACACACACACACACACTCGCAAAGCATTTGGAGAGATGTTGAAAGCTTTTCCTTTGATAATGGAACTGTATGTTGATGGCTGCTATTGCCACTTCTAATTCTACACTGTACTGAATGTTCTAGCCAGTGATAGGGGAGATGAATGACTGAAATGGAAAAAGTATAATTTATTATTTTCATATGATGTAATCATGTACCATAAAATCCAAAAGAATCTATAGATAAATTAGTAGAACTAATAAGTGAGTTTAGGCTGGGCACGGTGGCTCAGGCCTGCAGTCCTAGCACTTTGGGAGGTGGAGGCTGAGGCTGGCAGATCACTTGAGCACAGAAGTTTGAGACCAACCTGGGCAACATAGCGAAACCCCATCTCTACAAAAAAATGAAAAAATTAGCTGGGCATGGTGTCACCTGCCTGCAGAGCTAGCTACTCAAGAGGCTGCTATAGGAGGATCACCTGAGCTCAGGGAGGTTGAGGCTGTAGTGAGCCATGATCATGCCACTGCATTCCAGCCTGGGTGACAGAATGAGACTGCCTCAAAAAAAAAAAAAAAGTGAGTTTAGGAAAGTTGCTAACTGCAAGATTAATAAATAAAATGAAGTGCATTTAAAACAACAAAAAACATTTAGAAAATAAACATTTTAAAGGGATATCATTTAAATAACCACAAAAAAATCTAAGAATAAATCTCACCAAAAATATGCAAGCTTTCTATACAGAAAATGAGAAAGCATTGTAAAGAGAAATTGAAGAGGACCTAATTAAATGAGAGAATACCTCTGTTCATGGGTTGGATGAGTCAATATTGTAAAGATTCAATTCTCCCCAGTCTATAAATTCAATGCAATTCCAAACAAATTTCTACCCAGTGTGTGTAATTTGACTAGTTGATTCCCAAATTTATATGAAAATATAGATGACCTAAAATACCCAAACAATTGTGAAGAATAAGAAGAAGATGATGAGGACATATTAGAAAGCTACAGTAAGATAGTTGTGCTATTGGCACACAGATGAAAAATCAATGAACAGAAGAGAAAGGTCAGAAACAGATTCATGTTCCTCAGGGTAGTAAAGAAATGAAAATCTTCTGAACCAGTGTGCTGGAATAACTGTATAGCCATACATGAAAAAAGATGAAACCTGACGCCTTCCTCACACCACACACATAGATCAATTTTAAAAGGAATGAACCTTCCCGAAGAAAATACAGTAGTAAAATGTCCTTTAAACTCAAGGAAAATGTTCTTAATCAGGACACAAAAACACAAACTTTATAAAGGGAAAGCATGATACATATGATGGTAATACAACTAAGAACTTCTGTTAACCAAAAGCTACTCCTGAGAGACAGAAAAGGCAAATCACAGAGCAGGAAAGCTTTCTTGAAATACATTTATGACCAATAACAGAATTGAAATCAGAATACACAAAGAACTACAATCAGGAGAAAAAAGATGAATAATCCAGGAGAAAAGTGGTTAAGAAAATTAAAAAGTTACTTTACAAAAAAGGATATCCAGATACTTAATAATCTTAAAAAAACTTCCTCAATCTTATTAATTACAGAAATGCAAATGATCACCACCACAAGATGCCATCACACAAACACCCAAAGGCTAAAGATAAAAATACTCAGAATTGCAAGTATTGGGGAAGATATGGAATGCTTGAAGTCTACAATACCAGTGGAGTAAAAATTGGTACAACTGTTTTAGAAAACAGGTGACATT
Source organism: Gorilla gorilla gorilla (assembly GCF_029281585.2). Taxonomy (NCBI): domain Eukaryota; kingdom Metazoa; phylum Chordata; class Mammalia; order Primates; family Hominidae; genus Gorilla; species Gorilla gorilla. Next base: position 7,750,120 of record NC_073246.2, read on the forward strand.
ATCAAATAAAGTTCAAGATTCATTACCCTAAGACAGAACAGTTTTAGTCTGAGGTATACATTCAACAAAAATGTGGCCACATGTGCAACAAGAAACGTGTATTTTTAAAAGCAGTATTATTGGGCTAGGCACGGTGGCTCATGCCTGTAATCCCAGCAATTTGGGAGGCAGAGGCAGGCACATCACTTGAGGTCAGGAATTTGAGACCAGCCTGGACAACATGGCAAAACCCCATGTCTACTAAAAATACAAAATTAGCTGGGTGTGGTGGTGGACGCCTGTAATCCCAGCTACTCTGGAGGCTCAGGCATGAGAATTGCTTGAACCCAGGAGGCAGAGGTTGCAATGAACTGAGATCATGTCACTGCACTCCAGCCTGGGTGAGTGAGACTTAATCTCAAAACAAAAAAACAAAAAACATAATTTATCACAATAAAAATTGGAAACAATCCAAATGTAATAGAAAAAAAGAGATTCAATTTTCAGTCACAATTTGTGCAAGAATGAGTATTTGAAAAGATGTGCAAAGACATGATAAAAAAAGTATAAAATATTATTAAAGAATGAACAAGATGACTCACATGTACAACTCAATATCGCAAAGTTGTCACTTCTCTCAAGTTAATCTATAAATTCAATGTAGTTCCAATAAAAATCCTAAAAGTGTTTTATTATGGCGCTTCACAAAATGATTTTAAAATTGAATGTAACAATAAAGTTCCAAGAAGAGCAAGACAATTATGCCTTTATCAAACCACATTATAAAGCTACAATAATTACAAAAGTGTGGTAGAGAGAACTTAGGAGCAGTTTTGAATATTTATAGAAACTTGGTATATTACTGAGAGGGATTACAAATTAATGGAGAACAAAACAGCACGCAATTGATGGTGTTAGGACAATTGGCTATCTATATGAAAAAAACACTTCCCCCAACTTCCAATTAGATTAAAGACCCAAATATTGAAAATGGAACTTGAATATTTTTGAAGAAATGTGGAATATCTTTACTACATCAGTATAGGGGGGTGAATTTCATAAACATGACAGAAAAGCGTGAAATATATACACACACATAGAAAAACAAATTTTACTATATTCAAAATTACAAACTTCTCTCCAGGCATGATGGCTCATGCCTGTAATCCCGGCACTTTGGGAAGCTGAGGTGGGTGGATCACTTGAGTCTAGGAGTTCGAGACCAGTTTGGACAACACAGTGAGACCCTGTCTCTATAAAAAATACAAAAATTAGCCAGGCATGGTGACGCTCACCTGTAGTCCCACTTACTCAGAGCGGCTGAGATGGGAGGATCGCTTGAACCCCGGGAGGTTCAGGCTGCAATGAGCCGAGATCGTGCCACTGCACTCCAGCCTGAGTGACACAGTGAGATCATGTCTCAAAACAAAACAAAAATTTACAAACTTTTGTACAACAAAATAAATCACAATCAAATTTAAAAGGCAACATGTGGGGAGAATATAATTACAATACTAAGAAAAATTGGCATTCAGATTCTTTAAAGAACTCCTATAAATCAATATAAAATATTTTTACTATCATGATACTACTGGTAACCTGCAGGCAGCAACCAACCAGAAGATAGCAAGACTAATATGAATGAACACATAAAAAAGAGGCTGCTCTCGTACATACCAGCTGAATATTAGCCCTCTAAACAACCTTTAACAAAATCAACAAAATATTATGTGAACACAGAATAATGTAAACCCCCTCTCAGCAAAAAAGAAAAAAAGTCAAATTTGAAATGATTGTTTTCCTTCAAGCAAGGAATTAGCATTAGTTAATAGAAAACTGATGCTAACTTCTTTAATAATAACATTTTAGGTTGGACAATGTGAAATGGCCATTTTTAAAGCAAAAGATGGTTAAAAACTGGCAATTTCAAATGATTCAACCTCTATATTCTTAACTATGGTACTGTAAATTGCCAGTTTATATACAATATTCCAACCTGTAGAGCTAAACACAGAACCTGTATATTAACTAATATACAGCTAAACACAGAACCTGTGTTTTAACTAATGGGCTTGAAACTAGTCAATAAGACTAAAACTTGATTTTACTGAATTATATAAGTCAGTTGATGGTGCTATGTTTTCCTGGAATTTGATATAAAAATTGATTTAGAGCCCACTAAAAATGTAATTATTTATGTCTGTCAAAATTTGTGAAATATGCTTAGATGATTATTTAAAGCCTAAACCTGAATGAGAGAAAATCTAACTAAACTTAAATTGGTTGGATTTACAAATGGCTTTTTTTCCCCATTTTCACCCCACCAATGTCAACTTCTTCGTATCATTACACTATAAAAATTCCAGTATAATTTTTGATATAGCATCTCTGTTGGCTCCCTTAATCTAAAATGTTCTCACAAAGTTTAAGAACAACCTTAAATATTACTGGAACAAAAACAGACTTATAGACCAATGGAACAGAATACAAAGCCCAGAAAAAATCCATGCATTTATACTCAGCTGATATTCAACAAAGGTGCCAAGAATCCAAGATGGGGAAAGGACAGTCTCTTCAATGAACGATACTGGGGAAACTGAATATCCACTTGCAGAAAAATGAAATTGCAACCTATCTCACCCAATATACAAAAATCATCTCAAAGTAAATGTTTAACTGTGAAACATGAAATTGGAAAACTACTAGAAGAAAAGATAGGTGAAAATCTTCTTGACGTTGGTCTGGGCCAAGATGTTTTTGGATATGACTGAAAAGCATAGGCAACGAAAGAAAAAGTAGACAAATGATACTGTATCAAACTAAAACGCTTTTGCACAGCAAAGGAAATATTTATAGAGTAAAGAGACAACCTACAGAATGGGAGAAATATCTACAAAGCATACATGCGATAATAGGTTAACAGATTTTTTAAAAAAGGAATTCAGACAACACAATAGCAAGAGAATAAGTTACTTCTCTAGAAAATGGGCAAAGAACCTGAAAAGATATTTCTCAACAGAAGACACACAAATGGCCAAGAGGTATAATGAGAAAATGCTAAACATCATTAATCATCAGGGAAAAGCAAATTAAAACCACAAAGAGATATCCTCACACCTGTTAGGATGGTCATTAACAAAAAGACAAAAGAAGAGTTGGTGAGGATGAAGAGAAAAGGGAACCCCCTTGTACGCTGTTGGTGTGAATGTAAATTAGTAGTTATTGTGGAAAACAGCACTGAGGTTCCTCAAAAAACCAAAAATAGAACTACCATATGATTTGGAGATTCCACTTCTGGGTATATATCCAAAGGAAATGAAATCTGCACTCCCATGTTCACTGCAGCATTATTCATAATACCCAAGCTATGGAGTCGATCTAAATGTCATCAGTGGATAAATGGATAAATAATATATGGTATATATAATTAAAGGCATACTATTCAGCCTTAGAGGAGATCCTGTCACTCGAGATAATATGGACGAACCTGGAGAACATTATGCTAAGTGAAATAAGCCAGGCGTAGAAAGACAAATACTGCATGTCTCACTTATTTGTGGAATCTAAAAAAGTCAAATTCATAGAAGCAGAGAGTAGAATGGTGGTTACCAGGGGCTGGGGAGACAAAACTTGGGGGATTGTGAAGATGTTGGTTTTTACTTTATGATTATTGTTATTTTTTTAGATGGAGTTTTGTTCTTGTTGCTCGGGCTGGAGTGCAATGCTGCGATCTCAGCTCACTGCAACCTCTGCCTCCCAGGTTCAAGCGATTCTTCTGCCTCAGCCTCCCGAGTAGCTGGGATTACAGGTGCATGCCACCACACCTGGCTAATGTTTTGTAATTTTTAGTAGAGATGGGGCTTCACCATGTGATCCACCTGCCTCAACCTCCCAAAGTGCTGGGATTACAGGTATGAGCCACTGTGCCCAGCCTGAGATGTTGATTAAAGGATGCAAAATTTCAGTTAGACAGGAAGAATAAATTCAGGAAATTTATTGTACAACATAGTGACCACAGTTAATAATCATGTATACTTGAAAATTGCTGAGACAGTAGATTTTAAATGTTCTCACACAAAAATATGTGGAGTAATGCATATGTTAATTAGCTTGATTTAGCCATTTCACAATGTTTACGTATATCAAAACATCATGTTGTACACCATAAATATATTGGTTTTTTATTTGTTAATTTAAAAATAAAAAAGATCAGCCTTAAATAAAAGTACTCTGATATTCTAAAATTAAAGACTGTTTGTATTTTGAGAGATATAAACTGGCAAACCAAAAATAAAGAAATCCAAATACTAGTAAAACAAGGGAAAATATGCTCAACCTTCCTTAGTTCTTTTTTCCTACTTTCTTCCCTTCCTTATCCTCTCCCTATCTCCTACCCTTCCTCCTCTCCTCTTTCCTTTCTCCTTCCCTTCTTTCAGTCTTGGAGCTAATATTTAAAAATGCTAACAATTATTAATACACATTAATAGCAATACGTATCTTGTTCTTGTACTTTATGTATATTTACATATCTTTAGAAATGGAGAAATAAAAAGGAAAATGTTATTACCTGTGCCTCCTTTACAGTGAATCGCTACGATGTTTTCAAGATCTTGAGCCATCCACTCATTTACTTCCTTGGTGAAAACCACCATCTGACTGATTTCAAGTTTAAGATTTTTAGTTAAAATATTTCAAAAAATCAAGCCCAATATATTTAGCCCTCTTCTGATAGTCAATTTAGCATAAAACTTACTGTAGAGTGGGGACATTATGATCATCAATCATGATTCTAACAACCCTATTATGGAAGTGCTTAGGATCATAAGCTCTTTCACCTAAAATAAATAACATGTATGTCATATCTCTATAGGGAATAACATGATAAATGAGGAAGTTATGAATAAGTTAACATATCTTATTAGAATTCCTTATCTATCTTCAAAAAGAGCTTTCCAAGTTGCTCCTGCCACTCTAAAATAAACGCAAGCATTTCAAAAATGTAAGGATGGTAGTGGTTTATCCATCTCATATAACCTAAACTCAACTTATTTTTGTTTAATAGGTATAATTTTTAACTTTCTAGCAGACTATTCATTATATTATTTCAGGGTAGTTAGAAACCACACGAGGCAAATGTAGCTGACCAGAATGTTTGCCCCCTGAAAATGTCTGTTGAGTATACAGGTAGAGGAAAAAATCAAGAGAGACAGGGTATTAAACTGGGTTACAACCTATTTTCTACAGTTTTTTGCTTTTTTCCCATCTAGACCCTTGCTCTCATCACATGCCACTGCTGATGGGTCAGAAGACTCATTTGTTAAATTGTCTATGTCCTCATAATGCAATCTGGCAAGAAAAACAGAAAGATTTTCCTAAACCTAATATCGCTAGAACAGATCTTCCCTAAAATGGTTTGCTTCCACTGCAGCCTCATTGGTCCTGCCAAAGCCACATCCTTCATATGGTACTTTGTGCTGCTGGGCTAACTCCTTCTACTAAATGGGGCCAGTCCAAGATGGGGATTTTTAAATTCATTCCTTGCCACTACCAAATACTTATGATTAAATGCAATCTAAAAAACAAAATCATCTTCTTACGTGCAGTAATCTGTTTTCTATCTACAGTAGCAAAATATAGAGTAATGTACATACTGCATAGATTGTAGACTCGATAGTGGTTTCAGTGTTTCTTATCTAGAAACCGCACAACTTCCTAAAAAAGACAAACGCATATCTTACATATTTACATGGCACCAACATAAGCTATTTCCTAGGGGGAACCTAAAATGGTTATTACTTTTATTAATTTATCTCTCACTAGCATCTTCTAGGGGAGATTCAGGGAATAAGAGGGTATGCAAATTTCAAGTTCTAATCCACTGTGATTTTTCAAATAGTCCACAAGTATGTTTGCCTACTCAGATGAGTCTCTATTGTAAATACACACTGTTTAAAGCTATCAGATAAGTAAATTAGCTGGTTAACTAACTTTAAGTAATTTGTTCTAAATCATTAATTCACAGTTAATATGGTTCTTGTTTAAATCTAATTCATATTCGTTCTTATTTAAATTTAATTCTGAATAGATACATCTTTAGAGTGATCTGCATATTACAGTCTATCTAAGCACCATGTAAACAAATAAATGCAAAAAGTATATAGTATGATTGTGTGTATGTGTGATAGAAAAAGATAAACATATCAAATTTTAAATAACTGGTAACAATATGGAGACTTTTTTGGCTCATTTGTTCTCTTTATTTTTTTAAATGAAGATATATGTGTACCTATAAGTGTGTGTGTATATATATATATATGTATATATGTATAACCTTTAAAATGAAAAACAAATAGTAGTTATAATTTAAAATACAATCAATACCACTACATGAATCCAACTTTCAGTAAATACATCTTTCTGAAACATACACACACATACGTATATATCTCTGTGCAACAACAAAAATGACACAAAATTTTAAAACTGATTAGTATGGTACCCTCAGAGCAATGTTTACTGGCTTAATATTGAGAAAAATAAAATGAAGGTATCAAAGTCATCCATTTATTAAACTGGCTATCTCTGTTAAGAGGAAATAATAAGTCAAAAAGATGAACACTCTGAATCTGCATAGTGGGGGAGGCAAGGATAAATAGTTTTATATACTTCAGGTGTATCCTCCCCCCAGGTGATGGCTTTGTTCTTATCAATCTCTATGTTAAGATAATCCAATGGCCTGACCTGTCTTCCACCTGAAGAGACCATGGAGATTAGGCTCAGTCTTGTGCTTGCTTCCCTTTTCCACGGTGTGGCACTGGGCACACTTCTGAACAAAAATTTTCTTGCCTTTCTCAGCATCACCCATATTTAATTCTCTCTTTCATCACTGGCACTACAAAGGTTCCCGCTCAGAAGCCAGATGTCCCGCTCTATGTACCATATTTTCTTTATCTAATCTATCATCGACTGGCATTTAGGTTGATTCCATGTCTTTGCTCTTGTGAATACTGCTGCAATGAACATATGTGTGCATGCATGTATTTTTATAAGACAATGATTTATATTCCTTTGGGTATATACCCCATAATGGGATTGCTGGGTCTGATGGTATTTCTGCCTCTAGGTCTTTGAGGAATTGCCACACTGTCTTCCACATGGCTTGAACTAATTTACACACCCACCAACAGCATTTCTTTTTCTCTGCAACCTTCCCAGCATCTGTTATTTTTTGGCTTTTTAATAGTAGCCATTGTGACTGGCATGAGATGGTATCTCATTGTGGTTTTGTTTGCATTTCTTTAATGATCAGTGATGTTGAGTTTTTTTTTCATATTTTTGTTGACTGCATGCATGTCTCTTTTGGGAAGTGTCTGTTCAGATCCTCTGCCCACTTTTTAATGGGGTTGTGTTTTTCTTGTAAATTTAGGTTCCTCATAGACTCTGAAGGAGATATTACCAGTGAAGCCTGAGAAACAGCAAAGATGGCAGCCAGCTCCTTCCTTTGGAAGCTCCATCCCAGGGGGATACTGACCTGTAGCCAGCCCGCACATACCTGCAAGAGGTGGCTGGAGACCCCTGTTGGGCATTCTCACCCAGTCAGGAGGCATGGGATCAGGGACCCATCCAAAAAAGCAGTCTGGCTGCTTTGGGGTAGAGCAGGTGTGCTGCACTGTGAGGGATCCTTCCACCTCCGGACCACCTGTATTCTCCAAAGCCAGCAGGTTGGAGTGGCTGAGTTGACCAAACTGCAGAGGTGGCAGCTGCCCCTCCCACCAGGAGCTCCATTTCAGGGAGAGATCAAAGCTCTGTCCATAGAACCGTTGCTGGAGTGGTTAAAGCCCCTACAGGGATTCCTGCCCAGTGAAGAGGAATGGATTGGGGTCCTGCTTAAAGAGGCAGTCTGGTCATGATCTGGCAAGCCATCTGTGCTGTGTCGTGGGGAACTCTTCCTTGTCCCGACTGTCTGTATTCTCCATAGCTGGCAGGCTGGAGTGGCTGAGTCTATGAACCACAGTGATGCTGGCTGCCTCTCCCCACCTCCCCGGGAACTCAGACCCATCTGAGGTGGATTCCAACCTGCTGCTGTTGGCAGGCTAGGATTCCAAGCCAGTAGGTCTTAACTTGTGAGGTGTCAAGGAAATGGGGCCTGCAGAATGATGCTGCCTGGCTCCCTGGATTCAGCCCCCTTCCCAGAGATACGTATGGACAGATTTCCCACTGTGCTGAAGATCCCCGGGGCTAAAGTGTGTAAATCTCCTGGGTTTCTGTGTGTGCCTGAGCAGCTGATGTGCCCAGACTCCATACAGGTCTGTGTATCAGACCCACAGCCCTGGTGGCATGGGCTCACAAGGGGATCTCTTGATCCACGGCTTGCAAAGATCCATGAGAGAAACACGGTTTCCCGGGCAGGACTGCACACTCACTCACTGCTTCCCTTGGCTGGGAGTGGGGGTTCCTTTGGCTCCATGCCGCCCCCGGCTGGGCCGTCGCACCCCCTGCCTGCTTGTCTTCATTCTCCATTGGTCAACCTGTTCATCCAGTCAGTCCCAATGTGAGAACCTGGTTATCTCAGTTGAAGGTGCTGAATTCCCTCGCCCCTTTTCATTCTTCGTGAGCACTGCAGACTGCAGCTGCTTCTAATTGGCCATCTTGCATCACTCTAAACGTTTCTTTTTTAGCCGTAGTTCTTAATTCCTATAGCCCTTGGTTTATCACTAGTTTCTTGATAAAACAATCCGTCCACGTTCTCTAGTCATGGGATGATGACTCAGGCCAGGTATCCAGGACATTTTCTGGGAAGTAGCTGAACTTGCAGCCCTGTCCTGTTCAGAACTGAGCTAACACACTGCAGAGAGGTACTCCTTCCACCTCTCGGCAACTGATAGCAGCCCTAGATAGTTAGACTTTTATTGAGGTATAAGTATTGTAAATTACATAAAATTAAACAATGATCCTTTCAAGCTGGCATTTCACAGTAAACAGCATTATACGTTTGAAATTAATTTAGTCATCCACAGAGCCTAAAGCAATATGCCCCGACTATAATTTAGGATCTCAACCTAAGAAAACACATTTTGGGTTATGGCATCCCCATCTTTCTTCCCTATGGTAGACTATCAAAAACGGCCACAATTCTTTATAATTCCTTCCATCAAGAGTTGGAGTTTATTTTCTACTCCTTGAATCCAGACTGGTAGTGTAATTTGCATTGTCCAATAAAATGGGGTAGAATTAATATATAATTTTGAGCCTGGGCCTGAAGAGGATTTGCATTGTTTTGTTGCCGCTCCTCAGACTCTTGCCTCTGCCATCATGTGAACAGGTCTGAAGTAGCCTACTGGAGAACGAGAGACCACATGGGGCCATTCAGCCAAGTCAGGTAATATTCTTTCCTTTCATTTAAAAAATCTGTTTCCTTCATTCTTTAAAAATATTTTTAATTGACACATAATACTTGTTCATATTTATAAGATAGAGAGGGATATCTCAATACTTGTATACAATGTGTAATGATCAAATCAGGATAATCAGCATATCTATCACCTCAAATATTTATCATTCTTTGTGTTGGGAACACTTAACATCCTCTCTATTTAAAAATATACAATAAATTATTGTTAACTGTAGTCACCCTACAGCACTACAGAACACCAGAACTTATTCCTATCTGTAAGCTGAAATCTGATATTTCTTTGTTGATTTTCTGTCTAGATGATCTGTCCAGTGGTTAAGAGTGGGGTGCTAAAGGCCCCAACTGTTACTGCCTTGGAGTCTATCTTTCCCTTTAGACCTAAAAATATTTGCCTTGTTTATCTGAGTGCTCTAGTGTAGGGTACATACATATTTACTATTATTCTATCTTATTGCTAAGTTGATGTCTTTATTATTATAAAATGACCTTCTTTGTCTCTTCATACAGTTTGACTTAAAGTCTGTTTTTATCTGATAAGTATGGCTACCTCTGCTCGCTTTTGTTTTCTGTTTGCCTGGAATATATTATTCTATCCCTTCACTTCCAGTCTGTATGATCCTTTACAGGTGAAGTTAGTTTCTTGTAGGCAGCATACAGTTTGGTCTTTTTTTTTTTTTTTTTAAATCTTGGCAGCCAACTCTGTATCTTTTAATTGGGAATTTGATCTGTTTACATTACATTCAAGGTTACTATTAATAGATTAGGTTTTATCCTGTCATTTTGTTCATTTTTTTCTGGTTGTTTTGTATATCCTTTGTTCTTTTCTTCACCTTTTTTTTTTTTTAATCTTTGTGGTTTGGTCACTTTCTGTAGTGACAAAGTTTGATTCCTTTCTCTTTTTCATGTGTATATCTGCACTACAGGTGAGTTTTACACGTTTGTGTGTTTTGACAATGGTAATCATCCTCTTGCTTCCAGATGTAGAACCACCTTAAGCAGTCCTTGTAAGGTCAGTCTAGTGGGAATGAATTCCTTCAGTTTTTGCTTGTATAGGAAATACTTTATTCCTCCCTCATTTCTAGGGTATAGCTCTACTAGGTATAGTATTCTTGGTTGACAGTTGTTTTTTCTTTTTTTCCTTCAGTACTTTGAATATATCATCCCATCTTATTGTCTACTGACCTGTAAAGTTTCCACTGGGAAATCCACTGCTAATCAAATGGAGTTTCCCTTATATGTGACTTGATGCTTTTTTCTTGCTGTTTTTAACATTTCCTTTTTTTTTTTTTTTTTTTTTTTGGATACAGTCTTGCTCTGTCACCCAGGCAGTAGTGCAGTGGTGTGATCTTGGCCCACTGCAACCTCCACCTCTTGGGTTTAAGCAATTCTCGTGATTCAGCCTCCCAAGTAACTGGAACTACAGGTTCACACCACCACACCCAGGTAATTTTTTTGTATTATTAGTAGAAATGCGGTTTCTTCATGTTGGCCATGCTCACCTTGAACTCCTGGCCTCAAGTGATCCACCGGCCTCAGCCTCCCAAAGTGCTGGGATTACAGGTGTGAGACACCGCACCTGATGAATATTCCCTCTTTTTGACTTTTGACTACTATGCACCTCAGAGAAGACCTTTTTGGGTTGAATCTATTTGAGAACCTTTGAGCTTCCTAGATTTTGGCCATATCTCTCCCACGTCTGTTTTTAAAGCTCTTTATTTTTTTTTTTTTTTTGAGACAGGGTATCACTGTGCCACCCAGGCTGGAGTGCAGTGGCACAATCTTGGCTCACTGCAACCTCCACCTCCTGGATTCAAGCAATTCTTGTGTCTCAGCCTCCCAAGTAGCTTGGATGGCAGGCATGCACCACCAAACCCAACTAATTTTTATATTTTTTAGAGACAGGATTTCGCCATGTTAATCAGGCTTGTCTTGAACTGCTGGCCTCAAGTGATCCACTGTCTTGGCCTCCCAAAGTGCTGGGATAACAGGTGTGAACCACTTCACCTGGACTCTTGATTGTATTTTTATTTTATTCCTTAAATTCTTCAGCTCCACAATCTCTGTCTGGTTTTTAATGATATATATATCCTTGTTGAATTTCTCATAAGATCATAAATTGTTTTTCTAATTTCATTGATTTGTCTATCTGTATTCTCTGTATCTCATAGTTTCCTTAAGATCATTATTTTGAATTCCTTCTTAGCCATTTGATATACTCTTTAAATTTAGGGTCTGTTAATGGGGAATTATGGTGTTTCTTTGGATGTGTAATGTTTCCTTGCTTTTCACGTTTCTTGTGGCCCTAAACTGATTTTTGCACATCTGGGGGAACAGTTGCCTCTTCCAATGTTAGGGAGTTTTCACAGAGAAATACTTTTTCCAATAGTTGTCTCCTATAGTGTTCATTGGGTAGGGTGCTTTGACTTTGGATCTGGGTGGGTGCAGTAATATAGTCTTCAGGTGACTTTTTTGGCTGTAATCAGCATTCAGTGGTGTCTGTGAGTGCCTCAGTGGCCTGATGGTGAGTGTTTGTGGAGACAGTGGTATGGCTTTTCTTGGTGTGAGAGCCATCATTCAGATTAGTTCTCAGGCCTTAGGCATATGCATGCTAGCTGCAGTGGCTTTGCTAGTTGTGGGGTACTGCCAACAGCAGGGCAAGCACCAGGCAGGCCAGTCCTCAGTGCCTTAGAAGTGCATGCGGCAAATGGTGGCTCTGCTGGTGAAGGGGGTGGGGCTGTTGGCAGCAGTGGGTGCCAGATGGGATGGGCCTTGGGCCTTGGGGGGTGCATTTAGCATGCAGTGGCTCTGTCAGTCGAGGGTAGCCAAGTCATTTTAGACTAGCCAGTCCTCAGATGACCCAGTAGCTGCCCACAGATACATGAATGAGCTTAGTTGAGACAGGAAATCCTTTCTGCAAGCACCTAAATTGGACAATTAAGCCCATACCAAATTCACAAACCACAGTATCATGAGCCAAATAAATAGCTGCTGTTATAAGCCAGTAAGTTTTGGGGTGGTTTGTAACCACTGGCACAACTGTAACTGGTATCAATCCATTATGATTTTTTTCCTTGAAAGAGTACATTTTTAAAAGAATACTGCCATATCTGGGTCAGTATTAAACTTATGACTACACAGTCTACATTCACCAAGAAATGAGTATTTGTCAGATAAAGACCCTTACCTCGATTGGATTTCTATAGAAAGACTGCCTTCCAGAAGATGGAAATGACATAGCAATAATACGTTCTAAAAGTCAAAATCATCACTATTACAAACATTATTATAGATTTCATATAACATACAAAAAAATTAACTTATACATGATCAGACTCCATTTTCACAGAAAAAAACCTTTTAAGATTGAGGTTGACAGAAAAGAGCTAATACTCAGGATAATCAAATAACAAATTATACAACACAATGACCATTAAACTGCCATGGAGTTCTTAAGTCTCCACTAGTTCTAACTGTATGCCATGTATTTATGATGGCCTCAGTCTGAAGTTCCCCCTGTTCTTCGAATTTATTTCTTATCTTAAATACCACAGAAAATCCAAGATTTCTGGGCACCAGTGATGGTGGGAACTCCCAAGGTGCTTTGCAGCCCTCTGACGCAGAAAACCTGAGATCTACAAAGCACTGACCTCATTCTCTGGGATTCTAGGATAAGAAGAGGTCTCTGTGGGATCCTTGGGACTCAGAAATAACTACTAGAGGTTAATAAATTGAAACTCAAATGGAGTCAGCTGAAAATCCATTCAAGTTCCTATGCTGCAACTGAGTAGTCCTGAATTGAGAAGACATGCAGATCTTCCATTGCCAGGGCTAAACCACAAATATGTCACACTATCACAGTAGCATATATCCTCATGAATAAAGAATATTTTGAATGAATGTGTCTTAGATGAGGCAAAAAAAAATACATTTACAAGAAAAAGTGAAGTAATACAAGTAAATCAACGGTTAAGTGTCACAAACCTGTAACGTAAGTGAGGTCTAGGTCAAATCCATCCCTTGTGTATCGCCTTTTGTTTTCTGAAACCTGACAGTTTAAAATCATCATTAGTTTGTGAAACACTCATCAACATAAAAATAAAAAACATTATATAGTATAGATATCAACCCTTGTTAATGGGTCCCAAAACACAAAATATTTTTGCGAATCATAAGCATGTTTTGCCCACTTACCCGCCTTCTTAACAGCTTTTCAAGTTGTCTTTTTTGATGAAACAGATGAAAAATTCTTAACAGAATAATAAGTCGTAGAAGTCGAAGTAAATGTGTCCATCTAAGAATAAATTTAAAAGATCCATTTTTGCTTCAGAAACAGAATTTTATCAATATAAACTATGTCTAGAGCAGCAGTTGTTAACCAGAGGCAATTTTCCCTCCTCTCCCCAATTACCTACCTGGGGGATATTTGGCAATGTCTGGAGGCATTTAGGTTTTCACCACTGGCGTGCGTGCGTGTGTGTGTCTGTGTGTTACTTACATCTAGTGAATAGAGGCCAGGAATTTTGCTAAACACCCTACAATTAATATAACTGCTCACCACCCTCTTATGACAATGATCTGGCCCAAAATGTCAGCAATGCTGAGGCTGAGAAATTCTGGTCTAGAGAAATAGTGATACAATAGACTCTTAGCATCTGTAAATTTAATTTTGGGATTTAAGACTAGCATTTTCAATTTTTCCACATCAAAACAAATCGATTATTCTTGTTCATCTTTGTTATTCCCATGAGTAACAGATGTTCACTACAGCTGCTACTACACATCAGGGAGGCAACAGATTGAGATACTTCTGAAGTGTGCTAGCTGGAATCTCCCCTACCATCAGAACCACCAAAGCAGAGAACTGATGGTCTGGACTGGTGCTTCTCTGATTTGGGCACACATCAATAAGAGCCACCTGGAAAAGCTTGTTAAGCTGCAGATTTCTGGGTCCCAGAGATACTGATTCAGTGGGTCCAGGGTGGGGCCTAAGGTATTTTTCTTCTTATATTTCTAGCAAGCTCTCAAGTGATGCTGACGTTTCTAGTCAGAGGACCACATTGGCTGAGGTTATTTTCAAATAACTCCAAAAGCCTATCACTTAACATGCTTTTAGTTAGGGCCTGAGCTGTAGTCCAGGGAAGCTAGGGTACAAAAAGAAACCAGCTATTTGACCCATGAACAAGCTTAGGAAGCCACCATCTACATCCCAGTATACATTTGCTCTTTCATTTTCCTCATTGTCACAGTAAAAAAAGAGTCACCAGGGCTTCATATACTCTTCAGTTTCCCAATCCCTAACACTTCTAACTTTGCCTAAGCTTTCTTTGTTTCTACCACAACTATACTGCAAAACTCTACTATTGTGTTGCCACGTGTCATCTCCTAGTTTCTGTTCTGTTTGCTATTTTTTAGAAACTCATGATTGAAGTCACTCTAATTTTGCGTATGCTCAAATAAATTCCCTCTTGGCTGTAGGAAAAATCCAGACAGAACATTATGTGTAAGGGATTTGTAGTTGAAGCAGAGAGGGGAATTGTTTTCAATATAAATTTTTTTGATATAGCAGATATTAAACTGATAATAATATTATACTTGATCTAGCCAAAAGGCCAAAAAATGATACAAATGGGAATTTGACGAGAACTTCAAAATGTAGAGAAGTTAAAGTTAGTACAAGAGTAAAAGTCCTTCTTTGGGGTACTGCATCTTCTTTATTCCATTAATGGTACTTAGCCTGTATACTCTTCACCGGTCCCTAAATATCACAATCTTTTAGTTTCAAAGTATGTGGGAATTTACCTAAACATTTCATTTTAAAGCAATGTATTTGGTATAGAATGAGAACATTTGAAGTTGAAAAGATTATATAGAATAAAAGGCACAGAAAATGCTAAAATTAATGAAAAACTTTAAGAGAGGTAAGTCTTATGTTTCATACCTGGGAATATTCCTAAGCAACTTAATGTCAAAAAAAATGTAAACGACATCAACCAGCAGAAGAATCACAATAATGGCAGTATCTAAAATGTTAAATAAGTCAGAAAAACACTGCTGTCTCCTGTAATATAAAACAAAAAAATAAGTTCATTCCCCCCCTGCAAGAAGAGATAGGAATATTTAAAGACCACAAACTATTGACTCATCCCCATTAAGAATTCTACTATCAAGAATTATTTAAAATGTATTTTCTAGAGTAGACTAAGGGAAAAATATAACATTCATGGGAAGTTTTCAAACAATAAAATTATATTCATCATTTGACACTTATATGTGACTAAAACACCAACATGGCAATTCAAACATAATAAGAGATATAACTAAATGCGTAATAATCACCCTCATTGTGGACAATGGGGTATCTATCCCCTCAAGCATTTATCATTCATGTTACAAACAATCCAATTACACTCTTTCAGTCATTTAAAAATATACAATCAAGTTATTGTTGACTATGGTCAATCTGTTGTGCTATCAAATAGTAGGCGTTACTCATTCTATTTTTTTGTACCCATTAACCATCCCCACCTCCCCACCCCCAAGCCCCTACTACCATTCCCAGCCTCTGATGACCATCCGTCTACTCTCTAGGTCTATGAGTTCAATTTTTTTTTTTTTTTTTTTTTTTTTTAGAGCTCCATAATAAGTGAGAACATGTGATGTTTATCCTTCTGTGCCTGGCTTATTTCACTTAACAAACATAGTGATCTCCAGTTCCATCCATGTTGTTCCAAATGACAGGATCTCTTTTTTTTTTTTTTTTTTTTTTTTTTGAGATGGAGTTTCACTCTTGTTGCCCAGGCCGGAGTGTAATGGCGTGATTTCGGCTCACTGCAACCTCCACCTCCTGGGTTAAAGCGATTCTCCTGCCTCAGCCTCACGAGTAGCTGGGATTACAGGCGCCTGGCACCACACCCAGCTAATTTTTGTATTTTTAGTAGAGATGGGGTTTCTCCATGTTGGTCAGGCTGGTCTCGAACTCCCGACTTCAGGTGATCTGCCCACCTCAGCCTCCCAAAGTGCTGGGATTAGAGGCATGAGGCAGTGCACTTGGCCAGGATCTTATTGTTTTTTATGGCTAAATAATACTCTCTTGTGTATATGTACTATATTTTCTTTACCCCTTCATCTGTTGATGGGCACTTAGGTTGCTTCCAAATCTTAGCCATTATGAACAGTGCTGCAACAAACAGGGAATGCAGATATCTCTCCTATATACTGATTTCCTTTTTTGTGGGTATCTACCCAGCAGTGGGATTGCTGGATCATATGGTAGTTCTATTTTTAGTTTTTTGAGTAACCTCCAAACTGTTCTCCAATTGGTTCCACTAATTTACATTTCCATGAACAGTGTATGAGGGTTCTCTTATCTTCACATCTTTGTCAGGATTTGTTATTGCCTGACTTTTGGATATAAACCATTTTAGCTGGGGTGAGATGATATCTCATGGTAGTTTTCTACACTGAGAATTTCTCTAATGATCAATCATGTCAAGCATCTCTTGATATGCCTGTTTACCATCTGTATGTTTTGAGAAATGCCTATTCAAATCTTATCCTCATTTAAAAAATTAGATTATTAGATTTTTTCCTAGAGAGTTGTTTGAGCTCCTTACATATTCTGGTTATTAATCCCTTTTCAGGTGGGTAGTTTGCAAGTATTTTCTCCCATTCTGTGGGCTGTCTCTTCACTTTGCTAATTGTTTCCTCTGCTATGAAGCAGTTTTTTAACTTGATGTGATCCCATTTGCCCATTTTTGCTTTGGTTGCCTGTGCTTGTCAGGTATAGCCCAAGTAATTTTTGCTCAGACCAATGTCCTGGAGATTCTTCCCAATGTTCTCTTGTAGTATAGTAGTTTCATTGAGGTCTTAGATTTAAGTCTTTAATTCATGTTGATTTGATTTTTGTATATGGTGAGAGGTAGGGGTCTAGGTGCATTCTTCTGTATGTGTATATCCAGTTTTCCCAGAACCATTTGTTGAAGAGATGTCTTTTGTTCAATGTATGTTCTTGGCACATTTATGAAAAATGAGTTCACTGTAAGTGTGTGTGGATTTGTTTCTGGGTTCTCTATTCTATTCCAGTGGTCTGTGTGTCTGTTTTTATGCCAGTGCCATGGTGTTTTCGTTATATAGTTCTGTAGTATAATTTGAAGTCAGGTAATGTGATTCCTCCAGCTTTGTTCTTTTTGCTTAGAATAGCTTTGGCTATTCTGGGTCTTTTGCGGCTCCATATAAATTTTAAGATTGTTTCTTCTATTTCTGTGAAGAATGTCATTCATATTTTGACAGGGAGTGCATTGAATCTGTAAATTGCTTTGGATAGTATGGACATTTTAACAATATTGATTCTTCCAATCCATGAACATGGAATCTCTTTCCATTTTTTGGTGTCCTCTTCAATTTCTTTCATCAGTGTTTTATCATTTTCATTATAAAGATCTTACACTTCTTTGGTTAGGTTAATTTCTAGGTATTTAATTTTATTTGTGGCTATTGTATATAGGACCACTTTTTAAATGTCCTTTCCAAATGGTTCACTGTTGACATATAGAAATGCTACTGATTTTTGTATATTGATTTTGTATCCTGCAACTTTACCGAATTTATCAATTCTAATAGTTTTTTTGGTGGAGTCTTTAGTATTTTCCAAATAAAATGTATCATCTGCAAACACAAGGATAATTTTACTTCTTCCATCCCAATTTGGATTTCTTTTTTTATTCCCTTTCTTTCTCTTCTATAATGGATCTAGCTAGGACTTCCGGTACTATGTTGAACAACGGTGGTAAAAGTGGGCATCCTCATTGTGTTCTAGATCGCAGAGAAAAGCTTTTCATTTTTTCCCCATTCAGTACGGTAATGACTGTGGGTCTGTCATATACGGTTTTTATTAAGTTGAGGTATGTTACTTCTATACCCAGTTTTTTTAGGGTGTTTACCATGAAGGGATGTTGAATTTTATCAAATGTTTTTTCAGCATCAACTGAAATGATCTTATGGTTTTTATCCTTTACTGTGTGGATATAATGTATCGCATTGATTGATTTACAAATGTTGAACCATCCTTGCATCCCAGAGACACATCCCACTTGTCATGATGAATGATCTTTCCCATATATTGTTGAATTCAGTTTTCTAGTATCTTGTTGAGGATTTTCGCATCAATATTTATCAGATATATTAGCATGTTTTTGGTTTTGGTTTTGGTTTTTGGGTTTTTTTGTTTTTATTTTTATTCTTTTTGAGACTGAATCTCACTCTGTCACCCAGGCTAGAGTGCAGTGGTGTGATCTCAGCTCACTGCAACCTCTGCCTCCCAGGTTCAAGTGATTCTCTGGCCTCGGCCTCATGAGTAGCTGAAATTACAGGTGCCCGGCACCACACCCAGCTAATTTTTGTATTTTTAGTAGAGACGGGGTTTCACCATATTAGCCAGGCTGGTCTCGAACTCCTGACCTCCAGTAAACCACCCGCCTCTGCCTCCCAAAGTGCTGGGATTATGGGAGTGAGCCACCACTTCCAGCCTACATGTGTCTTTATGGGAGAAGAGTGTTTCCTGTAGGCAACAGAGCAATGGGTTTTTTTATTTTATTTATTTTTGAGCTGGAGTCTTGCTCTGTCACCAGACTGGAGTGCAGTGGCACCATCTCGGCTCACTGCAACCTCTGCCTCCCGGGTTCAAGTGATTCTCCTGCCTCAGCCTCCTGAGTAGCTGGGACTACAGGTGCGCACCACCACACCCTGCTAATTTTTGTATTTTTAGTAGAGACAGGGTTTCACCACGTTTGCCAGGATGGTCTGTAGCTCTTGACCTCATGATCTGCCTGCCTTGGCCTCCCAAACTGCTGGGATTACAGGCGTGAGCCACCACACCTGGATGGGTCTTGTTCTTTCATCCATTCATCCACTCTATCTTTTGATTGAAAAGTTTAGTCCACTGACATTCAATGTTATTATTGATAAGTAAGGACTTACTCCTGCCATTTTGTTATTTGTTTTCTGGTTGTTTTGGGGTCTTCTCTTCCTTCTTTCCTTCCTGTCTTTCATTAGTGAAGGTAATTTTCTCTGGTGATATGATTTAGTTTCTTGTTTTTTATTTTTCGTGTATCCATTGTTATATTTTTTGGTTTGAGGTTACCATGAGGCTTGTAAATACTATCTTATAATCCATTATTTTAATCTTATAAGTTTTCATAAACAAGTAAAAAGAAAACTAATAAAAACTCTACAACTTAGTCTCCCTATTTTTTAACTTTTTGTTATTTCTATTTATATCTTATTATACCATCTATGTCTTGAAAAGTTGTAGTTAATATTTTTGATTGGCTCATAGTTTAGTCTCTCTACTTAGAGTAAGAGTAGTTTATACATCATAGTTACAGTGTTATAACATTCTGCATTTTTCCGTATACCTACTATTACCAGTGAGTTTTATACCTTCAGGTTGTTACTTATTGCTCATTAATGTCCTTATCTTTCTGATTGAAATACTCCCTTTAGCATTTCTTCTAGGACAGGTCTAGTGTTGACAAAATCCCTCAGCTTTTGTGTGGAAAAGTCTTTATTTCCCCTTCACTTTGAAGGATATTTTCACTGGATACACTGTTCTAGGGTAAATGTTTTTTTCCTTCAGCACTTTCAATATGTCATGCCACTCTCTCCTGGCCTGAAACGTTTCTACTAAAGAGTCTGCTGCCAGATATATTGTAGCGCCATTGTATATTATTGGTTTCTTTTCTCTTGCTGCTTTTAAGATCCTCTTTTTATCCTTGATCTTTGGGACTGTGATTATTAAATGCCTTGAGGTAGTCTTCTTTGAGTTACATCTGCTTCGTGTTTTATAACTTTCTTGTACTTGGATATTGATATCTTTCTGTAGGTTTGGGACGTTCTGTTACCATCCCTTTGAATAAACTTTCTACACTCCCCACCTCCTCTTTAAGGCCAATACCACTTATATTTGTCCTTTTGAGGCTATTTTCTAGATCCTGTAGGCAGGCGTCATTGTTTTTTATTCTTTCCTTTGTCTCCTCTATGTATTTTGAAATAGCCTGTCTTCAAGCTCATTAATTCTTTCTTCTGGTTTATCAATTCTGCTATTAAAAGACTAATGCATTCTTCGGCATGCCAATTACATTTTTTGGCTCCAGAATTTCTGCTTGATTCTTTTAAATGATTTCAATCTCTTTGTTAAACTTATCTAATAGAATTATGAATTCCTTCTCTGTGTTATCTTGAATTTCTTTGAGTTTCCTTCCTCAACACAGCTATTTTGATTTCTTTGTCTGAAAGGTCACATATCTCTGTTTCTACAGGATTGGCCCCTGGTGTCTTATTTAGTTCATTTGGTGAGGTCATGTTTTCCTGGATAGTGTTGATGCTAGCAGATATTCTTTGGTGTCTGGGCATTGAAGAGTTATGTATTGATTGTAGTTTTCACTGTATTTATTGTAGTTTTCACTGTCAGGGCTTGCTTGTACCCATCTTTCTTGGGAAGGCTTTCCAGATATTTGAAAGAACTTGGATACTGTGATCTAATCTCTATCTGCTTTAGGGGGCACCCCAAGCCTCCTAAACTCTGGTTCTTGCAGACTCATAGTGGTACTGCCTTAATGGTCTTGGACAAGATCCAGGATAATTCTCTGCATTACCAAAAAGAGACTCTTGTTTTCTTCCCTTACTTTCTCCCAAACAAACAGAGTCTCTCTCTCTGTTCTGAGGCACCTAAAGCTTGGGGTTGAGTGACATAAGCACATCTGTGGCCACCACTACTGTGACTGCATTGGGTCAGACCTGAGGCCAGCACAGCACGGGGTCTTGCCCAAGACCTGCTGTAACCACTCCTTAGCTATTGCAGGAGTTTACTGAAGGCCCTGGGGCTCTACAGTCATCACATGGTAAAAACAGCCAGGCCTGTGTCCTTGCCTTCAGGATG
The DNA here is from genome assembly GCF_029281585.2 of Gorilla gorilla gorilla. Lineage (NCBI taxonomy): Eukaryota > Metazoa > Chordata > Mammalia > Primates > Hominidae > Gorilla > Gorilla gorilla. The sequence continues at coordinate 7,771,446 of NC_073246.2, forward strand.
GCAAGTTCTCCTAGCCTCCAGGTGGATCCACAGGTGCTGTCTGGGAATCAGGGCCTAGATCAAAAACTGTAAAAGTCTACCTAGTGTCTTATTGTGCTATGGCTGAGCTGTCACTCAAACCACAAGATGCAGTCCCTCCCACTCTTTCCACCCCTGTCCAAAGGCAGAGGAACATCAATCCATGGCCACCTCAAACACAGGACATGGGGGGGTACTGCCAGACTACCACCAATGTTCTCATAAGGCCCAAAGGCTCTTAAGTCAGTTTGTAGTGAATGCTCCTGTTAATTATTTTAAAATGCTTTTTTTTTTTTTTTTGAGATGGAGTCTCACCCTGTCACCCAGGCTAGAGTGCAATGGCATGATCTCAGCTCAGTGCAACTTCTGCCTCCCAGGTTCAAACGATTCTCCTGCCTCAGCCTCCCAAGCAGCTGGGATTACAGGCAACCACCACCACATCCAGCTAATTTTTGTACTTTTAGTAGAGACGGGGTTTCACCATGTTGGCCAGGATTGTCTCGAACTCCTGACCTTGGGATCCTCCCACCTCAGCCTCCGAAAGTGCTTCTTATAAAACTACAAAGTAGCTTAATGCATTATAAAAATAATCAAACGTACCCTTCTACAAATACTCGAAGAAGAACATCCATGAGAAAAAATAAGGCAATAGCTAGAGAAATAGAACGATACTCCAAAGGAATATAAAGTTTGCTGTCAGTGAAAATTAGGTCAGCAAGGACGAGAGTGACATCCAGTAAGACCAGGAAAACTCCAAATAGTCTAAAATAAACAAATAAATAAATAAATAAATGCAAAGATAAAGGGGCATTTGTCCCTGTAGCTATACTATATTTAAGCCACTGATCAGGTACCAAAATGTTATTATTTAGTATTAAGCTGCCCAGTGGCAGGAAAAACTGTAATGCCTTAGAATCTCAGAAAAATCACTGTTTTCACCCAATAGAAGCAGTTCTTAATAAACAAAATTCTCACCAAACCACTTCACAAGATATTATTGTGGCCTTTTACAGTAAACACACCAGGCCAACACCTCAAGAGAGAAAAGTAAAACTGAATTAAAATCACCTGTCTGTTTATAAACTCTTCTTAAAATTTGCGAATTTCATAAGAAGTTTATACCAATTTCTCATAAAAAATAAACCCTCATTAATCTAGATAATTCTAAAGAATTTATTAATAAAAACCAAATGAAAGCATGAGTAACATAAGCTCTTAAAAGACCAAGATTTTTCATCAGTGACATTTTCAACAAGCACATGATTTCATATTTATGGGTGCTTCTAGCAGAGTGATGGGCACATGAGTCTTGAACTCTAAAGTACCTCCTGCCACTTGCTGTTACATATTCTAAATACATTCTCCATAAATTGATTAGACTATTTGCCTAGTCTATGAAGGTGAATTCGTCTTTGAAGTACTTTTTTAAAAACTTGCAGCTCAAATTCAAATATTATTAATTCAAAAGGAAACAATTATATTGCATAAATCTATATCATAGTATGAAATCTTACTCTTATGTAGAGAAGAGTCTAAGTAAATTGTTTCCAAAATTAAAGAGTAATTCCTGATGTATACGGTACTAATAAAACACTTTATTAATAATTATAGAATTTTAACATTTGATTTTCATTAATGTTACTTTTGCAGATGGAAGAAAAACAATATTAATATATTACTATTAATCTTAGGCAAAAGCCATTTATTTGCAATTCTTAATGTCCAGCTTAAACCAAAATTCCATGATAAATTAGATTACATTAGACGGGGCACATGGCTACTTAGCAACTGATGGACAGTGGAAATGCTTTTTTGTTATTTCAGTGTTTCTCATTGAAGTAGTAAGTCTCATATATATATGTATGTATAGATATATATGAGACTCATATATTTTCTTTTCTTTTCTTTTTCTTTTTTTTACATGGAGTCTTGCTGTGTCGCCAAGGCTGCGGTGCAATGGTGCAATTTCAGCTCATTGCAACCTATGCCTCCTCGGTTCAAGTGATTCTTCTGCCTCAGCCTCCTGAGTAGCTGGGATTATAGGCACCCACCATTATGCTTAGCTAACTTTTGTATTTTTAGTAGAGATGGGGTTTCACCATGTTAGCCAGGCTGGTCTTGAACTCCTGACTTCATGTGATCCGCCCGCCTCGGCCTCCCAGAGTGCTGGGATTACAGGCGTGAGCCACCGTGCCCAGCCAAGTCTCAGATATATTTAATACATGGTGTTTTCTATGTCTCACATACCCAAATGCAAAGGATGATACAATTGAATGCACAATTTTCTTAATCTTGCTGCTGCAAAAAGAAGTAAAAATAAAATTAATCAGATTTCTTCTAACATATATTGTAAATTTAACCAAAAAACAAAGGGCCTTATAAATATAATTTCAAAAGAAAATTATTCAGAAGTTGTATAACAAAATGCTTTTTACTAATAGCTAAAATTTTATTCTTCCTGCTCCATGAGTATTTTACTTGTTTACTATGCTATCCAGAATATATGCAAATAAGACAGTAAACTTTGGATGTTTAGTAACATTTCCATTGCATGCAAAGCTCCAACCCCAACTTTATGGCAATACTAAACTTAAACTTGTGGTCATCTCAAAGAGTATAGCATGAAGACAGAAAAGGGTGGTAGAAGAGAACTGTATTTTAATGCCAGCCTGGGCAAATCATCAAACTTTGGCCAGATCTCAGTTTCCACTGCAATAAAATAAGGTGTTTCAGGAATGAGCATAGGGAGTAAATGGTGCTCTTGTCATCTCCTCAAACTAGACACCTAGTGAACAGATACACATTAGCAAGAGTCGCATATGAGGTTGCAAACGAACTTCAGAGGTAAGACATTTTAGTAAGATATACTTCAAAGGAGAAACACCCGAAAGACTGGGCTCCTTCCATTAATCAAAGGAAGGAGAACCTGTTTGATGGAGCCTCCAATAATGCCTCATTTTACCTTATGGCTGGAGACAAGGTAGCTCATGAGGAACAATTTTTTTTGTCCTACTGAAGCCTCCTGTGTTGGAGGCTCTTCAGGAGGAGAAGCCTCCAACACAGGAAGCTTCAGTAGGAGAAGACTTCAGAAAGTTTCTGTCATACTGAAGCCTCCAACACAGGACTCAAATTCCACCCCAAGAGCCATGAATCCTAAGACAATGCTCACAGCCTGTGCCTAAGACGGGAGAACAAAGAGGGCAGATACTGAGCAGAACTGGGGCACTGACAATTGGCCTTTGACATGAACAGACATTTCTCAAAAGAAGACATGCATGTGGCCAACAAACATATGAAGAAAAGCTCAATATCACAGATTAGAGAAATGCAAATCAAAACCACAATGAGATACCATTTCACACCAGTCAGAATGGCTATTACTAAAAAGTCAAAAAATAACAGATGCGGGCAAGGTTGCAGAGAAAAAGGAACACATATACATTGTTGGTGGGAGTGTAAATTAGTTCAATCACTGTAAAAAGCACTATGACAATACCTTGAAGAGCTAAAAGCAGAACTATTTGACTGAGCAATCCCAATACTGAGTAGATACCCAGAGGAATATAAATCATTCTACTATAAAGATACATGCATATGAATGTTCACTGCAGCACTATTTACAATAGCAAAGACATGGAATCAACCTAGGTACCCATCAATGACAGATTGGATAAAGAAAATGTGGTACATATATACCATGGAATACTATGCAGCCATAAAAAAGAATGAGATCATGTATTTTGTGGGAACATCGATGGAGCTGGAGGCTCTTATCCTTAGCAAACTAGTGCAGAAACAGAAAACCAAATACTGAATGTTCTCACCTATCAGTGGTAGCTAAATCATAAGGACTTATGAACACAAAGAAGGAAATAGACACTGGGGTCTACTTAAGTGGGGAGGGCAGGAGGAGAGAGAGGAGCAGAAAAGATAACTGTTTGGGTACTGAGCTTAATACCTGGATGATGAAATAATATGTAAAAAATAAAAAAAAACCTCCCTGACACAAGCTTACCTATGTAGCAAACCTCACGTGTACCTCCAAACCTAAAATAAAAGTTAAAAAAAAAAACATTGGCCTTTGATGAATGATGTTAGGTTAAACTGAGATAAAGGAAATCCCCAATCCTTCTAATCTTCCCCTCTCCACCTGGACCCACCACCTCCACCCAGGCTTGGAGAGTTAAGGCTGATGTAGATGGAGGATCAATTGGCCAAAAGAGGTGAATTCTCTCCTCAAGTTGCCATTCCCTTACTACAAGAACCTCTGATCCCACACAGTCTACTAGATCTCTGGGTATCAAGGAAATGTCATAAATCTGAACTCACTTGACAATGTCACCATACAGAACCAAGTCTGACAGATTACGAAGGCATGAAGAAGTGGCTTGGGTGGCTTTAGCCCCTTAATCTGTTTCAGTGTACCCTGAAACTATACCAAGTAAATACACAATTGAGACTTTTTTGCTTAAAAAAAGAGTACTATGTAAATGAATCTTCAAGCAGTTATGTGCAGAGTTTGCAGGGAAATAACTATGACTTAGTAAATCCATATCCAGGAAAAGTACTTTTCACACTCGGGAGCAACAGACAGACACTCCAACATGAAGCAACACGAAGCATAGCCTCCATGTACCTTTCCTAAAAACAATTACTCAAAGTGCTTGAGTCAGCTGAGCAGTGAATCAAAATGAAGAACAAAAATGTAGCAGGTGACCAAAAGCAATGGCAACAAAAGCCAAAATTGACAAACAGGATCTAATTAAACTAAAGAGCTTCTGCACAGCAAAAGAAACTACCATCAGAGTGAACAGGCAACCTACGGAATGGGAGAAAATTTTTGGAATCTACTCATCTGACAAAGGGCTAATATCCAGAATCTACAAAGAACTCAAACAAATTTACAAGAAAAAAATCAAACAACCCCATCAAAAAGTGGGCAAAGGATATGAACAGACACTTCTCAAAAGAAGACATTTATGCAGCCAACAGACACATGAAAAAATGCTCATCATCACTGGCCATCAGAGAAATGCAAATCAAAACCACAATGACATACCATCTCACACCAGTTAGAATGGCGATCATTAAAAAGTCAAGAAACAACAGGTGCTGGAGAGGATGTGGAGAAACTGAACACTTTTACACTGTTGGTGGGACTGTAAACTAGTTCAACCATTGTGGAAGACAGTGTGGCGATTCCTCAAGAATCTAAAACTAGAAATACCATTTGACCCAGCCATCCCATTACTGGGTATATACCCAAAGGATTATAAATCATGCTGCTATAAAGACACATGCACACGTATGTTTATTGTGACACTATTCACAATAGCAAAGACTTGGAACCAACCCAAATGTCCAACAATGATAGACTGGATTAAGAAAATGTGGCACATATACACCATGGAATACTAAGCAGCCATAAAAAAGGATGAGTTCATGTCCTTTGTAGGGACATGGATGAAGCTGGAAACCATCATTCTCAGCAAACTATCGCAAGGTCAGAAAACCAAACACTGCATGTTCTCACTCATAGGTGGGAATTGAACAATGAGAACCCTTGGACACAGGAAGGGGAACATCACACACCAGGGCCTGTCATGGGGTGGGGGGATGGGGGAGGGATAGCATTAGGAGATACACCTAATGTAAATGATGAATTAATGGGTACAGCACACCAACATGGCACATGCATGAATATGTAACAAACCTGCACATCGTGCACATGTACCCTAGAACTTACAGTATAATAATAATAAAAAAAGTAGCAGGTGAAAATGTAAATAAATGATTCTAAAAGTAAAGATAAATGATATAAAATCATGAATAATAGTATTGATTTGAATTTTTAGGCATTCTTACACTAGGATTCAAGGTGTGGAAGAAGATAGAAGTAAAGGCAGGTTGCATTTCTTATCTTTCACAGGTACAAGTCCAGTTTTATTCTCGATATTGATGGATAAAACGGTATAATTATGTTTTCTAAACATTTAAATATAAACATTGATAGACTATAAATGGGCTTCTGACTTGCATATCAACAAAAAATGCAAGGGATAAAAACAAATCAATTAATAGCAAAACATAGACAAATTTACAAAGAAAATATCAAAGTATTTTTAATAAAGAAAAAGATGATAAGTAAAACCAAACGTACCAGAAATCATAAATACAAACATATTACTCTCATATTGCATATTGAGAAATACTCTCAGATAACTTTGAAATTAAAGGCATTACATGCTATACACGAGAGACAAAAACTAAATTTAAATGACAATTCAAAAATAAAGAGATAGAGGCCAGGCGCGGTGGCTCACACCTGTAATCCCAGCACTTTGGGTGGCCAAGGTGGGTGGATCATGAGGTCAAGAGATCGAGACCATCCTGGCCAACATGGTGAAACTCCATCTCTACTAAAAATACAAAAAATTAGCTGGGCGTGGTGGTGCATGCCTGTAGTCCCAGCTACTCGGGAGGCTGAGGCAGGAGAATCGCTTGAACCTGGGAAGCGGAGGTTGCAGTGAGCTGAGTGGAGCCACTGCACTCCAGCCTGGTGACAGAGCAAGACTCCGGCTCAAAAAAAAAAGAGAGAAAAAAAGATATGAGATACTAAACCTTAATACACTGAAAGTTCCAATAATATCAAAGTTGAATTAAAAGCACAAATATTAACTATGAACATGACTCATTTTTTATCAATAGAAGGTGGAAGCTACATGACACTAACAAGACCGTGTTTAATGAAATGGGATTTGTATTGAAGGCAGGTGCTATCTCCCCCACTGGACACATTTTTCTCTTGTGCAGACTCTGGGGGTAGGGAGGTGGCCATGATGCAAAGCACGAAAAACACTGTAGTGACTCTGGTCTTCCTGCTCACTCTAGATCACTAAAACAGGGTAAGGACATTACAGAGGGATGACATGTTCATGCTGAAAAAACTATGAGTCACTTAGGAGAAAAGTAAATTTCTACACTTTATACCTTAAGACAAAGTAAATTCAGGGCATATATTTTATTTAAATGAAGAAAATAAATTCAAAACAGAAATTTTGGTGGATATATTTAAAATCTTGGGGTGAGAAGGACTTTCTGAGAATAACATTAAAGGCAGAATCACAAAGAAAAGTACAGATACATTTGATTACATGAGGATTAAATGCTTTTATGTAGTGAAAAGCAAGACAACCTGGGAGAAATTGCTTATATTACATAAAATAGAAAAAGGATCAATAGATTTAACTTTTCAGCCCAAAGACAGAAAAGGATAAATGAAGGTGTGTCAAAGAACATGCATTAGAACAAATATATTTACTAATATCAGAGAAATCAATGATGGCTAGTGTTAAGTGTGGGAGGGGAGAAATGTACACTTTGCATCTTGATGTTAAAGCACATATCAATATCAATAGCGTCACAATCATTCCCTTTGACACAGAATTTCCACTTCTGAGAATTTATAACAAGCAAATAACCAACAATATACGGAGATTTAGCCTCAAATATATTCATTTTTGTAAGTTAAAAACTTGTAAAAAACTGAATTGTTCAGCAATATCTGACTATTAAATGAATTATAGCACATCTACACCATGAAATATCACACAACTGTTACAAATAATGTTGTAAGTGCACAGGAATATATATTAACAAAAAAATATAGCCATGATGTCATTAATAAGGTTATTTGCAAAAGAATAAGTATGGTCTCATATCTGTAAACAAAAAAAAGTGTATGCTTAAAGAACTTAGAAGTGCATGCATCAAAGTTTAAGAATGACTAAATGTGGGTAGATTTGTTGATTGTATTTTCAGATTTTCCTTAATGAACTCTTACGTTATTTTTAGCTTTTAGAATAAAACCTATTTACAGAACTACAGAGTTTTCAAAGTATTTTTGCATGTTATTTTCATTTTATTACTAATTTTTTAAATACAATATCCAGTACATGGATTGCATAATAGCCAGTTTACATTTGAATAATCTGAAAGTTAAAGAGGGTTAGTGACTTGCTGAGTATCAGGTGAATGAATATATGATGCCAAAGCCAAACACTGATTCCAGCTTTTACTATAAATCCAATATCATTCCCCTGTTATGAAACACCAGCATTTCTCACAGGGACTACTGCAAATTCCTCCTATATCTATGTAATGAGACTTTGTAATTTAAAAATAAAATAAAATGAAAACCTGCTTTATTTTGTTTGGAGTGGGGAAAGAAGGAAATGCTTGCCTTGCTTAATCGGTCTAATTTTGTTTCAGCCCTGGGCAGCTCCATTACAGAAAACGTATAGCTAATCTGCAGACACACAGTTTAATTCAGTGGCAAATTCAGGGTAATTTGAAGAACTATTTTTATTTGCCCTCTTTGTTTCCAATCTTTGTTTAGTCACCAACAGCTTACAACCATGGTGAGTTAACTTCCTCTATGGCAGTACTTCCTCTCCAGCATTGACACAAGCTGGTGAATGGTTATACAACTGGGCAAGAAAGAAGCAGAAGAAAAATCTCCTGAATATGTCTGCAGTTCAGACACAAGCCAGTCTAAGAATGTATTGTTTCATTACAGTGAGTACATGATAAAATGCCTTCAGGTCAGTGCAACAGGAAGTACTCTAGTGAGATTAGAAACAAATAAGAATAAAATCCCAACGAGCATAAAGAGGTCTTTAGTCAGCAAAATATGTTTGCTTTTGCTATCAATACTATTTGCTCATAGGCAAAATGTACAAAATTGGGAATCACACCATATCCAGTAAAAATGAGAAACGTTCACTATTGATGAGTTAAGTAGCATTCTGCATTCCTGTTTTTTTTTAAAAAAACTTTTAATGGAATTAATTTCCTCTAAGAATACTTTTCACATTTTCAAGCTAGAAGAACATTTATTTCTGAATGGATGGAATTTTTTTTTCAAAATAATACTTGTCTAAGAATTCAACTGGAGTAAATACGGTGTACCCTCCCACCCATACATTTTGATATCTTTCCATAGTTTCCCTTTTTCCTTCTTGCCTCAGCGGAAGCCCTGTTCAACTAAAGGTAAGAGATCCATCAATGGCTCCCTCCTTTCAAATTTCAAACTGACTTACTCATATGAAGCAACATTTTCAGCATCTTCAACTTCAAACTTGGAAAGTCGTGCTAACACACTTTAGCCACCAAAAAAAAAAAAGCAAAAATATATCATTAGATATTTGCTACACAAAATAGTGATGAAAAATATATTTGAATAACAAGAATCCCATGAATCTAAAGGATATAGTAAACATGACTTAGCTCACTGGAAGACCTAATATTTAAGAAAGAAAATTACAATCATTAACCAGAAACTCTTTCCTCATGGATACTCCCAACACTGAATTTTGCATATTTTTATCTTCTTTTCTGTCTCTGTCTCTTTCTATATATATGTATATAAAGATATATAAAATAATATGTATATGGATATATAATATATAAATAATATGTGTATAGACATATCTCAAAGACATTGTGGGTTTCATTCCAGACCACTGCAATAAAGCAAAAACTGCATTAAGCAACTCACACAAATGTTTTGGGTTCCCTGTGCATATAAAGGTTATGTTTACCCTACACTGTAGCCTGTTAAGTTTGCAATGACATTATGTTCAAAAACCTTATGTGTATACCTTAATTAAAAACTACTTTATTGGTTAAAAAATGCTAATGATCACCTTTTGCTGGTGGAGGGCGTTGCCTCCATGTTCATGGATGCTGACTGATCAGAGTGGTGGTTGCCAATGGTCTGAGTGGCTGAGACAATTTCTTAAAATAGGACAACAATGAAGTTTGCTGTAGCAAATGGCTCTTCCTTTCACAAGTGAGGATTAAGTGGTGAAGCCATCAGGTCCTGGACTTTGTTGAAAGCCTTTTTATTACTGATTTAATCTCATTACTTGTTTTTGGTCTGTTCAGGTTTTCTATTTCTTCTTGGTTTAGTCTTGGTAGGTCGTATGGGTCAAGGATTTTGTCCACCTCCTCTAGGTTTTCAAATTTATTGTAGAGTTGCTCATAATAGTCTCTAATAATTATTTTTATTTCTGTCATTATCTGTTATGCGGTCTCTTTTTTTGTTTCTGATTTTACTTATTTGGGTCTTCCCTTTTTCTTAATTAGTCTAGCTAATGGTTTGTTGATATTTTTTAAACCTTTTTGTTGTTAACCTTTTGTAATTTTTGCCTCAAATTTGTTTATTTCTGTTTGGTCTTCATTATTTATTTCCTTTTAATAATTTGGGGTTTGCTTTGTTCTTACTATTCTAGTTTCTTGAGGTAGAATTGTTCAGTGGTTTATTTGAAAGTTTTCTAGTTTTTTTGATCCAGGCATTTATTGCTAAAAATATACTTTTTTTTTTATACTTTAAGTTCTAGGGTACATGTGCACAATGTGCAGGTTTGTTAGACATGTATACATGTGCCATGTTGGTGTGCTGCGCCCATTAACTCGTCATTTACATTAGGTATATCTCCTAATGCTATCCCTCCCCCCTCCCCCTACCCAACAACAGGCCCCAGTGTGTGATGTCCCCCTTCCTGTGTCCGAGTGTTCTCATTGTTCAATTCCCACCTATGAGTGAGAACATGTGATGTTTGGTGTTTTGTCCTTGCGACAGTTTGCTGAAAAAATGATGAGTTCATGTCCTTTGTAGGGACACGGATGAAGCTAAAAACACATTTCTTAATAACTGCTTTTGCTGCGTCCCCTGTTTTGGTATACTGTGTTTCTAGTTACATTTGTTTCAAGGAATTCTTAAATTTCATTCTTAATTTCTTTCTTCACTCACTGTAACTCAAGGGCATGTTGTTTAATTTCCATATGTCTGTATAGTTTTGAATGTTCCTCTTGTTATGAATGTCTAGTTTTATTCCATTGTGGTAAGATAAGATACCTGATAGAATTTCAATTTTTAAAAATTTGTTGAGACTTGTTTTGTAGCCTAACATACGGTCTATCTTGGATATTGTTTCATGTGCTGATGAAAAGAATGTGTATTCTGGAGCTGTTAGGTGAGATGTTCTGTATATGTTTGTTATTTATGTCCATTTGGTCTATGGTGGAGTTTAAGTCTGATGTTTCTTTGTTGATTTTCTGTCTAGATGATTTGTCCAATGCTGAGAGTGGGATACGGAAGTGCCCAACTCTTATTGTAATGGGGTCTATCTCCCTCTTTAGATCTAGTAATATTCGCTTTATATATCTAGGTGCTCTGGTGTTTGAGTGCATACATATTTACAATTATACACATATTACAATTATATTTCTTGCTGAATTGAACCCTTTATTATTACATAATACTCTTGTTTGTCAATTTTTATGGTTTTTAACTTGAACTCTGTTTTGTCTGATACAAGTATAGCTATCCCTGCTCACTTTGGGCTTCCATTTGCATAGGATATCTTTTTCCATCCCTTTATTATCAGTCTATGTGTTTCTATACTGGTAAAGTGAGTTTCTTTTAGATAAAATATAGTTGGGTCTTATTTTTTAATCCACTCAGTAAGTCTATATCCTTCATGGGGTATTTAATCTACTAACATTCAAAGTTATTATTGGTAGGTGAGGAGTTGCTTCCAATGTTTTATTGTTTTCTGGTTGTTTTGTATATGTTTTATTCCTTTCTTCCTGTTTACTTTTGAAGTTGGGTAGTTTTCTGTAGTGATAAGGTTTCATTCCTTTCTCTTTCTCCTTTATGTATTGACTCTAACAGTGACTTTTAAAGTTTTGCATGTTTTCATGATGGTGGTTATCATCTTTTTACTTCCAGATGTAAGACTCCCTTGGGCATTTCTTGTAATGTTGGTCTAGTGGTGATGAATTATCTTGGTTTTTGTTTATCTATGACAGATTTTATGTCTTCTTCGTTTGTAAAGGATAGCTGTGCTGGCTATAATATTATTGGCTGAAAGATTTTTTTCTTTCAGAAAAAATCATCCCATTTGAATGTATCATCCCATTCGCTTCTAGCCTAAGGTTTTCCACTGGGAAATCAGCTGTTAGTCTAATGGGGATTCCATTATAAGTGTGTTACTTTTCTTTTGCTATTTTAAAAAATCTTTGTCTTTTGATTTTTCACAATTTGCCTATAATGTCTGGGTTGAATGTATTTGGGGTTCTTTGATCTTCCTGGAACTAGATGTCTAGCTCTCTCTCAAGAGTTAGGAAGTGTTATGCTATTTTATTAAATATGTTTTCCTCATATTTTCTCTACACTTTTCCTTCTGGAATGCCCATAATATGAATATTTGATCAAATTAATGGTGTCCCATAAATCCTGTAGGCTTTTTTCATTCTTTTTTATCCTTTTTTGCCTGTCTGTGTTATTTCAAAAGACTTGTCTTCAAGTTCAGAAATTATTTCTTCTGCTTGTTCTTGTCTGTAAAGCCATTGATTGTATTTTTTCATTTCATCCATTGAACTGTTTAGCTTTTAGGGCTTCTGTTTGGTTATTTTTATGATATCTGTATCTTTACTGAATTTCTCTTTCACCTGATTTCATTGACTTGTCTATCTGTATTACCTTACATCTCACTGAGTTTCCTTAAGATTATTCTTTTTTCTGTCACATCATATGTTTATGATTGGGTTCTATTACTGGATAATTATTATTTCCCTTTGTAGGTGACATGTTTTCTTGCATTTTCATGGTTGCTGTGTTTCTAAATTGATTTCTATGCATCTGGTGAAAAAGTCACCTTTTCCAATTTTATGGAGTAGGTTTACTTGTATGAATTAATTTGTATGAATGGGTCTTGGATGTCAGTTCATTGGGGTATACCGGCCTTGGTTCTACATGGATGCAGTAAGTGTAGTCTCCATGTAGTTTATTCAGCTGTGATCCACACTAGTAACATTTGCAAGTTACTCAGTGGCCTAGGTTAAGGAAGTTTGTAGTGATGGTGGTGCAGCCTTGCCAGGGGTGGGCTCACTGGGCTGTTTCTCAGGGTAAGGGTGTGTGCAGGCATACAGTGGGTCAGAAAACTTGGAGTATGGCTTTATGCCGCTGGCCATGGTGCCGTCACTCTAGCCAGGAGCATGGGGATGCAGTTGCTCAACCAGAGCATGACTTCCAGATGTGCTTTGCAGGACAGTGTCTCAGGCCCAGGATGCAGGCACACAGCTGTTTGCCTGGCCTGGAAGCATGCACTCCAGGAGTGGCCTGAAGGGCTGTTTCCCATAACTGGTATGTGGGTACACAGCTGCTCATCTGGCCTGGGGGCAGTCTGCTGGGGGAAACTCATGGGCCAAATATATAGGTGCATAGCTGCTAAGCTGGACTGAAGGTATCTTTGCCAGGGCTGGCCAAGAGGGGTGTTTCTCAGGCCTGGGATACAGTCAAATGACTTCTCAGCTGTCCTAGATGTGTGTCTGCTGGGGGTAGTCCATAGAGCTATTCTAGCTCAGGATGTGGACACACTGCTGCTCAGCTGGTCTGGGTGGTGCCTGCCAGGGGAAGCCCTGGGGACTGCTTCTATGAGCCAGGATGTGGACACGAGGCTGCTCAGCTGGCGTAAGGGCATGTCTTCTGGGAGTAGCCCATGGAGCTCTTTCTTAGGTCCAGGACATGGGCATTCATGGCTGATTGGCTGGTCTGGAGGTGCATCTGCTGGGAATGGATACAGGAGTATTTCTCAGGCTCATCCAAGGTTGCACAGCTGCTTAGTTGGCCTGGGAGTGTTTCTGTGGGGGGTGGCCTAAAGGGCTCTTCCTCAAGCTGGGACATAGGTATGTGGCTGCTTAGTTGGCCTGAGTAAGCTCCCAGGGTTGCTTCTCGGCCCTGAGACTTGGGCATACACAGTTGCTTGTCTCTCAGGTCTGAGACACAGGTGCAAGGCCCACTTGGTGGTGTGCCTGCTGGGGGCAGCCTGTGGGACTGTTTCTCAAGCCCTTATTAAAAGCAGAGGGCTACTGGGCACGCCAGGAGCATGTCTGTGGTTGATGGGGCCCGCAAGGCTGTTTCTCAGGTCCTGAGCATGGGCTCATAGTCACTCTGTTGACCTGCGGGTGTATCAGCTGCTCAGAGGCTTAGGGGCCTCTCCCACTTGGGAGAGGGCATGTAGTGGTTTGGCTGTCTTAAGAGTGAATTTACCCTGGATGGGACTGCAGATTATTCCTCTGTCTGGAAGTGTGGTGGTGGGGGTTGATTTCCCTACTCTGCATTACTTGAGTTACAGCCAGTCCTGGGACCAACCTCCACACAGCTGGGATTGTGGCTTTAACCCACCCATGTGGGCTTGGTGTACTGAAGATAAAGTTCCAGTGCTGGAGAGGCGCAGTGGCTACTGGCCCCCAGAGGAGGGCACACTCAAGAGATGACTCTGTTCTCAAGATGGTGCTGTGTTGCTGCAGCTTAAGTCTCTGGGGGTGGGAAGTCTTCACCTTGTACTCCTAGTCCAGGACATGCAGCTGTGTCAATTCTTGGCAATACTCCAAACTGGCCTGAGGGTTTGCAAAGACTGTGAGATTCTCTTGTTGTAAAGACTTTGTGTTTGTGATGGCAGTGGGGCTGGTGGGGATCTTCTGCCTACCTTCACCCTGCAATGAGAAGTCCCTCCTGTCTCTGGGCCAATTCAATCCAGATGGGGCAGAAGCGGCTGCACAGGCTGAGTGCTTCCGTACTATGGCAACTTTCAGTCACCACAGATGTGTCTCCACTCCTTTGCTGCACTCCAGGACTATCCCTTTGATACTCTAATCAAATCTTAGATGTGTATTTCTTGCCTCGGTTCTTTCTTGTAGGGGAGATGAGCACCAGACATCTCTAGTCACCCATCTTGCTTGATTTAGCATAATTCGTAAGGGCCCCAGGATTTTCAGAATAGTCAATGATTGTTGGCTTCAACTTAAAGTCACCAGCTTCATTAGCCCCTAACAAGAGAATTGGCCTGTGCTTTGAAGATTTGAAACCATGCATTGACTTCTCCTCTCTAAATATAAAAGTCCTAGATGGCATCTTCTTCCAATAAAAGGCTATCTTGTCTACATTGAAAATGTGTTGTTTAGTTTGGCCACATTCATCAGTTATCTCACCTAGATCTTCTGGATAACTTGCTGCTGCTTCTGCATCGGCACTGGCTGTTTACCTTGCACTTCTATGTGATGGAGATGGCTTCTTTCCTTAAATCTCATGAACAAACCTTTTAGTGTCAAGCTTTTCTTCTGCGGCTTCCTTACCTCTCCCAGGCTTCACTGAATCAAAGAGAGTGAGGGCCTTGTCCTGGATTACGCTTTGGCTTAAGGGAATGCTGTGGCTGGTTTGATCCTTTATCCAGACCACTACAACATTCTCCATATTAGCAATCAGACTGTTTTGCTTTCTCAACATTTGTATGTTCACTGGAGTAGCAGTCTTAATTTTCTTCAAGAAGTTTTTTGGCTTTTCTGTTTTGTTTTGTTTTTGTTTTTGTTTTACATTCACAACTTGGCTGAAGTGGTGCAAGAAGTCTAGCCTTCCTCACAATCATTTCTAGCTTTTGGTTTAAAGTGAGAGACATGTGACTCTTCCCTTCACTAGGACACTCAGAGACCATCATAGGCTTATTAAATGGCCTACTTTCAATATTGTTGTGTCTCAGGGAATAGGGAGGCCCAAGGAGAAGGAGAGAGATGGGGGAATGGCTAGTCAGTGGAGCAGTCACAACAAACATGTCATTGATTAGGCTTGTCATCTTAATATGGACATGGTTCGTGTTGCCCAAAAACAATTACAATAGTAACATCAAAGATCACTGATCGCAGATCACCATAACAGATATGATAATAAAAAGTTTGGAATATTGCAAGAATTATTAAAATGTGACGAGACACAAAGTGAGAACACGCTGTTGGAAAAATAAAACCAGGAGACTTGCTCAATGTAGGGTTGCTACAAACCTTCAGTTTACAAAAAAGTAATATCTGAGGGGCAATAAAATAAAGCACAAGAAAACAAGATATACCTGCATATACACACACATATATGTATATATAAACTATATATGTGTATATATACATATATATGCTAAAGGATATATACATATATGTTTACATATATATACACACGCATGCTCATATATATATTAAAGGATATATATATGACTACTGATGTTATTAATTTGGGTCAGTGCTAAAGAATATATCTATATATAGATATGTATATATAGATATATATACACACATTTAAATATGCACATATGTAGACATGTATATAGATATGTGTATCTATATACATATGTAGACATATGTATATAGATATATGTATATCTATATACACACATACATATTTATATATCTATATATATTACATATATAGCTAAAAGATATATCTGTATATATACACACACACACATATACATGTGTGTTATGAGTGTGTGTGTGTGTGTGTAGATAGATCCTTTAGCACTGACCCAAATTAATAATGTCAGTAGTTTTCAATGACACCACCATTGAAAGGTGAGTTATATCAAATATATATCAAATTAGTGAAAGACTACTGATGTCATTTTATCCGGGCCAGTGCTAACGATTAAAAATGTACACTTCAGGTCAAGTGACTTCAGAGACATACTTTTCTGGTTGAAATTATGTACAATTGCTCTACATTTATAAACTGGCTGAACTCTGAAAATGTATATGTCAGTGATTTGGAATCTACTATTAATATATCATTTTTTCCTAGAAGAAAACCTTATATTATGTAAAGGTGCTCTTGGGCCTTAAAAAACAAACTAATGAATCACAATTTAAGTGCAGTTCTTTATTACTTCATTTGTGAGTGAATTTTACCAATCTTAATATATGCCTCTCTTCTTTCTCTCCGTATTTTGAAATCTCACCCATCATTGATGACTCTACCACACATTACTCTTTTTAATTCAATGAGGTAATAGCTAAAGGATTAAAAATGAACATAGCAAGACTCCACATGTTATCCTAGACTTAATTTTCTGATACAAATTAGTAATAACTATTCTCCAATTTATAATCTAGTTCCCCTGAAAAATGGACATTAATCAGTTATTTATTTGAAACATGGTATTTAATTTTTCTCTGGAAATGAGGTTTTAGAGGTTTGTAATGAAATTTTTTGGCCTGTGAAAAAAACTTAATGAATCAAGTTTATATACATTTCTTTACTCCTAAACCTAATCCCCAAGTTACTGTTTCTGGCAAAATTTACATAAAATCAACTTTAGTTTGTAAACACCCACCTTGCTCACCCTTGTAATTTTCTGCCTTCTCACGTTCAAATACCACCAGTAACTCTTCACCAATCATGGATGTCTTTCCTGCCCCTCAGATAGGGTTAAGTAACTACAGACCCAAGGCAGGGCCTCCATACAATCTGATGGCTCATGACTGTAAACCCAGCAGTTTGGGAGGCTGAGGCGGGTGGATCACGAGGGCAGGAGTTCAAGACCAGCCTGGCCAATATAGTGAAAACCTGCCCCTACCAATAATACAAAAAATTTGTCTGGCATGGTAGCACATGACTGCAGTTCCAGCTACTCAGGAGGCTGAGGCAGGAAAATCGCTTGAATCCAGGAGATGGAGGTTACAGTGAGCCGAGATCACGCCACTGCATGCCAGCTTGGGCAACAGCGAGACTTCATCTCAAAAAATAATAATAATAATAGAAATACGTTTTAATTTGCCCATGCCTCCAACGTCCTATAAAATAAATTCTTTTAAAAATTTATTTATTGGCTTAAAAATCAATACTACATACAAAAGTCACATGCTATTGCTTAATGAGCAGCTAAGAATTCTCACCTAGATGTTTCCTTAATCAGCCACTGATTAAACACAATCCTTTTATTCCTTCTGTAAAATCTCATTCATTTTGCAAGGTTTCTTGAGCATTACACTATAATTAACTTGAATCAGGTTTTCCATATTACTTACACCTTTATGATTTATTTCCAGGAGAGGTTTTCACATGATTGGGAAAACCCTCCACCACCTCCTTCCTTTCACTGATCATGCTAGTCTCTCCTGCCCATGAGACACAGTGAAGTACCCGCACACCTGAGGAAAGCGGCATCCAATGAGGTGGTGGGTTTGGGTTGGGTCTAGGCACCAACCTCACATGTGGACAGAGCTCTCGAGTGTGTGGGACAAGTCCACGTTCCATTAGCTCCTTTCTTTCTTTCCCAGGGCTTCACTACTCCTTATTGGCTGCTATCTCCTCCATGTTGCAAATAGGATTCTCTCCTTTCTTGGAACACTGTGGTAGGGTCTCAAACTCAGGAAACCTGAATTCCTTAAAAAATTGCCTACCAGAAATTGAGGGTGACAAATACACTAACAGGAAGAAGCAGCTCTCCTACGAACTGACCTCCTTATACAACTCCATCAAAAAAAGGTGCAAAGTTATCTACAAATGCTACAATGAGAAGAATTGGAAACCCTGTTAAAAAACACTCTGTATGGCCATGCAGGCTCCTGAGAGTAAATTCCACAAATGTCCATCTGTCTCCGTGTTTTGTGTTTCCATTTTGTGCATGGGTTTGTTTGTGTAAATGTCTTGACAAAAGTGTGTATGGATGAAGATGGATGGATATATTTGTGTATGTGCTTGGTGTGTGTATAGCTCTATGCACTCTTATGCATACGTGTGTCTTCATGTATTTATAACTCACCTTTCACTGATAGGTGACACGAGGGCTGCTCCTTTAAATTCACCTGTGTGTGGGCTAGAGGATGATAAAAGAATACAGTCAGAT
The DNA here is from genome assembly GCF_029281585.2 of Gorilla gorilla gorilla. Classification (NCBI taxonomy): domain Eukaryota; kingdom Metazoa; phylum Chordata; class Mammalia; order Primates; family Hominidae; genus Gorilla; species Gorilla gorilla. The sequence continues at coordinate 7,790,198 of NC_073246.2, forward strand.
AGGAGACGCAATTCTAAATTTACTTTTTTGGAAAATTAGCTTTTATTACTCTAGACAGAAACCAATGAATTCCTGTCAGAAATCTGAGTCCCATAAAAAAACTGCTTAGTAGGAACTAAGGGTGGCAAATACACTACAGGAAGAAGCAAATCTCCTATGACCTGCTCCTTTTTATAGAACTCCACCAAAGAAGGATGCAAAGTTACTAACAAATGCTACAATGAGACGAATTGGAAACTCTGTTAAAAAAAAAAAAAATCTCTATGGCCATGCAGGCTCCTGAGAGTAAATTCCACAAATGTCCACCAGTCTCCTTTCTCTTTGGTCTATGTTTCCATCATGTGCATGGATTAGTTTGTGTAAGTGTGTTGAAGAGACGTGTGGATGGATGGATGAATGGATGGATGGATGGATGGATGGGGTATACTTGCTCATGTGCCTGTGTGTGTATAGTTCTATGCACACTTATGCTGACGGGTGACTTTAACTATTACTCACCTTTCTTTCGCAGGTGCCTCCTCGGTTGCTCCTTTAAATTCACTTGTCTGTGGACTAGTGGATGATAAGAGAAAACAGTCAGAGAGGAGACATAATTCTGAATTTATATTTTGGAAAAATTACCTTTCATTACTCTAGACAGAAACCAATTAATTTCTGACTATTCATGTGTATAGCACTACTGGAACCTGGAATGTTTTTTCCTCTTTATTAGAAATGAGGATTTATATGGCGACAACCAAAATCTTAGGCGGGGGAAAATAGTAATGCTTCCCGATTTAAGTAAACCTCTTTATTATGACCTCAGTCCCAATGTGTGACAGCTTTGTGGTGGCAGTTATTTCAAACTCAACTCCAATTTGTAGGTAGTCAGCCCTCTTATTCCATTCAATGTCCTGCTTAAAAGGCCCTCCATTAGCTCCTTATGTTCACCCAGCATGGTGGTTTCTCATGTCCCACAAAAAGGGTCAGGTAACTAGAGGTCTGACACAGGGGCACAATCCAATAGGATGGTGATTTGAGGTTTGGAGCACCAGCCTCTGTGGTGGCAGGGTTCTGGAGGGTGGAGAACACCTCTAAGGCTCATACCTCTGTTGCTTTCTGCTGAAGGCTTCACAGTTCCCCAAGTACTCCTACCTCCTCCTCACTCCAAACAGGATTCTCTCTTCCCTGGGCCTACTCTGGTATGTCTGGTACACAAAAAATCTGCTTTTCCAAAGCATTTGCCTGCTACTTACTAAGGGTGACAAGACAGTAACAGATGGAAGCCTCTCTCTATAGTCAGTTTCTTTTTTTCTAAACAATGTAAAAATGTGGAAGTTATCTATACATGATACAGTGAGATGATAACCTGTGTGAAAGAAACACTGTATTATCATGAACACATCTGAGAGTTAATCCCACTAATCTCGGTCTCTTTCTCTGTCACTGTTTTGTGTGTGTGTGTACATCTTTTTTTTTTTCTTTTTTCTTTTTTGCAACAGTTTCGCTCCTGCTGCCCAGGGTGGAATGCAGCGGCATGTTCTCAGCTCACTGCAAACTCCACTTCCCCAGGTTCAATCGATTCTCCTGCCTCAGCCTCCTGAGTAGCTGGGATTAGAGGCACCTGCCACCACACCTGGCTAGTTCTTGTAGTTTTAGTAGAGACAGGATTTCACGATGTTTGCCAGCCTGGTCTCAAACACCCGACCTCAGGGTATCTGCCTGCTTCAGCCTCCCAAAGTGCTCAGATTACAGGTGTGAACCATTGCACCTGGTCATGTGTACATCTTTTATAACTCACCTGTCATTGGGGCCGAGCCAATGATGACTGCCGCCAGGTCAGTCGGATCGGGACTAAAGGACAAATATGGTCAGAGTCAGACACAATGCGTAATTCTAATGTTTTGCAACAAATAGCTACAGTTAGTCTATGTGTCATTCCCCAGTTACACTTTTATTATTCACATGTATGTATATCACTAAATTGACCTGCGATGGCATTTGTCTTTTTATTAGAAATGAGGTTTCATATGCCAACAGTGAGCATTTTAGGCTGTGACCATAGCGATGCATGCAGATTAAGTAAGGGTATCTACACCTCAAGGTGTAACAGCATTTTTGGAGAGCATTTAATTCTAGTTCAAATTTAGTTCCTGAGTCTCCCTTCTTATAATCCCATTTGAGTTCCTCATTCTCTATCACCTCCAATCACCTCCTCACTTTTCACCCATCCTAGTTTTCTTTGGTGCCCAAGAGTTGCGGCCAAGTAGCTGGAGGCCTCAAGCAAGGGCTCCATCCCATGTGAGAGTGGGTATGGGCAAAGGCAGTCAGCCTCACATAACGGTAGAGCTCTGGAGGGGGTGAAATAATTCCAGGGTTATTAGCTCTGTTCTTTGTTTTGGCTGGGATTTCTCTGATCTTTGTCCACTCCTATCTCCTTCTCCCTGCAAGCAGGATTCGCTTCTCCCTTGGTTCATGCTACTAGGAAAGTCTCATTCTCACAGAAAGTAATGTGACAAACACTAACATAAAAAGTCTCCCTCTATGAGTTCCTCCCCATTTTCCTACCTCCTTCCAAAAAACAAAACAATATTGCATACAAAGCTCATTCTGAGAGGACTCTAGAAATAGTTTCAAGGGAACTCCTTGTTCCCATGGATGCTTGTCACACTCAATAGCCCTACTCAGTCTCTCTTGTGTGTATGAATGCATGTATGTATGTGTTTGTATATGCATAGATACATGTATAACTGTATTCCTTGATATCACATGGTGCATTGGCCAGCCTACTAGAAGGTACTCTCAATTCACACACAGGGCCATGCCAAAGAAGTTAACATGTACATACTAAGACAACATGTAACTTCCTAGACTTAAGGTTTTCAGTTCAAAATAATTCCAACTGCTTTTGTTTTGTTTTTTTGTTTTTGTTTGTTGTTGTTGTTTTTGGTTTTTTTGAGACAGAGTCTCACTCAGTCACCCAAGCTGGAGTGCAGTGGCATGATCTCGGCTCACTGCAACATCTGCCTCCCGGGTTCAAGCAATTCTCCTGCCTCAGCCTCCCGAGTAGCAGGGACTACAGGTGCCCACCACCACACCCGGCTAATTTTGTATTTTTAGTAGAGATGGGGTTTCACCATGTTGGCCAGGCTGGCCTTGAACTACTGACCTCGTTATCCACCCGCCCTGGCCTCCCAAAGTGCTAGGACTACAGGCCTGAGCCACCACACCCGACCTTCCAACTACTTTTCAACCTGTAAATTGCCTTACCCTTACAGAAGTCATGTGTGTATTTGGTTCTTTGGAATCTACCATGCCATTTACCCTACACATCATACTTTATATGATTGCAGCACATCTATCTAAGACTCACTGACTCAAGAGTTCACCAAAACTCTGTACCACTGGAGCTGGCCAATGCACGACAGACAGCCTTTTGTGGGTGAATTTCTTTTAAATTCAACTCCACTGTGTAGGCATTCCTCCTCTTAATCCCATATATGGCCCACTTCCTGGATCTCTCCATCACGTCTTTCCTTTCACCCATCATGCTAGTCTTTCCTGTCCATGGGACACAGGCAAGTAGCTGTGGGCCTAAGGAAGGGCTGCATCCAATGAGGTGGTGTGCTTGTGTTTATGTTTTAGCACCAACCTCATATGTTGACAGAGCTCTGGAGTGTGAGGGACAAGTCCATGTTCCATTAGCTCTGTTCTTTTCTGCCCAGGGCTTCACTGCTCCTTGTCAGCTGCTATCTCCTCCATGTTGCAAACAGGATTTTCTCCTCCTTTCTGTCAATCTGGTGGGCTCTCAAACTCAGGAAATCTGAGTCCTTTAAGAAGCTGCTTACTAGGAACTAACAGTGACAAATACACTAACATAGGAAGCAGCAGCTCTCCTATGACCTGCTCCTTTTTATATCACTCCGTTAGAAAAGGAAGCAATGTTACCTACAAAGGCTACGAGGAGAAGAATTGGAAATCCTGTTAAAAACCACTCTCTATGGCCACGCAGGCTTCCCAGAATAAACTCCACAAATGTCCGGCCGTCTGTCTCCTTGTTGTATGTTTCCACTGTATGCGTGGATTTGTTAGTGGATGTGTTTGAGAGAAGTGTGTACGGATGGATGCATGGATGGATGGATGGATATATTTGTTTATGTGCCTGTGTGTGTGAATACTTCTATGCTCAGTTATAATTCGATAAATAAAGACACACATATGCATAACTCACCTTTCATTCATACGTGCCTCTGGGTTCACTCCTGATAATTCATTTGTGGGTGGACTAGAGGATGACAAAAGAATACAGTCAGACAGGAGACACAATTCAAAATTTACTTTTCTGGTAAAACTAGCTTTCATTACTCTGCACATAAACCAGTTAAGTTCTGACTATTCATGTGTATAGCACTATTTGGTTCTAAAATGTCATTTTTTTTATTAAAAAGGAGGATTTATATGATGGCAACCAACATCTTAGGCTGGGGAAAATAGTAATGCTTTCAGATTTAAATAAACCTCTTTATTATGACCTCAGTCCCAATGCGTGACAGCCTTTGTGGTGGCAGTTATTTCAAACTAAACTTTTGCGTGGAGGTAGTCAGCCCTCTTATTCCACTAAATGTGCTGCCTCGAAAGCCCTCCATTACTTCTTCACTTGATTGTCTCTCTTGGTCCACAAGTACGATAAAGTAACTGCAGGTCTGAGTCAAGGACACAATCCAATATGATGGTATTTGGGGTTTTGAGTACCACCCTGTATTGCGGCAGAGTTCTGCAGGGTCGAAAACATTTCTAGGGTTGTTAGCTTTTTTCTCTTCTCCTGAGGTCTTCACTACTCTCCGTCCCTGCTGTGCTATCCTGTTTCCAAAGAGGATTCTCTGCTGTCCTCAGCCATTATAGTAAGGTCTCACATACAGGCAGTCTGAAAATTATTTTTTATTTTTACTCAAGAGTATCAAACAGACTAGTAAGAAAAATCATTCTTCTTTTTATGTGGCCATCTTTTATCTAAATTCATTCAAGACATAAAGTCACCTTCATATCCTATAGTGAGATCACGCAGACACATGTGTCAAAAGCTTTTTGTTTTTCCATTAATGCCCTTGAATGGGAACTTCCCTAACCTCAACCTTTATATTTCTCTGCAGTACCTGTGGGTGCATGCCTTGATTTAATATGAATGCATATAGGTATATATAAATGGTATATAATCGTTTCCTCCCTTGTTCATACATCCTTATATCTATATTGATTTATTTCTTTTTCTTTTTCTTTTTTTTCTTTTTTTGAGGGGGAGTCTCCCTCTGTTGCCCAGGCTGGAGTGCAGTGGCACGATCTCGGCTCACTGCAAACTCCGCCTCCCGGGTTCATGCCATTCTCCTGCCTCAGCCTCCTGAGTAGCTGGGACTACAGGCACCCGCCACCACACCCAGCTAATTTTTTGTATTTTTAGTAGAGATTGGGTTTCACTGTGTTAGCCAGGATGGTCTCGATCTCCTGACCTCATGATCCACCCACCTCGGCCTCCCAAAGTGCTGGGATTACAGGCGTGAGCCACCGCGCCCAGCCTCTATATTATTTCTGTCTCACAGTTCACTGACAGCTCCACTCCAGGGTACTGATTTGAATTTAGACTTGGCAGTGCTACAGAATTTAAATATATATATGTATCGTCCAACACCAATATGACATCCTGGACTTCACTTTCTGGTTTGAATTACTCACAAGCGATGTTTAGTTCTTTACAATTGAACACAGCACAAACTAAGAATTTGGTGGTTTACTTTATTTCAAATTCAGCTGCAGTTTCTGTATACAAATCCCCTTGACCCCATCTCATTTCCTGACACTAAAATCCCTTCATGAGTGCCTTGTTTTTGCCATTATAGGTGTCTTCTCTGCTCTCACACAGGGTCAAGAAACTGCCCCATACAATGTGATGATGGGTGTGGGCTTGCAGTGTTAGCCTCACATGGTGGTAGAGCTCTGGGTGTGAGGAACCCTGCCAGGGCCATTAGCTCTGTTTCTTTTCCCTAAGGGCTCCACTGCTCCCTGTCCACTGTTACTCGCTTGTTGCTCTGCATAGGATTTTCTTCCCTTGGTCCACTCTAGTATGTCTCATACACAGAAAATCTGACTTTCCTAAGTATGTGCCTGCTACTAAGGGTGACAAGACAATAACAAGAAGTTTCCCTTTTTTGCCCTGTTCCTTTTTTATCCAATTTAATCAAAAAGTTGGATAAGGGGCCTGCAGGGCCTATAGTGAGGAGGTTTATAAACAGTGTAAAAGACATTCTGTATGGCCATAGATGATCCTGAGTGTAAGCACATAATCTTCATCTTTCTCTCTGTCGATTCTCTCTCTCTTTTCTCTTTCTCTCCCTTTCTCTCTCTCCCTGTGTGTCTAGATAGACAGAAGTATGTATATCTACATATATATTTCTTTAAATATTTGTGTATATATATTTTATAATTCACATTTCATTGGTGGTTCTATCATAGGTCATTGATGTCAATTCTGTATGCAGGCTAAAGGAATATAAAAGTAGATAGTTGGACACACATGTAATTCTAAACTTACTTTTTGAATCAAACAGCTACAGTTACTCTACGATGTACTATCTGGTTGACATTTAAATATTCATGTGTATATCACTAATTCGAAATAGGTGTATCCTTTTTTTTAGGTGGAGTCTCACTCTCACTGAGGCTGGAGTGCAGTGGTGCCATCTTGGCTCACTGCAACCTCCGCCTCCCAGGTTCAAGCAATTCTCCTTCCTCAGCCTCCTGAGTAGATGGGATTATAGGCATGCACCACAACACCTGGCTAATTTTTGTATTTTTAGTAGAGACAGGGTTTAGCCATGTTGGTCAGGTTTGTCTCAAATTCCTGGCCTCCAGTGATCTAGCTGTCTTGGCCTCCCAAAGTGCTGGGATTACAGATATGAGCCACCATGCCTGGCCAGTGGCATTTATTTCTAATGTAACTGCAGTCTGTAAGGAAACATGCCTCTTACCCCATCTAAATTCTTGATTCCTAAGTCCTTCTGTCACTTCTTTACTTTCACCCATCATGGCTGTCTTTCCTGCCCAGAAGATATGACCATGTAGCTGTAGGCCTGAGTCAGGAACTCCCTACAAAATGATTGTGGGTTTGGGTTTGGAGCACCAGCCTCACATGGTGGTAGAACTCTAGAAGGTGAGGAACCCATTACGGTTTCATGAACTCTGTTCTTTTTGCTGAGTGCTTCACTCCTCCCTGTCACCTGTTACCTCCCCATTGCTCCATATAGGATTCTCTCTCCCTTTGGCCCACTCTAGTAGTAGGAGAGTCTCATAAATGGAAAACCTCAGAGGTTCCTAAGGGATTGGATACTACTAACTGAGAGTGACAAATATACTAAGAGGAAGAAGCATCCCTTTCATGACTTCATCCTCTTTTATCCAATTTGGTCTGAAAAAAAAATAGAAGGTTATCTATAGATCCTACAGTGAGAAGATTTAGACATAGTGTCAAAGATACTCTGTATTTCCAAGGATACGCCTGACAGTGAATTTTACAAATATCAACTTCTCTTTCTCTTTCATTGTTTTATGTTTCTGTGTGTGTATGTGTATGCATGCGTGTATGTTATGTGTATATATGTATATATACACTTACTTGTATATAAATCTTTGTTTCTCATTCACATTTCATGGGTGGCTCTATCATAGGTTACTACCATCAACTCAATTGGCTGTGGGCTGGGGAATTATAAAAGCATATTACTCAGATACAAACACAATTTGGACTTACACTTTTGGTCAAATAGCTGCAGTTACTCTAGACAAGAGTCTACCTGCCAAGGAATGCCAAAGATTGCCAGCAACCAGAAAAAGCTAGCAAAGAGGTATCAAACAGATTCTTCCTTATAGCCTTCATAAAAAGCCAACCCTACTGACAACCTCAATTTCAGATTTCTAGTCCCTAGGACTATGAGATCATTAATTTTTGTTTAAGCCACTTGGTTTGTGATACTTTGTTAAAGCAGCCCTAGAAACCAATATAGCCTAACCTGGTAGAATCTCATACACAGGCAATCCAACAGTTTTCTAAAAGTTTTAGCTACTAGTCAATTCAGCTAGGAAGAAGAAGTAGACTTCTTGTGATCTACTTATCTTGTATCCAACTAGACCCAAAAAGAAAAGGATGTTACATACAGAAGCTGAAACTACCAGTGCTTTAGAAACAGTGTCCAAGAAACTCTATAGTTAACATTTGTGTGTATCTTTATGAACATACACACACATAACACCTTTCACTGATGGCTCCATTATAGGCTAGTGATATCGTTTCACTTTCACTGAGGACTCCATCATGGGTTAGTGATATCACTTCATTTGGGTCAGAGCTAAAGAATTAAACTAAATTGTACATAATCAAATACCATGTGAATTTGTAGGCTTAATTTTTATTCAAATTAGCTACAATAACCCTACAACTAATAAACTAGCTGTTCTGAAAAAACAAAACAAAACAAAACACATGCAATTTAGCCATTTGGAAACAATAGTGACCATCCCTGCCTGTCTCCATAGACAACAACAGCAACTACCCAGGAGTAGTTACAGTAAAATTAGGAGAGCATTAGGCTGGCTGATGAAAACAGGGAAGGGCTGAAGAGCCATCCTTGGGCCTTCACTCCTCCACCTACCTCCATCTCCAAAGCCCAGGTTACAAACCAGAGAGATTGTCTCCTCCAATGCTGCTTTGTTCAGGAGCTTCAAGGTGATATAGTTGTTTAATTAAACAAAATTTTCCCTGTGGTTGCCTCTGTACTTGAGTCCTTATGCAACAAACTGCAAGCTAACCTAGTGTGTAAACTAACAGCATAATTATGAATAGAATATACACTTGTAACAGATAGCTGTGTCTCAGTCAATTGCAGCAGCTGAGCTTCAGTCAATTGCGGGTGGCTGACTGATTCAAATAAGACAAAACATCCAGCTGTAACCAGTTGTAAACAACAAAGCTGTTTCTGGACCTCACTTCCATTTTCTGTCCATAATGCTGTCTGGCCACGTTGCCAGCTTGCAGTTCTCAGAACTTGTTCTCGTTCTAAAAGCTTCCCAACTCACGAATCATTCTTGCACTATTAAACTCTTAAATTTACCTTGTCTAAAGTTTTTCCTTTTCACAACCCAGAGGAGTTGCCTGGTCAGTGTTTCATGGTTTCTGAGACTCTCTACCCTGGGGCACATCACTTCTCTTCATTTTAAACTTACTGACAATGACACAGCTTACGTCCTAGATTTCAGTGAGACTGACTATATAATTCCTGCCCAAACCAGGACACTTTTGAAAGGAAAAAGTGGGTGCTATTAATAATTATGTTGCAAGAACAGCAGCAGACTGAGATTGTCCTTCAGTCCTTCCCCAATACAAATGACCAGAGTAGCCAACAGCCACAAAAAATCTGAGTTCACAAACCAACATGATTAGATATCTGAGGAATACAACTACTGAAAAAGAAATACAACAAGCTGAACAACAGCATACCGACTGTAGCAAAACTACTGGAACACACTGACCAAGATTTTAAAGTAAGCATGACAAATATTCTTAAGGATAAGAGGACACAAAGGAAGATGTTGAAACATGAAATGAGAATGGGAGTCGTAAGAAAAAATAAAAGAGAAAGCCTTAACTGTAAAAGTATGACTGTCAAAAAAATATAACTTGTTGAGGGATAAATAGTAGTTTGGATACATGTGAAAAGCTAATTAATTTAGAGTTAGAAGATTAGATTGAGAAACTTACCCAGAAAATAGTAGAAAAGAATAAAGAGAACATACTAAAGAAGAATGTTATGGAGGATAAAAACAGCTATCTAACATCTAGAATATGAAAATCTAAGAAGAAATGAAAACTAAAAATGCAAAATAAAATGTGAAAATTTATGATGATAAATTTCCCAAAATTCAAGAAAGAAGAAATATATCAGCTTTAAGTATCTAATGGAGACAAAGAGAAAATTCTAACACCTTCTAGAAACAGCAAAAGACCTATGAGGGCACAAGGACAGACCAACATCATAGCTCTCTGTACCATAAAGAAAGCTTCCACAGGATAAAGTCCACAGGATCAATATCATATTGCTGTTCTCTGAATATATTGTAATATGATTAGCTTTTTTAAAAAAACCCACATTTGAAACTAAATTACACATTACTGAATGCCTCTTATGTTAAAAGGGAAATCATGAAATATTTTAAATACTAAGAACTGATTGATAATAACATGACAAAGTTTGTAGGATACAATGAAGCAATATTTAGAAGAAAATTTACCAATATATAAGCATTAATAAGAAGTCAAGATGGTTAAAAGCAAAGAGTACACATTTAAGTAGAGATGTTGGAAAAGGAGCACAAGGCAAAGTCTATGGAGTAATAAGGAAGCAAAACATAAGGAGGTAAGCATAAGTCACTGAACTGGAGAAGAAAAAACCGTGGAGAAGATTAACAAAACAAAAGTGTGTCTCTTTGAAAAGATTACTACAATAGACGTGTGGCAAGAATAATCAAGAACAAACAGAGTGAATATCCAAATAAAATGTACAAGAAGGGAGCATAACTGGAACACAACTAAAATTTTTTAAAATAAGATTATTCAATTATATGTTAATAAATGTGAAAACTTAGATGGAATGGAAAAATTCCTAGACAAATATAAAACACTAACATTAGTGCAAGAAAATATATTTATATAGAAATAGAATACTCAAGTAACAAAAAATCAACCTAGTATTTAAAGCCCTTCCCTCTCCCAAACACCACAGGGCCCACATAGGTATTTTTCAAAATTTTTTAGAATATTGACATACTTACTACAAAATCTATGTCAACATATAAAGGCTCCATTAATAACTTAACTAATCATGCTAATAAAAAAGGTGTAGGGATGCCATAAGTATCAATGGAGCAAAATATTGAGCTCAGAGATAAACCTATGTAGATATATGTCACTGACGATGATTACATAAACAAGGAAAAAGGATGAATTGTTTCATAGATGGTATTTGGAAAATCAGCCTACCATTGGGAGAAAAATGAAACCAAATCCCTACCTAACACCATATTGAAGGGTAGACACTAAGTAGATTAAAGCATTAAATGTGTAAATTAAAACTATGAGGATTAGAAATTACCTTTGTAGACTGAAAGTGGGAAAATTTCAAACTTCAAAAGTAAAATAATAAGGCAAAAAGTTCTGTCATGAAGAGAATGAAGAACAACAATGCCAAAGCTAACAGGCAGATGACGGATTAGAGAACATAACTTCAACGTCTCAAACTGACATGAAGGATGATTTGAATACATAAAGCGATAGTCCAAACTTTTGAATGGGATTCCATGCATCTGAGTCTGTTTAATAAGGGATACCTGAGGCTGGGTAATTTATAAAGAAAAGAGGTTTATTTGGCTCACAGTTGTGTGCTGCACAAGAAGCCTGATGCCAACATCTGCTTCTGAGGCTGCTCCCATTTATGGTGGAAGATGAAGGGGAACTGACACGTGCAGAGATCAAATGGCAAGATGGGAATCAAGGTGCGGGAAGCCGCTGGTCTCTTTTTAAACCACCAGCTCTTGCAAGAACTAATAGAGTGAGTACTCACTCAACCTCACTCCAAGGGAGGGAATTAATCTATTCATCTTCCAAACACCTTCCATTAGGCCCCACCTCCGACATTGGGGATCAAACTTCAACATGCAGTGTGGGGGTACAAACCTCCAAACAATAGCATCATGTTTTTAATGTTACTAAAAAGAGTGAATCATTGCTATATTGTTTACAAATGTAACATAATCACTTTGAAAATTAAACATAATTTTAAAAGAAATTTGATTAACTTATTCTAAAATATAAAATATTCAAAAACAGCACACGTAAATTAACAAGACAAAGATAGGAACACTAGTGGAAAAACGGGCTAAGTTCATGAATGAACCATTACAGAAGAAATCCCAAATGCTATAAGAACATAAAATGATGCTCAAATTCATAAGTTATCACATAAATTCAAAGTAAAACATAATGCAATATGTTATGACCTATTAGATTGATTATATAAATTAGAAAGTTTGATAATGTCAAGTGTTGTTGTGAATGTGTATGTGTAGGAACCATCATGCACTGTTCATGAGATGCAGACTGGTATAACCATTGTGAGAGCAATAGGCAGTATTCAGTAAAATTCAAAATATGCAATCCCATGGCCCATCAAGTCCTGTTTCATATTCCTACAGAAATACTCAAACAGGTCTATAGGGGTCTGGCATAAGGATAATCATTTAGTGGCACTCTTTGTGAAGGCAAATGGTAGGAAGCAATATATTGTTCCTCACTAGGGGATGCATGCATGCTGTGCAATTTTTCATACCAGTTAAAAGCAACAACAAAAGGTATGCACAAGAAGAATAATCTTATGTTACTAAGCAAAAAACTAACAAAATGAGATACAACTTAATACCATTTAAGTAAATTTAAAAACATATAGGCAAAACAATAATACGTAGTTTACAGAACACATATAAATGTATATACTGTGTATTAAACACATTAAAATTGTTGCATATGTGCATGTATCTGTATATGTCAATATGTATAACTGTACTCTCATCTATATATTAAAAAGGCCTACAAGTAGCAATGAGCCAATGGCAATCAGCATACCAAATGCAAAATATTGATTGGTTTCTAAAGGACATGAGGTTCTTTGGGTAAATGGCTGATTCCAGGGCTGGGGAAATGCTCAAAAAGTGATGGGAACATGTCAAGTCAAAAGGACACAGGGGCTAGCTTTTAGGGAGTCCCACTGGCCAAATATGGGACCATTTAAAGATCAAAATAAATAATGAGAGAAAGGATTGTAATTCATTGAAATAATGTAAGAATTTATAAGTTCATAGTAATAGTGAACAAATAGGGGTAGGAATAGCTCTCCTTATAATAGAATGATACTTACTAAACACAGAAAAACTACTTTTTTTTAAAAAAATCACCATTTTGTAATGATCACAGTTACAACTGATTCACATAAAAGTCAATGAATGCTAAAACTAGGGCATGAAAGTTTTATGTGGAACAGGATACTGAACATTGAAGATAGTTTTAACATAGACAGAAAGTATCTCCCCCCAACGTGCATATTAATTATAAACTGAATAACATTTACTTGTCAGCGAATAAATCTGGCAATACCTCTCAACCACAATAGAGATATGAACCATAAAACAGTGTAATATTCAATAGAGGAGTTACTTAATCTGAAAGTGGTATTCAAATCCCTCATCTATCCTTTAAAAGGCCATGAAATTATTTCCTGTCATCTCATATAACAGATGTTGTAATATTCTAAGAGCTTGCATTTAGGTTGTCTCTGAAAAGAGTCTGATGAATAACTTGACAATAAGAAAGTGAATGCTGAGATTTTAGAGTGAACAGACATTTTAATCTCACAGTCTACTTTGTGTTAACTCACCCCTCTCACATTTCAAAAATATCTAAAAGTAGCTGTTAGACATTCTATTAAGTCCTCCTGGTGAAAATGGAAATGTTTGGATATTCGATCTTTGCATCATCTTCCTATATCCCACTTTTAAACATTTTTGGCATTGAAACTTATTCTTCAAATGAACTTTTAGATATCACACATGCTTAGTAAACTTCAAATCTGCAAGTGGTGAATAGATAATCTGCACAGGAAACACTTTTTTTTTTTTTTGAGACAGAGTTTTGCTCTGTCATCGAGGCTGCAGTTCAGCGGTGCTGTCTCAGCTCACTGCAACCTCTGCTTCCCTGATTCAAGTGATCCTTCTGCCTCAGCCTCCCGAGTAGCTGGAACTACAGGCATGCACCACCATGCCCAGCTAATTTTTGTATTTTTAGTAGAGACGCGGTTCTACCATATTGGCCAGGCTGGTCTTGAACTCCTGACCTCGTGGTCCACCTGCCTCAGCCTCCCAAAGTGCTGGGATTACAGGCTTGAGCCACCATGCCCAGCCAGAAAACACTTTTGACAAACACACCAGCATTTCCTTTTGTAGAATCCTTGGGCCATATTAAGGGTATTGTTAAGCTGCCATCTCATAAAGTGTACAGAATAAAACACTAATTTGGGGAGACGTTAAAAGGGAATAGTAACAACAGCAGCA